>NC_081411.1:318220843-318820843 GCF_030272615.1 Cryptomeria japonica
AGTGATTACAACCTCCTTAGTAAGCCATCAATTGAGGAAGGCTTGTCAAATGAGACAAACTTGTGTTGATTTTAACATAAACCGTAAAACTTTGGATAGAGCACTTGCACGAAGACAAAGACTTGACGATCCACTTCAACAAGATACATGGGCATTTGGTGGGACGCTTCCACGTGTTGATAGAAAGTTGACTGACAATGTGAAGGAAGAGATTCAACAATTTTACACTCTAATTCTAGAGTGTCACCCAATGTAAAGGAGGTTTTGAAATTAAGAATCGGCAACCGAGACCGCACACCGCATCCCAAACATTTCTTGGAATCAAGCCAAACAATGTTGTACAAAAAATTTTGTGAATTACATCCAACTTTGCAAATATCACAAAAGGCCTTTGAATCTTTGAAACCATTTTATTGCATTCCTCTTAAGATTCACAATACCTGTTGTTGCAAGTACCATGTGGAGTTTTCAATGTACCATGAACTTTTATGTCATATTCGTTCTACGATACATACTAATGAGATGTTGCAGGAGTGTGGTGCAATGTTTTTTCCGAGATCATCAAGAGACTTGCAAGATCTATTTTTATGCCCTAGAGATGATGGCTGCTATTTCTATAGAAATTATTGTTTGAATGAGAAGTGCTCAGAATGCGGTGGGTTGTCAAAGTTTGTTTCATGTTTTCATGAGGGCAGCGAACACGAGTTTGGAAATAATTATGTTGAGAAAAAAATATACGAGACAGTGAAATATACTGTGAAGAGTGGAGGTTAAGGTTCTAGATGCGAATTAGTCTCAAGAGAAGTGAGTATTGCTGATTTTATTTTGGATTTTAAGGAAAATATTTTCTACAAGTATGCAAGGCACACCCATAGGTCTCAGTGGTTGGATCAACAGTTCAGGATGTGTAAGAACTCTTTCCCAATTGGCACTATTGTATCGATGGTTGATTTTGTAGAGAACTATACATTGCAACCACAGAATGAGGTACAGTCTCAGTACTCCAATTCAGTCTAGATTGCTATTTTTGTTCACATTACATATAGACATGCTCCTGATAGTACAGAAGAGGATAGGAAGATAATCAGGGAGTATCATTTTTATATGAGCGATGATAGATCACACTCCTCCGAGTATGTGCAACATTCTTTCGAGAATTTTTTTGAGTTCTTGCATGAGAAAGATATTGCAATTGACCAACATATAATATGGTTAGATAACTGTACGAGTCAATTCAAGAATGCGCGTAGAATGCACGTATGTTTTATTGGTTGAGTAGAATGCATGTGGAGAGGTGTATACCTCATATTTGGTTTTTTTTTGAGGCGGGGCATGGGAAGGGAGAGCATGATGGAGCAAGTGCATGTTTGAAGAGAGCTCTAGTTAAGGAGCAATTGAGGATTTTAGGTGCAAATTTCTCTGATGCACGTTCTATTGTTGATTGGTGTAGTTCAACATTGTCACATGGAGGTACTCTTGATTCAGCAGTGAGCAGATTCTTTTGGTTGGTTGAGGAGGGAACAGTGGGAGATAGATTGGATTGTCAAACAATTAAAGATTCTTCAAAGATGCATTCATTTCTCAGCTCAGATGCAAGTACATGGACCATTTGGACACAAGCGTTGGCTTGTTTTTGTCAGAGTTGTCTTCGGTGTGATTGGGATCAATGCGAGTCAAGTGAGTGGGTTGATACGTGGGTTCCCCACTATCTAACTCCTTTATCTCAAACAATATCCTTGTCCAACGATGACATGGAAAGTTCACTTGAGTATGATCGTCTATCAGATCTTGTACAACCAGGACATGTTTTTGCAGTTGTTGCCTGCAAGGAGTGAAGAGAGATCAGAATATTGGTTGGCACAATGTGTCAGGGAAAACAAAAGCTAACACAACCAGTGACAGATGATGATGGGTTCACATATCCTACAGGTTTAGTTGTTGTTGTGGGAACTTCGTTGCGAACATACATGATTAGAAAGAATGGCATACCTGCATTTGAAGATTATGAGAGAGACAAAACCATTATAATGTATTCACACCTTATTATAGATACAAATGTCAAGTTGTTGAAGCATCAAGCAAAACCGAAGACCAAAGAGCTATAGACAGTGACTACTGTTGATCATGAAGCAATACTAGATACTCTTAAACAAAGAGATGACCCTTCAGGCACACTTGAGCAGTAGGTCTTTAATGGTGCCTTATTTTTTTATCATGCATTTCATTTCAAACAATGATCATTAAACCTTAATGTTCAAGTTTGTTACGTGTATATTAAGGATGTGTTCAAAATGCAGGTCTATTGATGAACGCTTTTTTTTGGCAACATGGTTTTTGCATGCACATAGCGAGTACACTCGATATAATTGGAAGGGACGTATTTTTGCAACACGACTTATTATCATGCATTTGATGAGCTTTACAATTTTTGTTATTAGAGAACACTATTTGATAATTTTTTATGATATAATTATCGCATAACCTTTATGCTCGTGAAGGTATTTTTTTGATGATATACAACAGTATCACATTACGATTTTTGCGTCAACATAATGGGTTCTGTTGATATAATTCAAAGGGATGTATTTTTATGGTATATAATCCCACCTTTTCATTTATTATCATGCATTTCAGTTGAAGTGATTATCATAAATCCATTATGTTCATCCATGCATTTTATGTGTAGACTAACAATTCTTAAAAATATAGGTTCATGCTAGATCATTCGTTGTTGACGAGACCCTCTCTTGGTGATGGTACATATTCCTTTGTGCATTAATGAGATTAAATTGTGGGTCTTGTTGTATTTATTATCATGAAGATGATTCAAATGCATGTGGCCAGGACACATCTGCAGTGGATCAAATTGTCATGACAGATGATCTATTGAATCAAACATTTGACATTGATAGTCAGGTAAATAGGTTAATGTTGGGCCTTCAACATCAACACCTACTAGTCAAAGTGGTCATCGAACTTTCACTCAGGTAACCTTGTCTATTTTTATTCATTAATGGTTTATAAAATAAAGTCAGTTAGATTTTGGCAATTGAATAACATTGTTTCATTTTCAGATGCTGACATCAGATTCACCTAATATTCTCTCCACAATGGAGCATGGTGTTCTCTAGCAGTAGCATCTTTGATGCTTTTGACAGTAGTATGAGTCAGATTAATAAATTTCTAATTTGATGCTTCCCATAGGGCTTTGCAACTTTAGATTGTGAGTGTGCCCTTGTTACAAATGAATTGTACTTTAATCGACATAGATGGTCTATGATGGCTTTTTTGTAAGACTATATGGTTTTATTACATATATTGTACTTTAATTGACATATAACAATATCCAAGTGGTGGTTGGCATGAGATTGAATATGGTAAGTTGTATGCATCTTGAAGTTGAATATGATATGTTGTATACATCTTGAAGTTGAACTTTGATTAGACTTTGTCAGCATTTGATGAATCATAAATGTCATTTTATTATTAATCTTGTGAGTGTGAGGTGTAGGAATAAATATCAATTACTTTGAAAGTCATGGATGGTTGTCCTCATATGATAACCACCAAATGGTTGTGCCTTATGAAGAAAAGCTGAACAGATAATAACTAATTGAGAACATCAATTCAAATCCATAATCTAGAGGATACTAATAACAGATCTTTGTATATTTATTTTTTCTAATAATGAAATAGGTACAACTGTATTGAGATAAAATGAAGCTTTTCTCTCATATGAAGATGTCACATTGGCAAATTGGTCTTTATTATAATACACAAGACATAAGTAAAATCAAAATGCTCTCAGGGTACAGTTTTGGACTTGAACCATATTGCATAAATCTCAAGGCTTCAACTTGATTATCATTAAAGGTTTCTGATTGTTTACAAAATATCCCTTCATATCCCTTCATGGATGTCACATGCATAGGGTATGACCCTGAGCGTCGGATCGAGTTGGGGGGGGGGGGGGGGGCAAAGCAGGAGCATGTGTAGGGTAATTATGCCTAACTAGACATGTCGGAGCCGATGGTTCGTCATCGCGACGAGTTTGAACGAGAAATCGACCAAGCGACAACATTCCATTGAGTGAGACTGACGATTTTTTTCGCCAATCGAAAAATTGCTGCCCTAATAAAACCGTAGGGCAACTTGAAATACCGAGATAGGCTTTTGTAGGGACCCCTCTCGTGGCCCTGTAGGTTCAAACGGATCATTCGTAGGTGCCACAGATTCTAAGTTAGGGCCTGTCAAAGTTTGACAATTTTGAGCACTTAGGGCGCTCAAGGGATGACGTCGGTAGGGTATGACCCCGAGCGTCGGATCGAGTGGGGGGGCCAAAGCAGGAGCATGCATAGGGTAATTATGCCTAATTGGACATGTTGAAGCCGACGGTTCGTCATCACGATGAGCTGAATGAGAAATCGACCAGGCGACAACATTCCATTGAGTGAGACTGACGATTTTTTCGCCAACCAAAAAATTGCTGCCCTAATAAAACTGTAGGGAAACTTGAAATACCGAGATAGGCTTTTGTAGGGACCCCTCTCATGGCCTCGTAGGTTCAAACAGATCATTCATAGGTGCCATGGATTCTAAGTTAGGGCCCATCAAAGTTTGATAATTTTGAGCACTTAGGGCGCTCAAGGGACGACGCCGGTAGGGTATGACCCCGAGCGTTCAATCAAGTGGGGGGCAAAACAGGAGCATGCGTATGGTAATTATGCCTAACTGGACATGTCAAAGCCGACGGTTCGTCATCGCGACGAGCTGAACGAGAAATCGACCAGGCGACAACATTCCATTGAGTGAGACTGATGATTTTTTCGCCAACCGAAAAATTGCTGCCCTAATAAAACCGTAGGGAAAATTGAAATACCGAGATAGGCTTTTGTAGGGACCCCTCTCATGGCCCCATAGGTTCAAACGGATCATTCGTAGGTGCCACAGATTTTGAGTTAGGGCCCGTCAAAGTTTGACAATTTTGAGCACTTAGGGCGCTCAAGGGACGACGCTGATAGGGTATGACCCCGAGCGTTCGATCGAGTGGGGGGGAAAAATAGGAACATGCGTAGGGTAATTATGCCTAACTGGACATGTTAGAGCTAATGGTTCATCATTGCGATGAGCTGAACGAGAAATCGACCAGGCGACAACATTCCATTGAGTGAGACTGACGATTTTTTTGCCAACCGAAAAATTGCTGCCCTAATAAAACCGTAGGGCAACTTGAAATACCAAGATAGGATTTTGTAGGGACCCCTCTCATGGCCCCATAGGTTCAAACGGATCATTCACAAGTGCCACAGATTCCGAGTTAAGTCCCGTCAAAGTTTGACAATTTTGAGCACTTAGGGCGCTCAAGGGACGACGCCGGGTAGGGTATGGCCCCGAGCATTCGATCAAGTGGGGGGGCAAAAAAGGAGCATGCGTAGCGTAATTATGCCTAACTTGACATGTCAGAGCCAATAGTTCGTCATCATGACGAGCTGAACGAGAAATCGACCAGGCAACAACATTCCATTGAGTGAGACTGACGATTTTTTTGCCAACCGAAAAATTGCTGCCCTAATAAAACCATAGGGAAAATTGAAATACCAAGATAGGCTTTTGTAGGGACCCCTCTCATGGCCCGATAGGTTCAAACGGATCATTCGCAGGTGCCACAGATTCCGAGTTAGGGCTCGTCAAAGTTTGACAATTTTGAGCACTTAGGGCGCTCAAGGGACGACAACAGTAGGGTATGACCCGAGCGTTCGATCGAGTGGGGGGGGAAAAATAGGAGCATACGTAGGGTAATTATGCCTAACTGGACATGTTGGAGCTGACGGTTCGTCATCGTGATGAGCTGAACGAGAAATTGGCCACGCGACAACATTCCATTGAGTGAGACTGACGATTTTTCGCCAACAAAAAATTGCTGCCCTAATAAAACTATAGGAAACTTGAAAAACCAAGATAGGCTTTTGTAGGGACCCCTCTCGTGGCCCCGTAGGCTCAAATGGATCATTCACAGGTGCCACATATTCTGAGTTAGGGCCTGTCAAAGTTTGACAATTTTGAGCACTTAGGGCGCTCAAGGGACGACACCGATAGGGTATGACCTCGAGCGTTCGATCGAGTGGGGGGGCAAAATAGAGCATGCGTAGGGTATTGTTCATTAAATGAATTGTATTGTTCATTGAATGAATTTTATTGTATTGTTGATTAAATGAATTGTATTGTTCATTAAATAAATTGTATTGTATTGTTCATTAAATGAATTATATTGTTCATTATAAAAACAACACTTACGATGAAATGAAATGAATTGTATTGTTCATTAAATAGCCATTATTAACCATTGTTAATTATTGGAATGAAGATTAAAGGTTTCCATGATAACACCACACATAGATGAGCAACAATTTATATGATCGAATATCAACTTCTGTATATATAAAAATGTCGAATGATTACAAATGTATGTCCATACACAAATATGGCATAAACACCAACTGAAACAAAATGTATGTCTAAATACGTGAATGTATGTCCATATACAAAATATACATGCCAACTAGACATGTAAGCATCCCAAAACTATCTATAACATCCTAAGCTGTTGATGGATCATCAAAATCGATCCTCTTCGCCGCACTACTCGGCTCTGAAGGATCCTGCACAAGAAAAACAAACCATGATTAATATTAGTTATATTATATAATTCACATTCGAAAAGTTAACATAAAAATGAACTATTTAATTGAACTATTCATGTTTACCTCATCTCCACATTTTCTCTTCAGCTTTGCAGGACTCTTGATGTATGTCTTCGGTAGAGGAGTATGTTTTGAATAATTTCATAAACAACCTACATATGTTTAGAAACATGACATTGATACAAGTTAGCATATAATTGTCACTGATAATAACAAATTATATCTACTAATCAAAAAATAAAATAAACACACATCTACTCGAGGCATCTCTTCTTCTTCTTCAGGTATACTGGGTGTAGTCATCAAGGATGTGAAGCCAAGGATTCTCTGTATATATACACAACAAGTATATGAAACTATCAATCTATGTCTAGACATGTATAATCACTATAAGTTATTTAAACTATTCATTCAATCATATTTGCATTCAATTACCTTTCCCTTGTCTCCAATTGCACTACCAGATCCTAGATCACACTGCACCGCACTCGTGCTACTTGTGCCCTACAAGAGTAAAATAAGATATACATGCAAGTTACTACATAATCTAATTAATACAAATATAAATATAAATGATGAGCATGTATGTACAATAAAATACAAACGACTAGGTGCAATAATATATGTACCGTCAAGCTATCGAGGCCAAATGAAATGGCTGACAAGGTGCCCTCTTGAATCTGTCTCAACTCATCCTCGGTGATCAACTGTTAAATAGACCATGTAAATAAAAATTAGTACTTAATATTATCTAATTTATAAATATTTAATTAAAATATAACATGAATTGTGAAAACACAAATCTTACCAATACATCATCAATGTATGATGACGGTGCCTCCTCGCCTCTAGCATGTGAGGACTCCCCAGGGTATCCTCCAGTCTATGTAATAACCTTTGGTGCATCATGCATCTCATGCACCTTGTAATCTGCACTGTCCACAGCAAGATCAACGGGCTATCCAACTGGACCCAAGCATACGTACCCACACATGACACAACTATGTGGCACACATATGTGTGGAGCTGAGGATGACGTGTCAGCACCACCCGATGCACCTCTACCATCAAAAGTAGGGCTGAGCTACTGACGCAGCCTGAGAAACCAGAAGGCTACTCAAAGAGTGAATAGTCGATATGGTCTGTGAAGCCGCCTCACAAATGATATCAGGATGTTGAACTGCAGGTGGGGGATCAATAGGAGGAGGGGGGACATATGAGCCTTGGACTACTCTAACTGCCCCAGGTCTATTTTGGGGCATACCTAAACCTACACCCTGGAAAGGTTGGATGCCAAAGTAGTTCACATGTTTCTGTAAAACAAACTCAGCATACAATTTTTTTATGAAATAGAAGGGGATATCAAGATTGTTGTTGGGTGGTTTGTCGAAAACCATCCACCAACGATCCCAAAAGTTTTTCACAAATCCCATCATTTGTGCACCATTTGATAGAAAGTTTTTTTTTTTTGGGATCTACAGCTGACCAGTACGGGGATTGACAAACAATGAGGTGATTTTGGCTTTGGATATCTCAAAATCCTTGATATCCTTATACGACAAGCCATCTGCATATTTTTCCTTCATAGAATCTCGCCACAAAAGGGCGGCATAGTGCTCCTCAGTCATGGTTTCCATACTTTTTACGATCGACATGAGAGGATCAAACAATGGGTTTAGATGAGGGATCCTATGATATACTTCTGCAATCCCCCTCAATTCATTCAAATTTTGTGCAATCAAATCTTGAATTGAGGGGGGGTTTGGCAAATGAGGGTTTGGTTGTTGCAGTTGTGGTTGGTCAGTGTTTTCATTGTTATCTCCCATTTTTAACCTAATTGAATGTAAACAATTAAATTTAGTTAACAAATTTAAACAATTAGGTATTTGAATTAAAAAAAACCTAGTTTTCATGAAAAAAAACCATATTTTCAATGAAAAATCAAATAAACATTCACAAAAAATACAAAAAATGAATGAAAATGATTCAAAACGACAAAATTCGTACCTCTAAATTAATTTTTTAGCAATTTTTTGTCAAAAAATCGGATATCGGATGGAGCAGATATCGGATTTTGACAAATTCCCTACCGTGAGTTAAAAATGACTCACGGGACTGTCGCTGTCTAAATATAAAAGTCTCAGAAAATCGGATATCCGATAAAATTGGATATCTGATTTCAACACTTAAATTATTTTTAAATAACATATATAATATAATAATATATTATATAATATAACATTATATTATATAATACGTATTATATTATATTATATATATTATAATATAATATAATATTATATTATATTATATTATATTATATTATATTATATTATATTATATTATATTATATTATATTATATTATATATAATATTATATATTATATATAATATAATATAATATAATATAATATAATATAATATTATATATAATATAATATAATACAATATTATATAATATATTATATAATATAATATTATATTATATTATATTATATTATATAATATAATATTATGTTATATTATATTATATTATAATATAATATAATATAATATAATATTATATTATATTATATTATAATATATAATATAATACAATATTATATAATATATTATATAATTTAATATTATATTCTATATAATATAATACGTATTATATAATACATAACATATAATTACCAGGCCAAGGTGTACTGACACCCAGGCCAAGCAAAAAGTCAACACGGATTTTCGTGTTTTTAGGCGAGTGAGGAAGGCTATTTTTTTCACATCGCCACTTTTTGGCCCCCCTTGATCCTGCACTAACCCATATATATATATATATATATATATATATATATATATATATATATATATATATACAAGCTCTACAGACAGATAAATGATAAAAAAAATTAATGTGTACATATGAAATCAAGAACATGCACATTTTTACATATAATATGATCATGTATAAGAATTTAAAATTTAACATCTATGAAATTTTTTGTAATTAATCATCAAGTGACACACATGACTTAAAGTTAGGACACATGGCTTAAGGGGATAGGCCTAAATAGGTCATAATTAAATTTAGCATCTACAAATTTTGTAACTAATCATTTAAGACACGCGACTTAAAGGGATTGGCCTAACTAGGACAAGTGGCTTAAGGGGATAGGCCTAATTAGGATGTATGCGGCTTAAGGGGATAGGCCTAATTAGGATGTATGTGGCTTAAGGGGAAGAAACTTTAAATAGGAGACACATGTGGCTTAAGGGGTATGGTCGTAATAATATACATGTTAAAAGGAGTGTAGATGACCTCATAATTTCATGTATGTGCATTTCCTAATTACATGTGTCTTAAGGGGACATGGTCGAAATTAAATTAAATTTGATCATAATTACTTAATAAATTGAATATATAATTAATAGGACCTATTACATGCTATTTAATATATGGCATTTAATAATATATATAGTTAATAGGTCCTAGTATATTAAAAGGGGAATTGTCGTAATAGTATGTTAAGATGCCCGTATGGTTGTAATTAGTTAATTTAATGTACTTAGAATAGGAATTTCAAATTTAGCATCTACAAATTATAGGATGTATGTGGCTTAAGGGGACAGGCCTAAATTATAGTATGTACGTGCATTTCCTAACATGTGTCTTAAGGGGACATAGTCAAAATTTAATTTAATTTGATCATAATTAAGTTTAATAAATTGAATATATAGTTAATAGTACCTATTACATGCTATTTAAGAGGCCCGTATGGTTGTAATTAGTTAATTTCATGTACTTAGAATAGGAATTTCAAATTTAGCATCTACAAATTTTGTAATTAATCATTTAAGACACATGACTTAAAGGGGTTGGCCTAATTAGGATGTATGTGGCTTTCCTAATTACATGTAATTTCATGTACGTGCATTTCCTAATTACATGTGTCTTAAGGGGACATGGTTGAAATTAAATTAAATTTGATCATAATTACTTAATAAATTGAATATATAGTTAATAGGACCTATTACATGATATTTAATATATGGCATTTAATAATATATATAGTTAATAGGTCCTAGTATGTTAAAAGGGGAATTGTTGTAATAGTATGTTAAGAGACCCGTATGGTTGTAATTAGTTAATTTCCCCTTAAGCCTAAATTATAGGATGTATGTGGCTTAAGGGGATAGGCCTAAATTATAGGATGTATGTGGCTTAAGATGATCTATAGGCCTAATTAGGATGTATGTGGCTTAAGGGGATAGGCCTAAATTATAGGATGTACGTGGCTTAAGATGATTTATAGGCCTAATTAGGATGTATATGGCTTAAGGGGATAGGCCTAAATTATAGGATGTATGTGGCTTAAGGGGACAAGCCTAAATTATAGGATGTACGTGCATTTCCTAATTACATGTGTCTTAAGGGGACATGGTCAAAATTTAATTTAATTTGATCATAATTAAGTTTAATAAATTGAATATATAGTTAATAGGACCTATTGCACTATTTAAGAGGCTCGTATGGTTGTAATTAGTTAATTTCATGTACTTAGAATAGGAATTTCAAATTTAGCATCTACAAATTTTGTAATTAATCATTTAAGACACATGACTTAAAGGGATTGGCCTAATTAGGATGTATGTGGCTTAAGATGATAGGCCTAATTAGGATGTATGTGGCTTAAGGGGATAGCCCTAGATTATAGGATGTATGTGGCAAGTAAAGGAAAGAAGAACTATTTTAAATATAGGACACACATGTAGCTTAAGGGGATCATTTTAAATAAATAATTACGACTGGGATCCCCTTAAGACGTGTATGTCCTAATTACATGTGTCTTAAAAGCAAACTTGGTCAAGTAATTCTATTTAATTTGATCGTAATTACTTAATTTCATATATAGTTAATAGAACCTATTATGCTATTTAATATATGGTATTTAATAATATATATAGTTAATAGGTCCTAGTATACATTAAAATGGGTATGATCATAATAGTATGTTTTAAGAGGGGTATAGTCGTAATTAGTTAATTAGTTAATTTCATGTACTTAGAATAGGAATTTTTAATTTAAAATCTACAAATTTTGTAATTAATCATTTAAGACACCTAACTTAAAGGGATGGACGTATGATATGAGATCTTATGTGGTCAAGTTGGGTCATAAGGGGTACATGTTGTGTACATAAATGTTAAAAAGGTGGCATATGTGTGATGCGCCTTTAGGACCACATTGTGTTCTAAGGGGTCACGCATGTATTTTAACACATGTGTGACCCCTTAGGACCACATATGAGCCCTTTTAACATCCTATACTTAGTGTATACAATATACCCCAACTACTAGGATGGTAAAAGGGGTCATATGTGGTCCTAAGGGGCCACACATGTGTTCTAACACATGTGTGACCCCTTAGGACCATATTATGACCCCTTAGAACAAAATGTGGTCCTAGTAAAGGCTCGTCACACACATGCACACATTATAACTCATGGTATAATATGGAAATGGCTCAAACTAAATTATAGGAAACATGTGGCTTAAAAGGAGAATGAATTTGAAAATAGGAAATGGCTTAAGGGGATACACGCATGTGTTCTACAATGTACATGTGTGACCCCTTAGGATCACATATGACCCCTTAGGGTGAACTGTGTGATCCTATGAAGTCATATTACACATATACATGGTCATAGAAGGGGTTGAAAGCATGAGTTAGTTCACACGTGCATGTGTGATAGGCCTTTCTAGGACCACATTGTGTTCTAGGGGACCGTCATATATGTGATCCTAAGGGATCGAGCACGCATATGTTAGAACACATGTGTGACCCATTAGGACCACATATGAGCGGGTTAAATTAACATCCTAGTAGTTGGGGTATAATTGTATACCCCAACTAAGTTAGGATGTTAATATGGCTCATATGTGGTCCTAAGGGGTCATGCATGTGTTCTAACACATGTGTGATCCCTTAGGATCACATATATGACTCCTTAGAACACAATGTGGTCCTAAAATCCCGTCACACATGCGTTCAACCCCTTAGGACCATGTACATGTATGACCCCATAGGATCGTGCATAGTGTCTTAAGGGGTCATGTATGTGGTCCTAAGGGGTCATACATGTACATTAGAATTTGCATGTGTGACCCCTTAGGACCACATACATGACCCCTTTGGACACTATGGTTGATCCTATGGGGTCATATGTGCTCGTAAGGGGTTGGACGTGATGTGATCCTATGCGGTCATAGGGGGTATGTTGTATACAATTTAGATGTTTTAAATAGTTTCATTTTTGTTGTATTTTTTGGTTTTGGTTTTCATTTTCATTTTTGTTTTGATCTTGTAAATTAAATGTTTTGGTTTTGATTTTTTTGGGGGTTTTGGTTTCGTTTCAAGGTTTTCAACATTTTTATTAAATTTATTCATTTAAAAAAATCCTAATCTAATCAATTCATAAAAAAAATTCAAACTAAATTTAACTAATTTTTAAACAAAAAACATACTTTTCTAATGAAAAAAATATTTATTAAGCTAAAAAATATTTTTTTCTAACAAAAAAATTAAATTTAAAACTAAAAATCATTAATTTTTAAACTAAAAATATAATTTTTTAACTAAAAAATTAATCTAAATATGAATTATTGAATAAAAATGGGTGTTGGGCATACTTGGAAGACTTGCAGGCGGGTTGCTGGCAATTTCTGGGAGGGCTCCACTCCTTCAATCGAGATCCCGTATGGCAAAAATGAACCCCATTTCATTTTTTTTAAAAATTATATATTCGAAATGAGATCCCGTGTTGAAATGAAATGGGATCCCGTTTCATTTCAACACGGGATCCCGTTTCATTTTTAACACGGGATCCCGTTTGGTGTTCCACGGGATCCCGTTTGTTTTTAGGCTCGGGATCCCAAGAGTAAACAGGATCCCGATTCATCTGCTATTCTTTCCGCTCAATTTCCACTTTTTAACTAACTCCAAAACTTCCACATTAAGTGGACACAAGTTCTTGCACTTACCCTCTATATCTTGAAAATTATGTTTTTTTTTTAAATTATTAACATTCCAATGAAAGGTTGATACGTATCCTTCTTACTTTATGCAGGTTTTTTGATTCCACAATCCTAACACAAGATTTTGAATTTGGCATTCTTATTGACCTAAAACCCATGTTTAACATTAGAAATAGAACATAACCACTACTCAAACATTTTTTTAGTTCTCAACTTATCAAATTTTATTCTTAAATTGAATTCGTAGGCATGAAAATTATCCATGTTAGTTTTGTGGTGTGGATTTGACCCCCATGTTCAAAATTTAAATTCTCCTTAGGCCCAAGCTAACTCAATTTCATCTAGTCACTATGTATCAAATCCTATGCCAAAACATTTGAATTGTATGCCTAGCTTGTGTATAAAAGAACATCATACCTAGGTTTGTTAGAAGTATGATTATCGTTGCACCAAAAGATCGACCTATTAATGCTTGATACAACCACTAGACTTATATAATCCATAGGAGTTGGCTAAGCCATGCCACAAACCTGAGCGTTGTTATGTACAACACAAGGAGACCAAGGGTACACACCTTGAAACAATCCCCCTGAGCACAAGCGAGGGGGTTTGAACCTGTAACCCAGGCTCTGATACCACTTGTTAGAAGTACGATTGCCATTGCACCAAAAGATCGACCTGTTAATGCCTGATACAACTAGTAGACTTATAGAATCCATAGGAGGCAGTTAAGCCATATCATAAACCCAAGTGTTGCACTAAACAACACAAGGAGACCAAGGGCACACACCTTGCAACAAGTTCATTATCCATCATGCTTGGTCCACCACTTACAGTCATTATTTCTCTATTTCATTTTAAAAAACTCACTTTTAGCATTGTAACTATCATAATTACACTTGACCATATTATAGTGTCGTTCTAGATTAGTTATTTCAATTGCATCACCTCTTTGTCAATAGTTTGCAAAGTCTTATTCCTTGCAGTAGGTCATTTCATCACCCTTTTTCACATTATTTAAGCATCAAGTTACACACACTACCACATCTACTTTAGTATTGTTTCTTTTGTTTTCCAACTTTATTAAAAAAATGTTAAATTAGATTCAAGGCTCATGAGGAAATCCTTACAAACCAATCTACCAAAGGCATTCATCAACATTGCTAGTTTTTTCATTGTAGGTCTAAACATCTAAGGTGAGTGTTTGCTTTGCAAGTACATAAGGTCTATAGATATTAGGGTGAATTTTGTTGACATTTACATGAAGATTGCATTAATGATATGTTATGTTATCATTGATGTCAATTAACCGGTAATGATATTGTTGATATTGTTGTAATGATGTTTTGTAATCGGTAGAAAGAGCTAGTGAAGGAAACTATAACCCATAGGAAGAATTTGTGGAGTGAACCGGTATTGCTATCTATTGGAGAGTTGAACCGATAAACCCTACCTGTTGATTTGATAAACCCTAACTGATTAAGTTTGGTGAATTGGTTATATTGGTTTATGATATGATGATGAGTGGTAATGATTATGACACATATGATTATTGTATGAAGAGAGTTTCAAAGTGATTTTGGCACGTCGATGAAACGGTTTTTGTCTAGGGAATGAGAAAGTATACTACATGTAATGCAAAGTACGTGATGACTTACTAAGTTCGATGAAGCGGTGATCAAGGAGTGATCGAGGTTTTCTTGATTGATGTGCAGAGATTGCTATGTAATCCAACAGTCATACTTGAACCGACTTGTTTGAAATCTCTATGAGAGAATTAGGTTTTTGTTGTGTTACCGACCTAATTGATTTGTTTTTAAGGTCGATGAGTTGTTTAGTTTCAGAGTTGGAAAAGTTTTAGTTGAGTGTGTGGTTGCCAAACCGGATGATGTATCTGCAGTTTGAGTAAAGGCAGATAGGATCATGAAAAGGATCTGAACAAGCAAGTGTAGTTCTATTCAAATAGATCAGCAAACTCTTGTTGTTTTCTAACAATTATAGTAGAATTGAAATCCCCTAACCGGGTAAGCTCTAACAAGCTTGGTGATATTCAAATCCTCTAATAAGGTGATCCATTAGCTTGGATTTCAAATTCTCTATCAAGGTTACTCCTTACAAGGTATTGCTTCTAACAAGGCATTATAGTCAATCCCTTAACAAGGTGGTCCCTAATAGGATCTGATCTTAATAGGACTTTTGTAAAGCTTTAACAGGATAGGCTCCTAACAAGGTGAACTTCAGAAGAGTTCAGATAGTTATCTTGTGAGTCTCATCTCACCGTGGTTTTTCCCATTTGGGTTTCCACGTCAAAAATATTGTGTCAAGTGGTGAATGTTTTTGTGGTTATGATCTTATGGTTGATTTGCTTAACTACTTAATCCACTTTGATAAGTCATGATAACTGGAAGCATTGTGAAATGAAGTTTTACTTATGTCAGTAAAAGCATTTGGATGCTTATGAGTTTGAATTTTTTTACTGTTAGTTTTTTGTAACAGTCAACTGGTTTATCTTGAGGGTTTTTATCTTGGCAGTGATATTGCATTGATAGTTTTAAGTTTACTTTGAGAGATTGATTTTGAGATTGGTGAAGTTAGTATCAGTTTTTCTATCTACTGATTCACCCCACCTCCCTCTCACTAGTCAATCAGATTCTTATTCTTTCATCATACCATCAAATGGTATTAGAGCTTATCGGGTCCTCTAAGGTCTAAGCCTAACAGCTTGAGGTAAATATCTTGCAGATCATGATGAAGAAGGAAGGTCCAAAGTTTAATAGAGAGAACTATAGGATATGGAGTGATAGAATGAAAATTTATATCAAGAGTCTAGGAAATCAATATGGGAAACATGTTGTTACTCAATATGTTGCACCTAGTGGGACTATGACTGATGATCAAAAGAAAGAGAAACAAGAAAACAATCAAGCATTAGAAGCTAGTATTAGTTATTTATTTGATGCAGAGTATGTAGATGTTCATGGTCTAGAGACTGCATATGATGTATGGAAAAAACTTGAAGAGATTTATAGTGGTGATGAACTTGTTAAGATTGCTAAAGAAGAGAGTCTAAGAGGAAAGTTTGATGACATGCAGATGGCTGAAGGTGAGAATATCCAGCAGTATGGTCAAAGGATAAAAGAGATAGTTGGTGAAATTAAGATTGCAGGAGGTAAAGTGGAAGATGCCACAATGATCAGTAAGGTACTGAGAACCCTGCTACTGATCTACGCTATCCGAGTTGTAGCCATTTAGGAGCTAAAATCTATTGACAAAACTAAGGTAATCCTTGACTCCATCATTGGCAAGCTTACTGCTTTTGAATTAAATGGTTATGATGGTAGTGTACAGAAATCTGAGTTTTCATTTAGAGCTTTTGTTTCTAACCCATCTATGAGGAAAAGTAGAGATGTCAGTCACATTTATGAATCTAGATCCAGCAGAGAAGTTGATGATGAAGACGGTTTAGTTGAGCATGAAGCATTGTTGGCCAAGTGGTTGCCTAGAGGTACTTGTAAATATAGAGGTAAATTACCTTTGAAATGTTTTGCATGCAACAAGATTGGACACATAGTTGCTAACTGTCCTAATGGTGATAATGAGCACAAACGAGAGAAATTCAAGAAGTATAAGGGTAAAGGCAAAAGAGATTGTCTTATTGTTGTTGATGATGGTATCACTGATGAGGAATCTAATGGTGATGCTAATGAAGATATTGTGTTTGTATCCATTAAAGAGCAGATATCTGATTAGAAGGCATTAGTATCTCAAATGGATAACTCTGATGATTGGATCATTGATAGTGGTTGTTCACATCACATGACCAGTGACCGGAGCAAATTTATTTTTTTGAAGGAATTTGATGGCAGAGTTGTAAGATTTGGTAATGACTCACCATGCATGGTTAAAGGTAAGGGAACTATTTCTCTTAATGGAAAGAGCAATGCAAATGATGTCTACTGGGCTGAAGGTTTAAAGCACAATCTTTTGAGTGTGGCACAACTCAATGACGGAGGATACCCATTGGAGTTTAAGAATGGTATGTGCAAAATCTATGGGAACAAAGGTGAACTAATTGCAACCGGGAAGCAAACTAAAGGTAACCTGTCTCACCTTAATCCTAAAGTCAGCAACTGTTTAATTGCAAAGATAGATGATATTTGGCTTTGGCATAGGAGATTTTGTCATATAAACTTTGATAACATTGTTAAAGTGAGTAAGTCCAAGACAGTGAGAAGTTTGCCTCAGTTGGACAAACTAGTTAACGCTCTCTGTAAGGAATGTCAGTTGGGAAAGATGACATCCTCAACTTTCAAGAGAAAATATTTTTTAGCGGAACATCTGTTAGATTTGGTTCATACAAATCTTTGTGGACCAATAAGGACAAAAAGTATTCAAGGTGACAGATATTTTATGATCTTCACTAATGATTGCTCAAGGATGATGTGGGTCACATTCTTGAAAGATAAGACTGAAGCTTTTAGTAAGTTGAAGGCATTCAGGGCATTAACTGAGAAGGAGAGAGGCGAGAAGATAAAGTGTCCAAGGACGGATGAAGGCGGTGAATTTACTTTTGAGGAATTCACTAGATATTGTGAAGAAAATGGTATCAAACGACAACTTTCTGCACTGAGGACACCACAACAAAATGGTATCGCAGAGAGAAACAACTGGTCAGTTGTTGAAGCTGCTAGGACGATGTTGATACAAGGTGGTGTATTGAAAACATTTTGGAGGGAAGATGTCAGCACAACTGTCTACACTATGAACCAGATTCTGGTAAAGAGAGGTAAGGACAAGACTCTTTATGAATACCGGTATGGAAGATCACCTAATGTTATTTATTTCAAGATATTTAGAAGCAAATGTTTTATTAAGAGAGGTGATTATATTGGCAAATTTGATGCTAAAAGTGATGAAGGTATATTTCTTGGTTATTCCACCAAGAGTAAGGCCTACAAGTGTTTTAACAACCAGACACAGAGAATTATTGAGAGTGTTGATGTTCGAGTGGATGAATATCTTGAAGTCTCAGAGGAAACCAATTTGGAGAAAAAGGATGAAGATCCTTGCATTTTGTTTTTGGAACCAGAAACTGTGAAACCTGAAATCGGTAAAGCAAATATTGATGTACCAGTTCAATCGAAATAGATAAATTTAGAAGAAGATGAACCTGAAGATAATGATCATGTTATTCTGAGATATGTGAGACTCAATCACAATATCGAGCAGATTATTGGAGATAAGGATGCTGGAGTACTAACCAGAAGAAGAATCAGAGAGAATTCCTGCATGATCTCCACTATTGAACCAAGAACTGCTAAGGAAGCATTTGGTGATGATCATTGGGTTAAAGTTGTGGAGGATGAACTAGATCAAATTGAGAAGAACAACACATGGACCCTAGTACCCTGACCGGTAAATAAAAATGTGATAGTTACTAAGTGGGTATTCAAGAACGAGTTGAATGAAGATGGTGTTGTAGTTCGCAACAAAGCTAGGTTGGTTTGCAAAGGTTATGCACAAGAGGAAGGAGAAGATTATGGTGAGACTTTTGCACCAGTAGCAAGACTAGAAGGTGTTAGAACTTTACTTGCATTTGCAGCACATAAGAAATTTAAGGTATACCAGATGGATGTTAAGTCAGCATTTTTGAAAGGGATACTGGAAGAAGAAGTATACATTGAGCAGCCATATGGTTATGTTTTGACTGATGAGAAAGACATGGTATGCAGATTGCATAAGGCTTTATATGGATTAAAGAAGGCACCAAGAGCATGGTATGAAAGGCTTCATACACATCTGATGAAGATAGGTTTTCTAAGAACCAGTGAAGATAGAAATATATATCTCAAATCTGAAAGAGATAAAATATTGGTCAGTGAAGTATTTGTAGATGATATCATATTTGCAGGCAATGATGATATGAGCAATGATTTTGCAGATGAAATGAAAAATGAGTTTGAAATGTCTCTAGTGGGTAAAATAAAAAAAAATCATAGGCTTGCAAATACAACAAATGAAGAATGGTATTTTCATCACATAGTCTAAGTATGTGAAAGAGGTCTTGAAGACATTTGGTATGAGTGACTGTAAACCAATTGGGACACCAATGGTTATAGGTTGTAAGTTGTCTAAGATGAATCCACATTTGTTGATGAGAAGGAATACAGGTCAATGACTGGAAAATTGCACTATGTTGTTCACAGCGGACCGGATATAGCTCATGCAGTTGGGCTAGTTGCTAGATTCCAGAAGAATCCTAAGGAAACACATTTGATAGAAACCAAGAGGATTTTTAGATATTTGAAATGTACTGTTGACTATGGATTATGGTATCCATATGAAGGAAACTTTGACTTGAAGGTGTACATAGATGCAGATTGGGCAAGAAACTTTGATGACAGGAAAAGCACAACCGGTGGAGCATTTTTTTTGGAGGAAGACTTGTTTTGTGGAGTAGTAAGAAGCAAAATTGTACATCACAATCTACTGCTGAAGCTAAGTATGTTGCAGCTTACATGAATTGCACCCAAGTTATCTAGATGAGGCACATTTTCAAAGGATTTATGATGAAGATTTTAGAACATGTAAATATCTTACGTGATAATACAAGTGCCATAAATATTTCCAAAAACCCTATTTTGCACGCATGAACCAAGCATATTGAATTGAAGTATCATTTCTTAAGGGAAAAAGTGCAAAGTAAAGATGTGATCTTGGAGCATATTTCTACCAAGGAGCAACTTGGAGATATCTTTACTAAACCTCTGCCTAAGACTACTTTTGAATATCTTAGAAGTCAGGTAGGGGTTGTACCCCTTCATGAGGTTAGTAGACCATGATGTAGATTACATCAGTCTCAGAGCTACTTGCAGAATTTTCAAGCATGATTGGTTTAGAAGTGGAGTTATTCCACAGGGGGAGCATCAAGTTGCAGGTTGTTGATGTTGAACATTGACATTTCACATTGCATGTTTTGCTTTCAATTTGGCATTGATGTCAAAGGGGGAGAAGAACTATGTGATTTGTATGATTGATAGAGAGAAGGAAGACAAGCTAAAGACAAGGTGAATACTTGGTAGTGTAAACTAGGATTCCTATTTATAATCACAACAATCAATGGTATTGATATTTGTATTGCCATCAATGTGAAAGGGGTAGATTGTTGACATTTGCATGAATATTACATTAATGATATGTTATATTGTCATTGATGTCAATTAACCGGTAATGATATTGTTGATATTGTTTTAATGATGTTTTGTAACCGGTAGGAAGAGCTAGTGAAGGAAACTATAACCGATAGGAAGAATTTGTGGAGTGAACTGGTATTGCTATGTATTGGAGAGTTGAACCGGTAAACCCTACCTGTTGATTTGATAAACCCTAACCGATTAAGTTTGGCGAATTGGTTATATTGGTTTATGATCTGATGATGAGCGGTAATGATTATGACACGTATGATTATTGTATGTAGAGAGTTTCAAAGTGATTTTGGTACATCGATGAAATGGTATTTGTCTAGGGAATGAGCAAGTATATTGCATGTAATGCAAAGCACATGATGAGTTACTGAGTTTGATGAAGCCGTGATCAAGGAGCGATCGAGGTTTTCTTGATTGATGTGCAGAGATTGCTATGTAATCCAACGGTCATACTTGAATGGACTTGTTTGTAATCTCTATGAGAGAATTAGGTTTTTGTTGTGTTACCGACCTAATTGATTTGTTTTGAAGGTCGATGAGTTGTTTAGTTTTAGAGTTGGCAAAGTTTTAGTTGAGTGTGTGGTTACCGAGTCGTATGATGTATCTGCAGTTTGAGTAAAGGCAGATAGGAGCATGAAAAGGATCTGAACAAGCAAGTGTAGTGCTATTCAAACAAATCAGCAAACTCGTGTTGTTTTTTAACAATTACAGTAGAATTGAAATCCCCTAACCGGGTAAGCTCTAACAAGATTGGTGCTATTCGAATCCTCTAATAAGGTGATCCATTAGCTTGGATTTCAAATCCTCTATCAAGGTTACTCCTTATAGGGTATTGCTTCTAACAAGGCATTATAGTCAATCCCTTAACAGGGTGGTCCCTAACAGGATCTGTTCTTAACAAGACTTTTGTAAAGCTTTAATAGGCTAGGCTCCTAATAGGGCAAACTTCAGAAGAGTTTAGATAGTTATCTTGTGAGTCTCATCTCACCGTGGTTTTTCCCATTTGGGTTTCCACATCAAAATATTGTGTCAAGTGGTGAATTTTTTTGTGGTTATGATCTTATGGTTGATTTTCTTAACTACTTAATCCACTTTGACAAGTTGTGATCACCGGAAGCATTGTTAAATGAAGTTTTACTTATGTCAGTAAAAGCATTTGGATGTTTATGAGTTTGAAGTTGTCTACTGTTAGTTTTTTGTAACAGTCAACCGGTTTATCTTGAGGGTTTTTATCTTGACAGTGATATTGCATTGATAGTTCTAAGTTTACTTTGAGAGATTGATTTTGAGATTGGTGAAGTTAGTATCAGTTTTTCTATCTACTGATTCACCCCCCCCCCCCCCCCCCGCTCTCGGTAGTCAACCAGATTCTTAATCTTTCATCATACCATCAAATTCTTTTGAACCCAAGGAAAGACTGAGAGGGGGTGAATTAGTCTAAACAAACAATTACGGTAGCACATAAATAGTTAATGAATAACACATATCCAACACATGAACACCAAGATTTTTGGAAAACCCAAACAAGGAAAAACCATGTTGGGAGTCAACCCACAAGATAATCCACTATATATGAAATTATTACAAAGATAGAGCTAACTGCTTCGGACTTGCACACCAAGGTTAACTGCTCATGGGACAAGATACAAAGAGGACTTGCAAAACCTAAAGGTAACTACACTTAGGGAAAGATACAAAAAAATGATCTGAAAAGAAGGATCTCCTAATCATGAAGCTACCCTTGACCTCTGCATCGAGCAACCAACATCAACACACACAACTTTGATCTCAACTACCAACAATCTATCTCAACTCTCTATCACAGTCACAACACAACTTGCATATCATTCAAACACAACTCTTCTTTGCTGCTCACACTTCCTCTTATCTTTGCACTTCACTGCATCATCTACACTCTCTCTCATTCCTATTTCTCTAACTCAAACATTCAAATGCCTTATATACAAGATATATCATCACAATTTAAAAATAAGTCTTCTTGAATCAAAATATACTTTTCAAACCAAAAACACACATGCTGATCCACTCCAGGAGAAAGAGAGGACCAAAATATATCTTCCAAAGATTAATTCACCGATCCGCAATCACCAAAACCTAACTGTATATGGTGAAAATGGATAACAATAATAACGATATTGAAAGGCTAAATGAATTCAACCACAAAAACCCTAGCCTAACAACAACAAAGATCCACCATAACATATGAAGATTACCTAAGACAATGCAAATCAAACGAAATCACAAAGATTATACCATCACATGTCCAATAGGGTTTTGATCTCCATTCTTCCTATCTCCATTGATCTTGCTTGATATATTTGCTCTTAGATTTTATGTGCACAAGAGCTCAACAAAGAACGGAATGTGGTTGCAAGTAGGATCGTAGTGTAGTCAATTGCATAAAAGATGATTAGGGTTTGATAATGAGGGAAGCATCTCCTTATATAGAAGACACAATAAGAAATGGAGGGATAAGATTGAGAGGTGTAAAAGGAGGTCAGCTATAATTAGAGGGTAGGTAAAAATAATAATAAATTAATGAAAGGGGTAGGTAATGTATGAATTAAGAGATGAATGACATGTGTCATGGGTAGAAAAGGTTAATGAATTAATTAATTAAATAAATAAATATTTATTTAATTAATAGAAGAAGTGGGATTAATTAAATAAATAAGATATTTATTTAATTTAGGAAAAGGATAATTTAAATAAATAAATGTATTTATTTAAATGAGAAATAAGGCTAGAAGAGGATAAATGAATTAATTAAATAAATAAAGATTTATTTAATTAATAGAAGAAGCTTAGATAATTAAATAAATAAAATATTTATTTAATTAGACTGGACAATTTTGGGTGTCTACATTTTGCCCCTCTTTGAGACAATGCGGCTTGTCGCGTTGTTTCAAAGAAGATAAGATGAACTGATATAGAGTTACCCCAAGATAGGAATGATGTGCCCCCTCGAGAGATTGGATGAAAAAAATGTCTGAAAAGATTGCAAACAATCTCTCGATAAGAAAGAAAGGCTAGAATGAACTGACCGGATAAAGTGATAGAGTCATGGGATAATGAAGACTGACTCGGAAGACGAGGGCTAGGGCTAGGGTAGTCTATAAGATAGACCACGGGGGAAAATACATCCTCATTGTCATCTACACATCCACGAGAGCAGAGTGCAAAGCGAAAATAGAGTAGCAGCAGTCAGCAGCGATGGCCTTCATTCACAGATTCGACCGCGTTTGCCGATTCCAGAGGCCAACAGAGGCAGGAGAGTCAGTAAGTACCGCCAAACCTCCTCGTACTTTGATGCATTTATTATTGTCATTAATGCATGGTAGATAGGGCAATAAATGTGCTTAGAATAGGGTCCAAAAAATGTCCAAAAACATCCAGGCGTGTCTGCGTTGGTGCCAAGCACATCCATGCTCGCGAGGCACATCTGTGTTTGTGCCAGGCGCGTCTATGATGGAAACTGCGTCTGTGCCAAATGCGGCCGCGTTTGTGATGTGCAGGCGCGTCTGTGCCAAGAAGGCACGTCTATGTCGCCCAGGTGCATCTGTGCAGAGCATAGGCACGTCTGTGTTGGTCAGGCGCGTCTGTGCAGTCTTTAAGCGTGTTTATGTTAGGTAAGCGTGTTTGTGTCCAAAAAAATGTGAATTTTTGTCTTCTAGGTCAAATCGGCAGTTCTATGATGAACATACGCTGTCGATTGGATAAGCTGCTGAGAGGATACACTCAAGCAGGTCCTCTAGGGAAGATTAGAATAGATCAAGGCACTTTGTGATGAACAGTGAGTACCAAGATAGAGTACTTTGTGATGAATAGGGAGTACTAAAATATAAGCAGCACTTTGTGATGAACAGTGAGTGCAAATGTGAGCAACACTTTGTGATGAACAGGGAGTGCCACACACATAGTACTTTGTGATGAACAAAGAGTACCACTAGGATAGAAGCAACACTTTGTGATGAACAGTGAGTGTCAATAGGATAGAAGCAACACTTTGTGATGAACAGTGAGTGTCACTAGGATAGATAGCCATATGCATTTAGATAAAAAGTAGCATTTTGTGATGAACAGTGAATGCCACTATGACTGACATGATTGATTTGTATGACTGCAGGAGTATTTGCCTATGCTGGAGTCACGAGAGAGATTCCCATTGACTCAGAGATTGCGACCTGAGTTGATAGCCGAGGAGCGAGCTGCTATCAAGGCTATGGGATTGAGACATGTTTTGTATGTGCTTGAGTTTCGAGCGAACATGGGACTGTTGACTGTACTGGCGGAGAGATGGCACTCTGAGACATGTACTTTTCATTTGCCGATGGGGGAGATGACAGTCACCCTCGAGGATGTATATAGGATCTTGAGGATACCGATCGATGGGGAGCTAATCCCATACGATCAAGATGGAGACAGGGAGGCCCTGAGACGAGTGTTCCAATACCCAGGACTAGAGATGAGGGTTGGACATGTGGCTTGGGATATGATGACAACTATAGGGCTAGCGCTTCTAGTAGTTATAGGAGGAGCGATCAGTGGGTTCCTATGTCCGGATAGGGCGACACGGGGGTCGGCTATAGGCTGGGGGGGTGCATTGGAGACACTGGTGATACAGCACACCAGATATGCTTGGGGACCGTGTGTGCTAGCACACCTCTACTATGAGCTGCATCAGTTTGTATACCACAGATCAGTGGGATTGGGCTGCGGGGTGACATTGTTGCAGGTGTGGGCTTATGAGCATCTGCTAGTGATGAGGCCAATACACTTCAGGGGCAGAGGTCACGGAAGCAGTTTTGTTCACCTATACGACATGATCA
The DNA here is from genome assembly GCF_030272615.1 of Cryptomeria japonica. NCBI lineage: Eukaryota > Viridiplantae > Streptophyta > Pinopsida > Cupressales > Cupressaceae > Cryptomeria > Cryptomeria japonica. The sequence continues at coordinate 318,246,620 of NC_081411.1, forward strand.
CATCGCAGCCACGGATTGGCAGGTTAGAGCACTGGCGGTGGGTGATATATGACATCGATATGGTCATATGGAGGCCATACTTGGGATGCGAGTAGTGGGAGGATGATGTGGTTGAGCTTCCCTACACCTTCCGGAGTAGGTACCTAATTGGGCGGATGCCCTATGTGCTGGAGAGGCAGCTAGTGGACAGGGTTGGCAAGTAGTTTGGCAGGATTTAGCGGATGCCACAGGGCTCAGGCATGTATGCACGGACTGTGAGAGATCAAGCGCAATTTGGGCCCTTGTTATCATATGATCAGGTTGTTACGCAGCTGGTAGAGATGATGCCCCTACCCTGGGACATGTGGACAGAGATTGAGGATGTCGGCATGGATGCCGAGTACACAGCATACTGGGCGGAGTATCCATTCTAACGCCTGATGGATCCAGAAGAGCCATTAGATGGAGATGGTGGTGGGGATGATGATGATGGTGGAGCTAATGGAGGCAGAGGCCAATGGAGGAGGAGGCGGGCAATTAGAGAGAGGAGGGTTGCATCGTGGAGGGAGGGTGGAGAGGAGAGGCAGGCTCGGGTGGTGAGGGGTCGTGGTGGATTGCCGCTACAGGTGCCCAGACAGGTGCAGGTACAGGGACAGGGATAGGGACAGGGACAGATACAGGGACAGGTACCAGTACAGGCACCAGTACAGGTACCAGTATAGGCATCAGTACAGGTACCAGTATAGGCACCAGTATAGGTACCAGTATAGGCACAGGCACAGGGGCAGGCACCCGTGCAGAGCCACAAGGGGCTGATGCAGAGGAGGATGAGCTGATAGAGCTGAGGGAGATCTGTCAGGGATAGGCAGATGAGATCCAGGAGTTGGAGAGGGAGAGGGATAGGCTTAGGAGGTGGCTCCAAGATACTGAGCGGGAGCAAGACCAGGCCATTCAGCGCTACACAGAGGCTGAGACAGCACTGAGGGCTGGAAGATAGGCAGCAGAGGACACAAGAGCCGGATATGCCTACGTCCTACGGGCAGGGGAGGAGATTGCCTACTGGCGGGATCTCTATTATGGTGTAGTGCCAGTGGATCAGCGGGCGAGGAGCTTCCATAGACCATCACGGACAGCGACAGCTAGGGGAGGGAGCCGGAGGAGACAGGCATCTAGTGGTGGGGTTATGGGTCCTCCACCACCACCAGATAGAGGAGACAGAGGGGATGATCCTGGGGTGGGTCCTTCAGGGGCTCAGATTTTGTCGAGGCCAGGCGGCTCTGAGGGAGGGAGTTCATCATAGCCGTAGAGGGCTCCCTATGTAGCAGTATTGTACCATTTTTGTATGATGATGTAGACACCTGCGGGTGCTTTGTAGCCATATGATTTTTTTGACATCATTGTATCATGACACTTTATATATATATGAGATGATTCATCTTTGCGGCAGCTATATGCATGCATACCTATATGATGAGATGTTCTTATGTGATGTTTGTTTTATGTTATGGATGCAAATATGTATATGATGCAACGCAGTATTTTTGTTCTTTTATGTTTTATATGTGTATGCATGATGCAAATGTGAATGTATGTAATGCAGATGAATATAATAATGCAAATGTAAATTGTGCTAACAGGTGTTGTGTGCAGGATGTGATGCAGTTGTAATATCTATATGTATGTATGAAATGCTTATATGTGATAATGCAGGTGCAACTACATGAAATGCAAATGTTTTTGGTGTGTCATTATACTCAGTCATGTGATAGCAGGCTACGTGGACTCAAGAAGGACGATGGAAGTCAATCAAGAAAGGGGGATGAAAGACAGAAGATATGAAAGTGAAAGAGCTTCTTGTGCGTTATCATCATTGAGGTTTATTATGGCAAGTAGGTTATGACAATCGAGACATATGTTCGACCTAGAAAGTCATTGTACCCATTTGCATGGAGATAAGACAGTCACAAACAAAGAATGCCCCAGTTCATACTAGACTCACAGTGTCCTCATATCCTTGGACAAGTCAGAGCATTACTAAGAGACAATCCACAGACAGCAAATACAAATAGGTGACGATACCCCATCCTCGCCTTTCTAGTCAAAGACATCCTGGAGATAGAATCTCTAGTCAGAGACATCCCGGAAAAGCTAAAAGACATGTCACCAAAAAAGATAAAATCAAAAGAAAACCAAGACTCGACACCAACATCCACTGCAGTCCTCAAGTTTAGTGTCTCTTGTCACTTGTACAAGTCTTATTTGATTGTGGTCACAATGTTCACTTTCACAGAAAGGATAGATAGCACTGAACCATATGTTGTCTGAGTCTATTGAAAGATTTGATTTGTTGAAGCCCATTGTTGCTGCTATGTCTCATCTAAAACTGACTAAATCCATGAAACTGATACTTTATTGTGGAGAAGATGAAACTTTATTACAGATCTGTGATGCAAATGTTGCTTTATTGCGGATTGTGCACGGATAGACTGAAGGAAGCTGGAAGAAACTATACTCCTCGAAACATGTGATGTTCTCAGTTCCACACCCATCACTAGACGTAGGATTTGCCTTAGCCACAGATAGGATCTAATTTATTATGGATGGAAAGGGATGAAAAGGGAGATTTATTACGAATGGCTAACCAATCGTGGGTAGACCAATAACAAACCATGATGGGAATGGGTAAGTTTATTATGAATGGATAGGTTGTGAGTGTGTGCAAAGTGAAAGGATGAAAGTGAATCCGGAAGGAGGGAGGAGCAATGTCTCTACGCATGGTGCTGGTGACCCAGTTTTCACCATGGTACTTGCGCAGGGTGCCACCGAAGTGGTTTTCATCGTTGGACAAAATTATTTCTCTTTACTTTTTTCAATTTTTCAATATTTTTTTGTGTCACAAGGCGCCTATTTGCCAGGTTTTCACAAAGTAACAATTTTTTTGTTTTATAATTTTTTTTGTATTTTTTAAATTTTTTTGATTTTTTTGTATTTTTTGAATTTTTTGAATTTTTTGATTTTTTTGTATTTTTGAATTAGGATATGCTGAAGAGCTATGTGTAGAACCTGCGAAGGTGCATGTTGTTGATAGGATCCTCCAAAGGTTCACCTTCTGTAGTTGAGAGCTGATATGCCTCAGATCCATATGCTGTTGTAATGATGTAAGGACCAAGCCAATTTGGTTCGAACTTTCCCTTCTTCTCTCTGTCTTGCTAATTTTTGGGGTTTTCTCTGAGAACCAAATCACCTACCTCAAATGTGCGAGGCTTGACCTTGTGATTGTAGCTGCGACTCATTTGTTGTTGGTAAGCTTTGAGATGATTAAAAGCAGTTCGTCTTCGTTCATCCAGTAGTTCCAGTTCTTGTAAGCGAGAGACCCTATAGTCTTCATCACTGATGATGTTTTGCAAAGAGACCCGTAAAGAGGGTAGCTCGACCTCAATAGGCAAGATGGCTTCAGCATCGTAGACAAGTGAATAGGGTGTAGCTCCTGTAGGTGTGCGGACACTTGTGCGATAGGCCCAAAGTGCAGGATTAAGCTGGATATGCCAATTACGGCCAGCGTCGTCGACTGTCTTCTTTAGGATTTTAAGGATTGTTTTATTAGACGCCTCAACTTGGCCATTACCTTGGGGGTAATATGGTGTGGAGAAACGATGGGAAATATGGAAGCGGTCACAGAGTTCATGAACATCCTGATTTTTGAAGGGATGCCCGTTATCAGTGATAATAGAAACAGGAATACCGTATCGACAAATGATATAGTTGAGGATGAATGTAGCAATCTGTTTTCCTGTGATTTGTGTGAGAGGCGCGGCTTCAATCCATTTTGTAAAATACTCTGTTGCAGTGATAATGAATTTATGACCATTGAAAGAAGGAGGGTGAATCTTGCCTATGAGATCGAGTCCCCATTGACAAAAGGGCCAAGGAGACACAATTGGTTGAAGTTCTTGTGCTGGTGCATGTATGAGGTCTCCATGAATTTGACATTGCTTACATTTCTTGACAAACTAATATGAGTCTTTTTCCATATTGGGCCAGTAATATCCAGTCCTGATGAGTTTTTTGGCCAAGGTAGGACTACTAGCATGTGGACCACATATCCCTTCATGTACTTCACGTAACGCAATCTGAGCTTCATCGCTTTCTAAACATCTAAGAAGAGTGCCATCTAGACCTCGCCGGTATAGGATATCAGCTAAAATGACATATCGAGAGGATTGGCGAATGAAAGTGCGACGTTGGTTATTTGATAGATCAGGAGGTAGGGTATTGTCACGAAGGTATGTGAAGATGGAACCATATAACTGGGACTCGGGACCGACAACACATATCATCTCAGTAGGAATGATTTCATATGAAGGAACCAAAAGGTTATCGACTAAGAACTCATAGCGGGTCTCGTTTGGAGGTAGATCAATCAGTGAAGCAATTGTAGCCATGGCATCTGCGGCGCAATTCTGCTCTCTTGGTATCTGCTCAAAGTCTATCTTTGTGAAGTGTTGTTTCAGGTCATCCACCATTTGTTTGTAAGGCATTAATTTTTCATCTTTTTTTTGGTAATCATCAGTTGCTTGACAGATGACAAGTTGAGAGTCCCCAAAAACACGAAGTTCCTGGATCTTCCACTGAACTGCAATTCGTAATCTTGTTGTTAATGCCTCATATTCCGCTATATTGTTAGTGCAAGGAAATGATATGCAGTATGATTTTGGTATAGAATCCCCTTGAGGAGTTATAAAGAGGATGCTGGCTCCTGCCCCATGCTGTGTGTATGAACCGTCGAAGTACAGTTGCCATGGCTTTGCATGTGACATTGTCAAAATAGATTCATTTGGAAATTCTGAACTTAGAGGAACATCATCTATCATGGGAGCATTTGCTAATTGATCTGCGATGGCTTGTCCTTTTATTGCTTTTCCATCCACATTCTGGATGTCAAATTCACTCAGGATCATTACCCATTTGGCCAGTCGCCCAGTAAGTGTTGCTTTATTGAGAAGGTATTTCAATGGGTCGATCCTTGCAACTAACTTAGTCTTATGAGTGAGCATGTAATGTCGTAATTTCTACGAAGCAAAGACCACGGCGAGACATGCACGCTCAATTGGTGTGTAGTTTAGCTCATATCCTACCAATGTGCGACTGATATAGTATACTACTTTTTCCTTGCCCTCGGCAATTTGTTGTGCTAAGAGTGCCCCCAGTGCTGTTGAAGTAGCTGATATGTATAGTAACAGAGGTTGATCTGGAACTGGTGGCATCAAAACTGGCGGATTTAGAAGATAATCTTTGAGCGTCTGGAAAGCCTGTTGACAGTTATCATCCCATTTGAATTTGATCTTTTTATGTAGCAGGTGCTGAAAAGGATTACACTTATCTGCAAGTTGTGCTATGAATCTTCGGATGGACTGGAGTCTGCCTTGTAAGGATCGAAATTGACTGATATTTCTTGGTGGTTGCATCTCCAAGATGGCCTTGACTTTTGCTGGATCAGCTTCGATTCCCCTTTTGGATACAATGAATCCTAGAAGCTTCCCGGAGGTTACTCCAAAGACACATTTCTTAGGGTTTAATCTTACTTTGTATTTTTCCAACCGATCAAAGACGACTCAAAGTATGTCCAAATGTGTATTTCTGTCAATTGATTTGCCCAAGAGGTCGTCAACATAATCTTCCACGGTGACGTGCATGAGATCATGAAAGATAGTAGTCATGGCTCTTTGATATGTAGCGCCTACATTCTTTAGCCCGAAGGGCATGACATTCCAGCAGAAAGTTCCCCAAGGACAAGTGAATGATGTTTTGTGTTGATCCTTGGGCGCGATCTTTATTTGATTATAACCAGAGAATCCATCCATTAATGATAACATTTCATGACCTGCTGTGAGATCAACAATCAAGTCAATATTTGGTAATGGGAAGTCATCCTTTGGACAAGCTTTGTTAATGTCTCTGAAATCTATACATATTTTGATGTTGCGATCTGGTTTACTGACAGGCACCAAACTGGAAATCCATTCGGGATAATCAATTGGGCGTATGAATCCAACATCCAATAATTTCTCAAGTTCTGCATTGACTAGTAATGCCACTTGTGGATGCATTTTTCTTAATTTCTGTTTCACTGGCTTTGCCCCCGGTTTGATTGTCAAATGATGCATTACCAAATCCAGATCCAATCCAGGCATATCAGCGTATGACCAGGCAAAGTTGATTTGTCGTTCTTTGAAGAAACTTATGAATTTTGACCTTTCTGACTCTGTCAACGATTGAGCCAGGAATATGTTGTGTGGAACCTCTTCTATACCAATGTTTGTTTTGATAGTCTCCTCTACCAACATGGATGACTTTTCCTCATATGATGCTGGGAGAATGTTGAGCCTTCCATCTTCGGGTGCCTCAGAGAGGTTTTCGCCCTTAGATACATCCTTTCTTTTTACTTTTTTGGGGTCAGACAGCGCCACGGTGTGGTTTTCGCTATAAGACCCTTGGTTTGTTCTTATTTTCACATTTTTGCGACTGGAAGGTCCGACACCCTCACCAAAATATGCCATGCTGTTGAGTTCTATAGTGTATCCCACCTTATGGTCCCCAGGAGGAAGATCATCTCGTATGCCAAGATAGTCAATAAAAGCTTCATCATTTTGGAATGTGTCAAACTGTGCAGGTCCTTCATGATCCCAGTCAATGAGTTGGTGGTGAACAAGGGGAAGGCTTTTAATGTCTTCGCAGTTAGCCGGGCTAAGAGTGAAGATGCAGTTATATTTGGGTATGTCAAGGTAATTATCGAGGTCATCGATGGCACTCTCCTCACCAGTCTCAATCGTGAAAATACCAAATTATCATCACTAGTAGCACATTCTAAGACAGGTGTTCTCATCCTATGTGATTTCAACCTAGAACCTTGAGACAAGGACTGTGTGGAATCCTCATGGGTTGTTGCTTGACCAACTCTGAACTTGTTATAAAATTCCTCTTCTTCTGTGGGTTCATCTGGCTCTCTGAATATCTCGGTGAGCTCGTAGTCACTGGAAGACTTGTCTGAACCCCATTCCCATTCTTTGGAATCTGTGGAATAGCGATCCTCTTGTTGAATTTTGGCAGCTTTGATTTGTAAGGCTTCTTCTGTCCTTTGGGTGTGGACCTTGGAAGTTAAGAAACCAAGTCCTTTCGAGCGTTCCTTTTTGAAAGTCAATTCAGGTTGTAAAGGTTCAATGATGCCTTCCTTTCGTAACCCCAGAGGGCTTTTTCCATCATACCCAAATTTTTGTAGAATTTTGAAGCCTTTGCCATATTTCTCACATGGTAGATTGATGTGATCTTGCGTTTCCTCTTCATTGTCTCTGAAAATCATTTGGTATAAATCTTCCTCTTCTAGTTCACCCCTTCTTTTAAAGGTAGTAGCGTCCCATTTGAGTATCATGATGGAGATTTGCTTGTTAGGATGTGGTCTTCCATATTCTTTTGGGGAACTCATGACTTGTCGTAAGTACATGGTCTGATTTAAAGTGTATTCCCCCATGCCCTTGTCTTGAAACTTGCCTTTAAGTTCACCTTGTTTTGATGTCGAAGGTTTTAATGACTCAGGATCAATGTATGTCGAGGAAGGAACAACTTCACGATTACTAGGAATAATGGTCTCAGTTTTTTATCTCGGGTTATTGCAGTATATGAACGGATTAGGATCGCCGTTAACTGTTACCTCCACTCCATTGTGAGGAAACTTAATGCATTGGTGATGTGTGGATGGGACTGCCCTCATTTCATGAATCCAAGGACGTCCTAGTAATATGTTATAAGTGAGATCTAGATCCAAGACTTGACAAACCACATCCTTTGTAACTGGCCCAACTCTGAGAGGCAAGGTGACTGTGCCCTTGGATGAGTGTTCTTCATCATCATATGCCTTGATGGTGATTTGATTTGTAGAATTCACAGCTTTATCAGAATATCCCAATTGTTTAATAGTGCTCAATGTACAAATGTTTAGACCTGCTCCTCCATCTATCAGGACTCATTTTATTCGATGTTTGTGTATGAAGGCTTCAACGTGTAGCAGTGCATTATGTGGCTGACTTATGAAGGCGTCATCAGCTTCTGTGAATGTAAGGGAATGTGGAACGGAAAGGTATCCCACCATGGCTTGAAACTCGTTGACGTTCAGATCAGTAGGAATGGCAGTATCTCTCAAGATTTTGTCAAGAATGGCTTTATGAGCGGGGGATATGTGTAATAGCTCAAGGATGGAGATTAGCGCAGGTGTCTTCCCTAACTGTTCTACAAGGTCATACTCAGGTTTGGTTCATGAGGAGGCGGTGTTCTTGGCTGGAGCACCTTGCAAAGTGATTTTACCTCGGCGGGTTGTGACATTACATTCAGAGGTAGGTTCAGAAGAAGATCCAACACCTTTTAGGACAATCCTGGGTCTCCGGGTAGAATTCTCAGATGTTTTGTCCTTGATGATAATGGTAGAGACATAGTTGTCCATCGAGATGTGATTGATAGTTGAATCATAGTTATAGGTTGCTCTGGTATAGTTGGTTTGGTCATCTATGGCTTTAGCTTTTCCCTTGTCATGTTTTGGGAATGGTTCCTTAAACATCTCATGTTCTTGATTAGACGAATGTCCCTCAATCTCAATGTCACCTCTATCAATGAGATCTTGTATGATGTTCTTCAGTCGATGACAATTTCCTATCTTATGACCCTTGCTCTTATGAAATTCGCAATACTCATCATCATTCCACCAATTTGGTTTGACCTTTGGTTCATATGGAGGAAAATTTGGAACTGTGATTACCTTGTTTGCCACTAGCTTCTTAAAAACTGACTCAAGTGGTTCTCCCAAGGGAGTGTATTTCCTTCGTGATCTAGAAGTTGTTTGAGTATTCACTTGATTGTTTGTAGAACTTGATCCCGAAAAGATGAATTTGGGTCGCACTGTGTTGGCGTCAACAACACCATCATTGACTGTGTTCTTGTTTCTATTCCAAAATCTCGACTTGTCTTTTCCTTTAAAGTCATCTTTGTTTTCCTTGAATATCTTAATGACTCCTTGTTCAATTAGGACCTTTTCTGTCGCTAAGCCTTTTTCAATGACGTCCTTGAAGGTGGACAAACAAGCTTTCCTTAGATCATAGCCAATGTCTTTGTTAACATTTTGTGTGAACATTTCTACCATTTGTTTTTGTGGAATTTCACAAGAGCATCTGCTGGCTAGATTTCCCCATCTTTGTAAAAATGATGCAAAATACTCTCCCTCTTTTTGCTTGGTGTTGCAAGTAGTGACTGATATGTCTGTCTCTATGTTGTATGAGAAATGTTGAATAAATGCCTCTGCTAAGTCACCCCATGACTTAATTCCAGGTGGAAGTTGGGAGAACCATTCCATAGCTTGATCACCTAGGCTCTGTGGGAATAATCTCATCAAATATGTCTCTTTTGCTGCTACCTCAATGCAAGCTGTGAAAAATTGTCTTATGTGTGCCTTAGGATCTCCTTTTCCTCTATACTTATCAAATTTAGGTGTCACAAAGTGTGTAGGAAAAGGAGGCATTGGAATGCTTTTGTCAAGTGGATAGGGACATATGTCTCTCATTGTGTATGTTGGCTTTGGTGTATTTATGTCCTCCATTTTCTTTTGTAAGTCCCTGATTTGTTGCTCCAAATTGCTCTTAGGTGGAGATCGACTTCTTGGACCATACCCCATGCTTGAGGCACCAATTGGAGGAGGAGCATGTTGCATATATGGATGATATTGATCATACACATGTTCATATGGAGGAGGTCTATAATTATGTTGCGTATATGGACCACTTGGTATAGATTTATGTTGAGGAATGCCATATCTATTTTGTCCATGTATACCATACTCTACAGGCATGTCATGTTCTAATGTGTTGCCCCCAAATTTGACACGGGGTTTCCTTGTGTCCAAATTTTGAGCATGCCTTTGAATATCTAATTGCTTTGGTGGTTGAGCCTTAGCATTGGTATGTGATTGAGCATATCTCTCTACATAAGACTTCCATAATGGTCTGCGAAGGTGAGTATCATATGCTTGACCATGTGTATGTGGGACCTTTGGTTTTTGAAACAAAGATGATGGTGATTCAGGTACCATATGTGGTCCTCTATTGCCTCCACTATTAGGCCTTCTTTGATCCATGTTGGAGTGAGTTTGTTGCAAAGGCCGATTTTCCATTATTTGAGACATGTCAAAATCATGAGGTATCTTGGCTCCACTTTGTGCCATCATTTGTAAGAAGTATTGTCTATCCCTCCTCATTATTTTCTCACCCAATCGATTGAAATGGGGATTCATAATGGATTCTTCCACATCTGTTGAATGTACGGAAAAGTTGTCCATATTGTCATTGTGTGTATCATTGTTGTTTGTAGTGTCCATATTCTCAACATTGGGAATGTTTCTATAGGCATCCATGTCAGGTAATGTAGTATGACCAAAATTGAAAAAGATATCATTATCATACTCATAAGAACTCATGTTTGCGGACTCTTGAGCCTCTTTAGTTTCTCTCCTAGATTTTTGAAGACGGGTTTCAACCATGAACTAGGTATTGACCGAGATGTGTGAGACTAGATGAAAAAATGGAAAAAGTATGGAAGACCAAGAGTTGAATGGAATGTAAATGAATCGAAGGTGTACTTGCAATGTCCAAAGTGTAAGACCAAGTATGTATGTAGTAGAGTAGGTGTGACTTCCAAAGAGAGGATAGTTTCTCTTGATGAGGTAAGTTGACCTTGACTCTAAGTAAGACCAAATGAGACCCAAAGGTAAGAAACCTTGATAAGGGACCACTTAGCAAAGTGTTGTTGTATGTAGTGTGTTGACAAAGTATGATGAGGACAAGCAAGTGACCTTTTGACTCAAGTTTAGACAATTGTGAATGTAAAGTGAGATGTGAAGCAATGATGGACTTTGTGAGACCCAAAGATAGGTTGAATGCTAAATGAAACCCTAGAGAAATGACCTAGGAAGCTCAAGAATTTCGAAACTGACTGTGTTTGTTTGCTGGACTGTAACAGTTTTTCAATTCTGAACACAGACGCACCTGTATACTTCACAGATGCGGTTTCCTGACACAGACGTGGCTCTGTTCAACACAGACGCGCTTCTGAGATTTTGTGCAAATTGCAATGTTGATTCTGTAAACACAGACGCGTTTCTACCCTTCACAGACACGGTTATACAACACAGACGCTATTATGTCCGACACATACGCGTTTCTGCAAAATTTGTGTAATTTTTTCCAATCTGTGAAGTCATTTTGTTGTGACCAAATCTGACTGTTTGACTATTTTTCGTGACAAGAGGACACAGTGTTGATGAGGACTCAATGTTTGCAAGTGTCTAGACTCAAAATGACTCCAAGAAAAGTGTGTTGTTTGATGTAAAAAAAATGTTTTGCATACACTTGAAGACACAAAAGACACAATGTTTTGTTGTTTGGTCTTGAATGTTTTGAATGTTTAAAATAAGTCAAGCACAATTCTTATGGCTGGCCAAGACAATAGTTGTTGATCCCAAATGAGGTTTTACCCCCGAGGCTACGCTATTCAGAGCGAATACTTAGATGCTTGACCTCACTGGCTCCACCCTCGACACTCACTTCTCGGGTCAGCCAAGCATCAGTCCCCACGAAAACTCCCCATGGTGAACTTTGTATCTCTACTAAGAACCGTATGTGTGTGGGCTGCTACCAGAGGTCCGACCTCCTGCCCCAACAACTAGAAGGATTTGGGCTTCTAAAACAAAGAGGTGCTAGTAAGGGCATCCGCTCATGTGGCCATACATGCGGCACTTTTAGCTTTGTAAATACAGAAGGCTCCCAGCCGGTAGGGGTTACGCCCTACAACTGATCAGATAAATTTGATCAAATGGGTTTATGGGGAGACATAGTGTCGATATGAACTAATCAACACACGTTATCCATAGTTTTCACCATGAATACAGTTGTTTATAGTGGTTCGGAAGAGGTGGGTTTTCCTCGCTACCACTTGGGTCGTTCTCTTCTCACTAGTAGTCCTAATGACCACACGGGAAGACAGGCCCTCTAAAGATTAAACAAAAAGAGCCTATTGCTCAAAGACACAAAAGACAATGATTCAATTTTAGTTCACCAATTGAAGTGTTTGCTAGTCTATGAAAACAAGGCACACAATAAAAATCCAAAAACCCTTGCCAAGGACCTGCAACAAAGATTTATTAGTAGTTTGGATTGTTTCAAATAATCACCCCTTCCTGCAAGCACACAAGTTAGGTAAATTTTAAATCCAAAAGACTTTGTGAAAATAGGGGCCTTCAACCAAACGATTTTGCTTTCAAGACAAGCTGCACCAATTTCATTAGCTAGATCTGAAAATGTTAGCGCAAAATAAACCAGATTTGAAACCCTAAATGCAAAATCCAAAGCTGAATCAATAAACCCAAAATTTGAAACCGGTGAACACAGATGCGTTTACCCTCGACACAGAAACGACTTCACGACGCAGACGTGGTTCTATGAGACACAGACGCGGCTCCGGAATGCAGACGCGACTTCGGGACACAGACGGGGCTAAAAACACCGTAGACGCGACTTAATAACACAAACACGCTTTCCTAGAACTTGCAAAATAAAATACTGCCAATAACACAAACGTGATTCCAGATGTCGCAAACGTGCCAAAAAATCAAAAACGCGATCCGAAAGTGCGCAGACGCGAAAATATCAAAATGCTGCCGAAAACGTCAGATCTGCAACTTCAAAACACAAGATCTGCAACAAAAATGTTAAATACAAAAGGGACAAGGGTCCCACCGGGCGTGCCAAAATGTATATGGTGAAAATGGATAACAACAATAATGATATTGAAAGGCTAAATGAATTCAACCACAAAAACCCTAGCCTAACAACAACAAAGATCCACCATAACATATGAAGATTACCTAAGACAATGCAAATCAAACGAAATCACAAAGATTATACCATCACATGTCCAATAGGGTTTTGATCTTCATTCTTCCTATCTCCATTGATCTTGCTTGATATATTTGCTCTCAGATTTTATGTGCACAAGAGCTCAACAAAGAACGGAATGTGGTTGCAAGTAGGATCGTAGTGTAGTCAATTGCATAAAAGATGATTAGGGTTTGATAATGAGGGAAGCATCTCCTTATATAGAAGACACAATAAGAAATGGAGGGATAAGATTGAGAGGTGTAAAAGGAGGTCGGCTATGAGGGTAGGTAAAAGAAATAATAAAATAATGAAAGGGGTAGGTAATGTATGAATTAAGAGATGAATGACATGTGTCATGGGTAGAAAAGGTTAATGAATTAATTAAATAAATAAATATTTATTTAATTAATAGAAGAAGAGGGATTAATTAAATAAATAAGATATTTATTTAATTTAGGAAAAGGATAATTTAAATAAATAAATGTATTTATTTAGATGAGAAATAAGGCTAGAAGAGGATAAATGAATTAATTAAATAAATAAAGATTTATTTAATTAATAGAAGAATTAAGCTTAGATAATTAAATAAATAAAATTATTTTATTTAGACTGGACAATTTTGGGTGTCTACACTAACCAATAACATATCCACACACTACACAACCATATAAGAAATTACTGATCATAATGTGCTCCCCAAAGCAAATAACTCAAATCCGCATCTCCATATGCTACGATGAGACCCCTAAGACATCAAGCATGCTTCCACAAATCATATCCGGGCCTAAGTATAGGTCAAACATAGAATCTCAAAACCAACAATGAACAATACCACAACACCCAGAGAACACAAAAATATTTATGGACCTCAAAACCAACATATCCATGATACCAGAACTATATTCAATGAAGATAACAATAATATTTAACACCAACAACAAATTCCATACCCAAGCACTTCCAGACCAACCAATACAACATATGCACCAACAACACAACAAGATAACTCTACACCATAGACATTCCAAACCAAACCGAAACAACAAGTTTGACATCAATGACAACCACAACAACACATCAAGCTATATTTCCAACAAATTCATAGTCAAATGTCTTTTTTATAGGGTAAAGATAAAATCCACAAATGTAAATATTGCTTCCAAAATCAAGATTATAATCATGTCATAAGATATTATAGTGAATTCCTCTCAAACTAAACGTTAAATTTTGAGTAATAGTCATTTATCATAATTTATCCATCTTCAATCCCAAATACAATATGAATCTCAAATCGCTATAGGATCTCTTTATCTACAATAATTATTAGTCATAGCATTTGATAATAACCTCAAATTTATATTTGGGGAATGCCATTTATTTCCTTAATTGGGTGAGATATAAGTTTAGATGATAATATAAATAAAAATGCGCAAACCAAACTAGTAAAAATGGTATTTTACATTGAATAAGCCCCAAATCATGTGAAGTGCGGTCATTTCCAATACTATTTAATATACCATGTTTCCCCTTTCATATGTGAATTGCTCTATGTGATCCCAATTAAGAAAAAAAAAATCTTTAGCGGCTTAGTCCATGCATCAATTTGTCAACTTTAGGTACTTATGAGATATAATAATGAATTGAAAAATATATTTTACTTAAATAGATTAAATTTATTGTAGAAGGTTTAGGAAATGAAGGTTATCTTACATATGAACACCACAAAAATACAATCTTGTAATGTAGGAAAATGAGGTTCACTAGTCTAAATATGCAAACTAGGATTCAAATCCAATTCTATCCATTTCATTGGAGAACAAGAAATTAGGCCCAACTTTAGTCCCTTAGGAGAGTTGGGCACTTGGATTGATTGTTCTCTTTTGATTTATTATGATTCGATAAGATTTAGATGTGATAATGCAAGAACTAGATGAAAGGATGCAAAATTGACAATAATCATCATAAACAAAAAATAATACAAAACTGATAAGCAAAAAATAAACCCAGATCTAGAAAGAGGATACAAAAAGGAACCTATGACAGAAAGAAAAACTTGAAATGGCTAGATGTCATAGTTCTGATAGGTGTCCACGTGAATTTGGAGAGCAAACTTGGTATCAAGAACCTCAAAGATTCCTTCCGATCAAGTTTCACGCCAAACAAGAAGGTCACTAATGCTAGGTGCCACTAACTTGAGAAAATTAGTGCTAGTTATCAGTAACCAGGCTTTTTTTGATGAAATTTCTTGAGAATCATTATTTTTTTATGTTGCGTATCCTTGTGTCTTCAAAATTTGCTTGAGACCTATTTTTGAACATGCAAAAGAGAAGGAAAATGGTGGTGGGTTGTATAGGGGGCTTGCCTAAGTCAAACCCTGGGGTATTAACCTCCACTACAACAATGATGATTATAAAGAGAGCTTACCCTTGGTAGGGCAAGGCTAGCTATAAAAGTTGAAATGTTGAATTGAAGTGTTGAAATGAAATGATTATACCTTTAATTGATGATGTGATTATCTTTACAAATTATAAACCCTCCAAGTGTTAATGCAATAACATGATAAATCATCTCAAAATCCACCATGAAAAACATACTTGAATATAGCTTGTTGTAGCTTGATGCTCCTTATACTCAAATATGCTCTTGAATGAAGAATATTTTCTCTTGAATTGGAATGATAGCTTAATGATGATCAAATGAATTAACAATGATGTCTTATACAAAGATCTCGAGGTATTTTTACATTTTGACCAACTTACAATGGTCATATCCCAATTTTGAGACTATATTCGGAAATGTTAAGGCCAATACGTTATTCTCAGGCAAAATTTTGGCAAAAAGCGTCCATTATTGTGGCTAATTGATAATGACTCAACAAAAGAGACCCCAATTTTTAGGGAAGTTGGATAATAGGGCCTTAATATTGGATTTGGAATTTAAATTTGAATTGATGACATTTAAGTATGGGGTAAACTACTTTGAAATTTAAAATAGGATCATAGAACCCCAAATAAGCTTGAAATGACATAGGAAAGGGCGCACTAAAGAAAGGGCTCAAAGAGGAGTGTGAAATTGTAAGGGGTTACCGTTTACAACATTACAAATATTTCCATTTTACTTGATATAAACTACCACAATCAAGCTATGCATTTGTTTCTATTTCAAAAGCAAACACAATATGCAACAAATTACACCTAACAAGCAACTCCAACCTACCTTAAATCATAAACTAGAGCTATAATCTCTCCACCATCTTTTATACTATTATCCTATGATGAGCTCATTGACAAGTAAATGTAATATGATTGGTTTTTAGTTCATTCATTCATTATGTGGAATATTGCTCAAAATCATCTAAGCTCCAAAATCGGGCTAAATAAAAACCATAGGGATAGGTGAATTAATATAGGTAGGAGATATAGAGGAGGAAAATTGTTGCAATATCATGGCTAAAATTACCTTGCCCTGCAACACTAGGAAGTTTTGGTCGACACAAACTCTGGATCACAACCTAAATGGCATAAAATCAATGGGATGCTTAGCATCCTTTGGAACTCCTTCATAAAATCCTTTAGGGTTGGATTCTTTGGAATTATCTCCCCATAATTCCTCATCATGGTGAAGTGCAATGATAGGAAAGAGGAGTTGAATTCCTATAGGATTGATAAGCTTCCCAATTTGATATCATTGCATATTTGTCTGATCAATACAATTACAAGTGGGTAGAGCCTCAAAGCCTTGTTCAAAATCATGCCCATCTACACCATAAGAAAAGAATAAGCATGGATTCATAAAACTATATTACTTGTAACACTAAATTTAGTACTTATTCATATATATGATTCGTCAAAGGGCAATGTTTGAGAGTGTGTAACTATGTAAGAGTCTTATGGAATCAACTTTTGATTTTAGGTCATTTTTAGAGAACTCTTCATTAGTTTGGTTGAAATAATATGTTCTACATTTTTATTTGTTTAGATGATTCATCTAAAATCATGCTAGTAGGTGGGTCATACTAGAATGTGATTTCAGATTACCCAGCTACAAAGTCAAAACTTAAAGTATGTTGTTTAAACTTGATCCTCGTCCTCAAGGATAGGTTCCATGGACTGAATAGATCCTTAGAGAAATCCAAAATCACAAACAATGTTGAAGATGTGTTGATTCCAGAAGACTCTTACAAGTTGTCATGAAGAGTTGGTGCATTCGTTGCATAAACTCTTTTTTGTCACGTCCAATATAGTGGATTCCCACATGTAGTGCTACTAACTTTTCAAAAGGTATGTGCCAATCAAAATTATATTCAAATAATTCTACTAAAATTATTAAAAGATTGATTGGGAACTCTTTTGACCTAAATATGAGTATGTGCATTCAAAATCATATTTTATATTTCCAATTGAGATATATTAAGATAAGGGAGTTCTACAACTTAATATGTGTTGGCCCTCACTAAAAGGATTTTCAAATTATTTATATTTCAATTATTTTATGATTGGTTTATTTAATACGGGTTTGGGCTAATCAAAATCATATTCTAAGTGTAGAACATCTCCTATGAGCCTCATTGGATATGGTGTGAGTGTTCATAAGATGATACATTGAGTGTGTGAGTGATTTTGGATATTTTATTTTTCTCTCATGAGGATCTTCCTAGGTTATATATTCTATTATCTTGATTGTATGTTTGCTTCTTCTTTTTTTGCATTGCAGATTTTTAATAATTATTTGCATATTTTTCTCTCTTGAGGTTATGTGGAAATGGTTTATATTGCCACAAATTTTATTTCAAGGTGTTTCATTATCTCCATTCAAGGATGTCTTATGACATTTCATGACATGCATTATAAGTTGGTCAACAAATGCAAAGCTATCTTACAACTCTCTTATGGATCATGAATGCTCTTACATTTCCAATGTGGAAGACCCAACTTCTAGAGGCCATAAGTTTTGATCAAAGAAGTCAATCAATCCTTCTTCTTTTTTAATGTAGAGCTTGAAAGATCTACTTACTTGTAACTAAGGAATTGATTGTGGACCATCTAAAAAATTTCAATGTTGAAAACAACCTCTATTTAAAAATTGAATTTTCAAATTCTATAGCTTAAAAAAATAATAATTTTTCGATTCTTAACATTAGGATGAAAGGTGGACACTAACCTTCTTACTTAGTATAGGCATGTTGATTCCACAATCCTAACACATTATTTTGAATTTGGAGTTCTTATTGACCTAAAACTCATGTTCAACATTAGAAATAGAACTTACTACTCAGACAATTTTTAATTCCTCAACTTATCAATTTTAATTCTTAAATTGAATTTGTCGGCATGAAAATGATCCATGTTAGGTTTGTGGTGTGGATTTATGGCATGTTCAAAATTTGAATTCTCATCATGTGCAAGCTAATTCGATTTCAACTAGCCATTATATATCAAATCTTATGCCAAAACTTTTGAAAGGAATTCGTCAATGCTGCTAATATTTAATTATTGGATTTTGAATAATAGTCATTTATTATAATTTTATCCATCTTCAATCCTAAATATAATATCAATCCTCAATCCTTGTGGGAACTCTTTTTCGCTCAAGCAATTATTAATCATAACATCTGATAATAAACCCAAATTTATGTGGGAAATGTTGCTTATTTACTTAATTAGATGATATATAAGCAAATTGAATAGACCCCAAATCATGTGAAGTGCGGTCATTTTAAAAACTATATAATATACCTCCTCTCCCTTTTCATATGTGAAGTGTTCTATGTGATCCCAATTAAGAAAAAAAAAATCCTAAACAGCTTAGTCCCCGCATTAGTTTGTCAACTTTAGATACTTAAAAGAAATAATATTGAATTAAAAAAAAACAACATTTTGGAAACGAAGGTTATCTTATATATGAACACCACAAAAATATAATCTCATAGAAGTCTTGTTTGTAGTACAGTTAGGTGCCTCTTGCAAAGAGTGCGAGATAATCTCATATTACTATAAGCCATATGTAGACCCAAAAACAAATTCCCCCACATTGTAGACTATAAAAAGATCCATATCCATACATTCCATTTTACTTGATATAAACTACTATCATCAAACTATGTATTTGGTTCTATTTCAAAAGCAAACACAATATGACACAAATTACACTTTACAAGCAACTCTTAGCTGCCTTAAATCATAAACTGGAGCTATGATCTCTCTATCATCTTTTCTGCTATCATCCTACAATGAGCTCACTGACTTTAAGTAAATTTAACATGATTAATTTTCAGTTCATTCATTCATTATGCGGAATACTGCTCAAAATCATCTGAGCTCCAAACTGGGGCTGAAGAAAAACCATAGGGATAGGTGCATGAGTATAGGTCGGCGATACAGAGAAAGAGAATTGTTGCAATATCATGGCTAATATAACCTTGGCCTGCAGCACTGGGAAGTTCTGGCCAACACAAACTCTGGGTCCCAGCCCAAATGGCATAAAAGCCATGGGATGCTTAGCAGCCTTTGAAACTCCTTCAGAAAATCTTTCAGGATTGAATTCCTTGGCATTCTCTCCCCATAATTCCTCATCATGGTGAAGTGCAATGATAGGAAAGAGGAGCTGTGTTCCTGCAGGGATTGATAAGCTTCCCAATTTGGTATCATTGTCTGTTTGTCTGATCAATGCAACTACAGGTGGGTAGAGCCTCAAAGCCTCGTTCAAAATCATGCCCATCTGCACATAAGAAAAGAATAAGCATGGATTCAGAAAACTGTACTATTTGTAATACTAAATATAGTTGTTATTCATATGTAGAACTAGTTTGAGGGCACTATTGGAGAGTGTGTAACTATGTAAGAGTCTTCTGGAATCAACTTTTGGTTTTGGTCTTTTTAGATAATTTTTTATTAGTTTGGTTTAAACAGCACATTCTAAATTTTGATTTGTGTAGATGATTCATCTATAATCACGCTAGTAGGTGGGTTCCACTAGAATGTGATTTCAGATCACCTATCTACATAAGTCAAAACTTACAATAAGCTGTTTAACCCTGATTCAGGTTTGATTTGTTTAGATGATTCATCTAAAATCACACTGGTAGATGGGTCCTACTAAAAAATGATTTCAGATTAGCCACCTACATAAGTCAAAACTAGAATACACTGTTTATCCCTGACCCTAGTCCTCAAGGATAGGTTCCATGGACTGAATAGATCTTTAGAAATCTGACCCAGTTTTGATTTGTCTAGATGATTCATCTAAAATCACGCTAATAGATGGGTCCTACTAGAATGTATTTCAAATTAGCTGCCCACATAAGTCAAAACTTATAATACACTGTTTAACCCTGACCCACATCCTCAAAGATAGATCCTATGGACTGAATAGATCCTTAGAGAAATCCAAAATCACAAACAGTGCTGAAGCCATGCTGTTGATTTCAGAAAACTCTTACAAGCTGTCATAAAGAGTTGGTGCGTTGGTTGGATAAACTCTTTTCTGTCACATCCAATATAGTGGAGTCCCACATGCAGTGCCACTAACTTTTCAAAGGGTATGTGCTAATCGAAATTATATTCAAAATATTCTACTGAAATTATTAAAAGATTGACTGAGGACCCTTCTGTCCTGAATATGGGTATGTGCATTAAAATCATATTTAATTTTTCCATTAGAGATATGTTAAGATAAGTAAGGGAGTTCTACAACTGAATATGCGTTGGCCCTCATTAAAAGCAATATATTTCAATTATTTTATGATTGGCATACTTAATATGGGTTTGGGCTAATCAAAATCATATTCTAAGTACTTACTTGGAATTAGGGACTTCATGTACTTACAAGTTTTAAGTGGTTTACATTTTCTGGTTTAGGAGCTCCCTGTCCACAGATAGACAATACTTCCTTTCTTGCTCGGTCCTGCCAATAAGGGTACATACCAAGAAGTACCATAGTCCAAGTCAGCAAGCACACTGTTGTATCATGGCCCGCAAAGAAAAAGGTCTTGCATTCATCAATGATTTCTTCAGTCTCCATAATTATGGTTTTTTGTACGAATCCTCCCTGCAGCTGTTGTGTGTCCTTGCTTCTGCTGCCTGCTGTCATCACGCTCAGGAGGTCACCACTATAGCCATTGGATCTTCCTGCACTCCTTACTTTCTTTCTGCTTTCAATCAACTGCCTGAGAGAGCTTCTGATTTCTTTATCTAGTTTTCTCATGTACCTCTTTTTCCTAGAAGGACAGAACCTGAATAAACGCTACCAATTAGTTCAATCCAAGTGTATACTTATAACAAACTATCTCCATGTAAAAGGAAGAATATGCAGGTAAGCTGTAGTTAGAGAAAAGTCTGACAGACATTAAAATGAATCACTGTTTGTTTTCTAGGAGAGAAATTATGGCAAAATCCTTGCTTGATATCTCCTGTACAGAGATAAATTCTCTCCTATACAGAGTAATCAATTATGAATTGATAAAAGAACAAAAGAAAGAAAAATGAAACCTTTTCAACGAAAGAAAAGCAATCTTGCCTGCTTATTAGAGCACAGAGTAAACTCCGGGGAGCCTCAGAGATTAGAAGTGCCTGCTCCGCTTGCATATCAAAAATCTGTCTACCCTCCACATAGCTGCCCCCAAACATTATATGGGACAGTATATCATCTGTGAGATCTCTGAACTCTTTGCAGGCTTCTATCTCATTTGCATCTTTCTCAATTCTCTCTTTCCATTTAGCCAGCATAGTGGAAGTGCTTGCCACCATCATCGGAACCAGGCCCTGACATCATAACATTATGCATTGAAATAAAGAATTCAATAACAAGATTTCAATATAATCCTGAGTTAAGTGTCATATTCTAGTGTGTCTATTGGACCTTTGAACAACTATTGCTTGTGTTCTTTTCTTAAGCAGCTCTATAGTGTATCAAAACTGCTTTCAAAGCAAAATAATTCTCCCCAAAAAGCTGCCAGGAACCAAAGCTAACCAAGAAGAAGACGCGGTGTCTCCAACAAATGACACAAATGATTTTGACCAAAGAAAAGAACAAAAGGCAAACCTTCAAATTGTCAATATGGAAAGCAGGATTAATAATTCTCCTATGTTGAGCCCACATTTCTCCTTCCAGACTGACAAGACCGTCTCCATTGAGTTGCTTCATCTGGGTACACTTCTTATATAGACCAGATTTGTTGCACAAAACTTCCCAAATCAAGTCAGGGTCTGTGATATTCAATCTCACAGTAGAGCCAAGCCAGTGGATAAAAGTTTGACCTATCATGCAAGAACAAAGAATGAGTTTTGTATGAAAAGAGTCAAAACAGTTTCACAAACATGTAAGCAAACCTTTTAAGAAAAATTCTCCTCTACCATAACTGTCATATTAAAAACTACATTCTACATCAAACATCCTATAAAACACAAAGCAACAAAGAATTATACAGTTTTACATTGTTCCTAAGATTCTCTGTCAGTCAATACTCTATAAAATGGTGGAGCATCAAAGAAATAGACAGTTATATTCTAATGTCCTTGAGATTCTCCTCCCTCACACAACTACAAATACTATTATTATCTTTCCAAAACTATCGATCACCATTTCCAATTCTTTTTAACAGTGTCAAACATAGCTGCCTACATTGTTCAACAAGCTAAGTTCCTCTGACTGAATGCTTGATTCTTATACGCAAATATTCTGATAAAACAACAACACTATCAATACTTCTTCTACTGAAAAATAGGGTGAGCCATGAAAATCACCATATGTCCTTGTCCAAGAGTCATAAAATGACAGAGCTCTAGGAATAATATTATGGGACAACTTCATGGGTGTGGATATTGCCTTCTCTCTCATCTGGAGCATATCCACCATGTTACCATACCCAAGTCTATAAGGAGGACCTCTGATTCCCTGGCATTCAAAATGCTTCTTCAATTGAAGAGGCTTCCACCATATGCTATTTCCCACTTTCACCAACAAAACCAACACTGAACAGCAAGCCAGAAGACAGATCAACAACAGTATATCCATGATATAATATCTCTAAAGCTTAAGAAACTTGCTTCTCATTTGTCTTCATGGGTGTGTTACAACTTACATTCCTCATGAATTGCTCAGAGAAAGAAAAAAGGGTCATGTAGATATACATGGAGTGTTCTGATGGGGCCTAGGCTAATACCCAATTGGCTCCCTTCCCTCCCTCTACATTTCCTAACTGATTTCCAGAAAACACATTCCTATGTATGTGGAAAAGGCAACTATTAGGTGTAGAAATCAAGGTATTTGATATTATATAGTGCATGACAGGCACCTTTTGATTGAATTTGTCTAGTAATGGGAAACAAAAGAGGGGACACTCGTGCTTGTGTATGGAAACATGCAAATATCCTAGAGCAGTTTCCGAGAAATATGCTACTCAAGAGGCCCTTGACCACAAATGGTGGCTTCAGACAATCGTAGGATGCCTGTAAAACAAAATTTGAGAATTCATGTCAACCATGCCACATGGGTCTAAAATGACCTTGCCTGACACATCTAAAGATATTGGTAATTGGAAGCATGCATTTACCCTCATCATCATTCATTTACATTGGCTATTACTTCAAAATCCTTATGCACACTTTTTCTTCTTTTGGATTTTAAATAATTCCCTCTTTTGTAAGCTTTCTCCCTTATAACCGCAGGAACACTTTCTTGCTCACTCTCAGCTGCTTTGATTACAAGATAAACAATCGATGACATCCCAACTTACAAGGTGGTTTTGTTAGATACAGAAAAAACAATAGTCCAAAACTGTTAATTGGAAGCGGTAGCAAGGTGGTTTCTAAAACATGGTGAGATAGGTTCCACTTTAAACCATAGTCAGGATCTATTAGAGTAGCTTCAACTCAAGAGTACAAATATTCACAGTGATAAAAAAGAAAGTCATTATCCCAATGCTTATATACAAATAATTGAGATTTAGATTTATATTTTAACATAATGTATATAGTTATAAAAATATTTTAATTGAAATTATATGTTTAGATTAATATTAGTATGAGTTTGGGGATCTTTTCAGAGTGCGTTGCTTAAGTGGTGGTGTTTAATATTAGTATGAGTTTGGGGATCTTTTCATAGTGTGTTGGTTAAGTGGTGGTGTTGTTGTGACCACTAAGGTTCAAACTTCTATTGGGCCATTGTGATTGCAAGCTTATGCCTTTGCTGATCTAATGTGCTCACGAGTTTGAGCCTTAACATTGTTAATTAGGTCCCCCATTAGTGACCTAAATACCAAAGGATGTATGTGCCTTTGGGTATCTTATGTGCTCATGGGTTTGAGTTTTAACATTGTTAATTGGGGATGAGATCCCCTAACATTGGAGAGATGAGGTCCCTCGTTTGTGACCTCACTAGTTCATAGCTCCAAGTCAAAAGCATTTCACATGGTACCAAAAGACATGTCATGGGTTCATAAATACGAGTCAACTTAAGGTAAGTAGTTTTAATATTAATGGTTAAGTGTTTATAAAAAATAATTGTGTTAAGGTGAATGATAATATTATAAAGAAATAAGAACTATCACCATTAAGATTAAAAGAAGAAAAAATCTACCATCATTAACATTAAGAAAAGAAAAAGAGTCATCATCATCAATCAATTTAAATGATCATTACAAGATTTATTGATGAAGATTTATTGATGTTAAGGAAGAGAGATTTAGTACTATTACAAGGGCTTTTCCTAACAATCAATGTCGATGAGCCATTAACGTTGAGAAGTGGAGATGTGATAGATTATGTATAAGCAAGAGAATTGTAAAACTCGTTATTTTAGATTAATATTAAAGTGAGATATATTAAAAGTTTAAGACAATTTAAGATAGTAGTTTTAATATCATTGTTCAAGTGTTAATAAAAAATAATGGTGTTAAGATGAGTGATAATATTATAGAGGAATAAGAACTTTCACCATTAAGATTAAAAGAAGAAAAACTCTCCCATCATTAGCATTAAGAGAAGAAAAAGAGACATTATCATCAATCAATTTTAAATGGTCATTACAAGATTTATTGATGTTAAGGAAGAGAGAATCTTAGTTCTATTACAAGGGCTTTTCCTAACAATCAATGTATATGAACCATTAATGTTGAGAAGTAGAGATGTGATACATTATGTAGAAGCAAGAAAATTGCAAAACTCACAATTTTATATAGAGGAAGATAAATTATTATTATTTTTTCTTTTGTTACAATATAGAGTCATAATTGATAAATTATTTTACACAAAAGAAAATAAAACATAATCAAATAATCTCAACGCAAGACTTGAAACATGATATAATAATTTTAGCTTTTATTAAAAAAATTAATAATCATTTTAGTATAAGAGAAAAACATAACAAGATAATTTACATAAAATTAAAAACATAAAAGACTAATTTCTTAAACTAACTTAAAAGCATATGTAATAATAAAGAACAAATTTTAATTGATTAAGTTCTACAAATCTAAATAACTTACTAGCAATATGGTTTTATATAAGTAAAAATTGTGGTAAAATAATTTAATTATTATAACTAATAATAATAGATCTAATGAGGTTTTAGGTATTGGCATAGTGTGATGGTTAAATTACGGTGAAGTGGTTCTTGCCATCAATGTTCAAACCCCACTAAGATGTTATTATTTTTGAAACTGTTTTGTTAATCAAAAGTACAACACATCTATGAACTTTCATCTTTTCACCCCTTACAAAAATATAGCTATTGTTTTGCCTTCGCACTGTGGGATTTGTTATGCACACTAACGGTTCATTTTGACAACCAAAAAAATTATAATACTCATGCACAAATGTCCCATGTGCTATTGTTACCATTAAAGTTGCACAATTGATCTAGTTACTAACATTTTTCTATACATCAAGTATACCAACCATTCACCCACAGATAATTAAAGAAATCCAATAAACTATAATTAAAACATAGACAATAAATGAACCCCTTGTCCTAACCAAAAAAAAAACATATAGATTGAATGATTTAAACAAAATATACCTACCTATTTTACTATGGTACATGATACTTATATTCATTCACTAGACAAATGTAGATTCTCATTGACATGAATCCAGCCATTCTCTCTCTATACCTGTATATATCAATGCTTGCTATATCTTATTTGTCTCTTGTCCTTTATTTTTTCCTAACAAATTTGTTAGGTGGTCTCCATCAATCATATTCAAATGTTTTGTGTTTCACATGCCACCACCACCTCCCCCCTCCCCTAAAACCAGGTTGTAGGCCCAGAATGGGCCGTAATCCATTAAAGTGGATGAGACCCCCAAAGAATCAGGTTATAGCAAGGGGAATGTCCATGTGCTACGAAAACGATTGGATTGGATCCTGTCACAATCATTTTACAGCAGGTAATCGAGACTGATAATGCTTGAACTAAGATATGAGCATGGAGAGTAAATGATGTGAACGATTTTCTTACACCATTCTTTACAGGGCCCATTATTCACCTTTTAACTTATTGGACTGTTCTACACTTCAATGCAAAAGTTAAGTACATGTCTCCACATTATTGAAGATTTTATTGTCATGTCAGGACAGAACTTTTCAAATCTGATTAAAAAACACACAAAACCAGTATCAAAACTCTTTTTATATTAGAATATACCTTTGTGGAATGATGTGAACAGTTGATCAAATTATTATGTAGAATCAAAGGAACAGTCTCCATATCATTGTATCTAGATCTCTGTATAGTACAAGTATATAGCTATGGCCAATATTGTTTAGCAGATCTTTAACTGATAGTATTTCTAGTTTTTGAGTGTAGCGTTTTTTTATTATCTATGTTTTGGATCATATTCAGTGATTTTGTATCAGGATAAAGAGTGTTTTCTTGATGAAGGATCACGGAGTGTGATCTGAAACGTTGATGTTTTTTTGATGAAGGATCACGGAATGTGATCTGAAACGTTGATGATAAAAAAACAATTATGAGAAACTAGAAATATTAACAGTTATTATGAATTGATAAAAAGTGCTAGGAATCATATGAAAGACCATGGAGTGATCTTAAATGATAAAAACGATTATCAAAACTAGAAATATTAAATTCTATTATGAATTGATAAAGAATGTTATCCTGCTAAAAGATTATGAGATGTGATCGAAAATATTGATGATAAAAAAACAATTACTAAAAATGAGAAATATTAACAATTTATCTAATTTTCACAATCCATTAATATATCATTTAACTGTGAATTCTTTAGCTGTTCAGTCATCTGGGTGTATGACTGTGCATCTGAATCTGTATCTATAATCTTATTTCTCAATAATAAAAAAGTAGTCAAGCTTAGATTTGATTGCGCATGCAACGTGGTGACTACTAAGAATTTATCAAAGGAATACAATACAATATAGTTTGTTCTTGGCATTTGTGAATGATATTAGGTCTAGATAGAGCTTTCCAGACTTTAACTTGAAATGACAATGCCGGTGTACTTCCCGACAGATCATGATGTACCTTAGGCAAAACGAGACAATTTAAAAAGATAACTATTTAAAAATATATATGTATGGAATGAGCAGATAATTTTGGAAGCAACTAAAAATGATGAGACCAAGTGGAACGTAGATTAAGAATGAAGGTACTAATGCTAATTTCTAGCACAGTTAAGTATTTTTTGTTGCAGTCATCTTGCTCACATTTAGTTTTATTTAATCCCTTGATTCTATTCTTTTTTCCTTGTCTATTTTTTAAGTTTCCTTTTCTTGGGTACGATGAATTAGGTTAAATATATTGCTGTTGAAATGACTGGCTTGTATCTCCTGTGCTTAGTATATATTGCTTTGATTTGGTTGTTCTCTGCTCCTTCCTTTCTTTTCTGATTGGATTATAACTTTTATGACTTGGCCTGTGTTCGCTGTAACTATTTTTAATCATTGTTGTATTTTAATATTTTTGATTAAGGTTGTAAGGTTCAGATTTTTCTATAATAAAATTGTACATTGAGAATATAATAAAATAGTACGTTGAGAATATAACAAAATGAATGTTGAGGATATAATAAATTTATATGTTAAGAATACAACAAAAAAGTACATTGAAAATACAACAAAACAGTACATTCACAATACAAAATGTATGTTGAGAATACAATAAATTATGTTAAGAATACAACAAAAAAGTACGTTAAGAATACAACAAAAAAGTATGTTGAAAATACAACAAAACAGTACGTGCAGAATACAAAATGTATGTTGAGAATACAATATATGTATACGTTAAGAGTACAACAAAGTAGTACGTTGAGAATACAACAAAATGTAAGTTGAGAATACAATAAATAGTACGTTGAGAATATAGCAAAATGAATGTTGAGAATATAAAAAATTTATATGTTAAGAATACAACAAAAAAGTATGTTGAAAATACAACAAAACGATACGTTCACAATACAAAATGTATGTTGAGAATACAATAAATGTATATGTTAAAAATACAACAAAGTAGTACGTTGAGAATACAACAAAATGTATGTTGAGAATACAACAAGATGTATGTTAAGAAAACTACAAAATGTATGTTGGGAATACAACAATATGTATGTTGGGAATACAACAAAATGTACATCAAGAATATAACCAAATGTAAGTTAAGAACTATAAAATGAAACAGTCAAAAGTGATAAGATTACCACTTTTCTTAATTTAGATGAACAAAGAGGTGTAACATCATACGTTAAGAATACATGTAAAATATATTTATGGGTACTATGTTTTTAGGAGTAGACCTTATAATTGATGTGTTTTAATGTTTGATGGTGTATCATAGCATGCAATATATTTATCTTTATCTCAAATACAAAAGCACGCAAATAGAATATCAAAACATGAATATTTTTAATACCAAAGTGTTGTTTTGCTTAAATAAATAAACAATTATATTATTAAATATAAATGCAATGAGCATTATTCAAAAACCTTAGGTGTAGATTAATTAATTGACAACGATAGATAAATGTGATTTAGGTTATTGAGTTTAGATAGTAATGTGTAAATAGATAAGTATATTTTTTTGTAATAAAAGATGATTTATAATTATTTAGTTCTACTTGTGGTGTGTTTGTACTAGACTATAAATCGTCCCTTTGGTATAAAATGATGTTTTGGAATTAGATCTTATTCTATGATGTTTTGATAGGCAACAAACTAAACTTTGCTTTGACCTAATATGGAATTGATCTCAATGTTGACATTCTAAATATGAAGTTTCGGTTCTATGCAAATTATTTTGTTCACCTATTTAGCTAGCATTAGTGGTGAAAATTAGTTCACCTCACCTTCTAATATTTGAAAATAAATTGACAATATACAAACACCTTCAAGAAGCTTCATATACAAAGCGTGTTATCCCTTGGTTAAACTACAGGAGGGTTATTTTAGCAAATTGTAAACAAAAATCAAAGACAAGAAGCAACTATATAATATGTCTATATGTCATAAAGTAATGCAACCATAACCAGTGAAACCCTCAAAAGAGAGTTGATTGGCTTATGCAACAAGAGTAACACAACGAAAGCAACTTGAAAACATAGC
The DNA here is from genome assembly GCF_030272615.1 of Cryptomeria japonica. Classification (NCBI taxonomy): domain Eukaryota; kingdom Viridiplantae; phylum Streptophyta; class Pinopsida; order Cupressales; family Cupressaceae; genus Cryptomeria; species Cryptomeria japonica. Next base: position 318,276,142 of record NC_081411.1, read on the forward strand.
AATATTACATAAATAGATCATATTATTGCCTTAGAACTTTTGGAAACCATTCAGTTATCATCATATAATCATCAAAGAGCATCTAGTAGTTAACCGGTTACATGCAGGCTTCAAGCCAGATACAATCCAATTGGGACTCAAAGAATCAACTGGATCACGAAATGCGAATCTCAATCCTTATTCTCAATTCTACTTCCTCTTCCCCTACAAATGATTACATAATATCATATATATACCCACTGGAATATGTCTGGGTCGACCTCATAAGATTACATTTACCAATGCAAGAAAATGAAACATGTAACTAGGTCAGCCCTAAGAATTAAAGAAATCTTTCAAGAAAATAACAACCAAGAGGTCGGCCAAATGCCAAAGAACATTGGACAAGATCCCAAATAGGTCCACAGGTCAAGAATCGCTCTGGTAATGAAGGAAAACCAACCGGTAAGCACAAGAATTGTCTCGAAACCCAGAAACAATCAACCAAAAGCGATAAATGACCGGAAAAGAACCCAAATAAACTGAAAAATATGGAATTAAACACATGAACCAGCCTGTAAACCACCTTTTCTCTGTCCATCTCTCTATGCTTAGATCTAATCATCACCTTGTATAATTCCTCAGTATATTCTTTCATAGTCATGTTTCTCTGTTTTAGGTTCTGCAACTTCTTAAACAATTCCAGCTCATAGTCTCTCGGTATGAACTTGGCCTTCAATCTTGCAACCATCTATCTCCACCGGGTGATCTTCAATTCACCATTATCCACTTTGTCTTTTTGCAATTCTTTTCACCATAAGGAGACATGCCCTTTCAACTTAGTTTGTGACAACCAAACTCTTTGTGGGTCTTTAACATCCTCTAACTCAAAGTAATCATCTAACTCTCTAATCCAATCGATTAGATCCTCCGGGTTTAGTATTCCGGAATAGATTGAAACTTCATTTTTATGAACTTTACTCACTTGTGCCACTGGCCTCAGGAATCTTTCCTCTCTTTCATCTTCCAGTCCTTCAGCCTCTTCAAGCTCTTCATCAGCTTCTTCATATTCATCCTCAGACTCAAGGTTCCTCTACAAACCAGCCTAAGCGTTCTGGATTTCATTCCTCACTTTATTCTTGAAGTCCTCCATCATCTGCTCTACCCTCTGAGGGATTTTCCTTCTAAGCGGCATCTCCTCTTCCACTCCGATGAACTGCCTCAACTCGGTGATCCGACTGCCAGTTTCAATTGCCTCTCCTCAGCAATCTATTGAACACACTCTCAGCCTACCTCCAATTGACAATTTGTCCACCCAAAGGAATGCCTCAGGGTTCGCAAACAACTCTTTCACCAGCCAGTTCATAACCAACTCTGATACCATTTAATGCGGCCATAACCAGTGAAACCATCAAAAGAGAGTTGATTGGCTTATGCAGGAAGAGTAACACAATGAAAGAACTTGAAAACATAGAAATATTACATAAATAGATCATATTATTGCCTTAGAACTTTCAACAACCATCTGGTTATCATCATATAATCATCAAAGAACATCTGATAGTTAACCGGTTACATGCAGGCTTCAAGCCAGATACAATCCAATCGGGACTCAAAGAATCAACTAAATCACTAAATATGAATCTTAATCCTTATTCTCAATTCTACTTCCTCTTCCCCTAAAAATGATTACATAATATCATATATATACCCACTAGAACATATCTGGGTCAACCTCATATGATTACATTTACCAATGCAGGAAAATGAAACATGTAACTACGTCAGCCCTAACAATTAAAGAAAACTTTCCAAAAAATAATAACCAAGAGGTGTGGTTCTGCAGGAAGGTCGGCCAAATGCCAAAGAACATTGGACAAGATCCCAAATAGAGCCACATGCCAAGGATCACTTTGGTAATAAAGGAAACCAACTGGTAAACACAAGAACTTTCTCAGAACCCAGAAACAGTCAACCAGAAGCGACAACTGACCAGAAAAGAACCCAAATGAACTAAAAATAAGGTATTAAGCACATGAACCAGCCTGGAAACCTAAAATAAGATCTGCCACAAAAAGAAAGCAACTACTGGTACCAACTGATAAGAACATAGAAAATTGCATAATGAACTAAACAAGAACAAAACTAAAAAGAAATATTTTTTGGTTGATGCAAAATTGCTCATCGACTGGAGATGCTCCTGCATCAGATACCCTAGGTAGAGATAAGATGTTCCATGAGAGACAACTCATGAACATCTAAAAGGATTCACAATAAAGGCCCCATGCTCATTTCTGATCCAAACATCTTCCTTATCTACCAACCTCTTCTTTATCTCCTTCAGAATCTCAACTGGCTTCTCTAACCTCTGACTCTCTTTGCTTATCTTTGTTTGCTTTAAATATGCACATTGTCTCTGTTTATTGCTTTCCTTCTTCTGCAACTCTGATTTTCTTCTGCCACAAGACTTCCTCTGGTTTGTCGCCACAATCTTTAGGTCATTTGGTTCCATCTGTTCATAAGGCTCATCTATCAAATCTTTCTACAAACTCATGTCACCCTCCGGTATAACCTCTACTACCGGATTTGTCAGATCTGTCTACAAACCTTCTGGTATAACCTCTACAACTGGCTTTATCAAATCTTTCTGCAAACCTTCTGGTATAATATCTGCAACTAGTTTCTCAGTACTACAACTTCTCCCAAGGTTCATAATCTTCACCTCCTTTTCTTTCTCCTTCAAAGAAATCAGTGTGAACTTATGCCCATCCTTCTCAATAGTGACTAGGTTTCTTCTACAGTCATAAATAGCTCCACTATCAAACTGCCAAGGTCTTCCCAACAAGACATGACAAGGACTCATAGATACAACATCACACAAGACCTCATCCCTGAAAGGCCCACTATTAAAATTCACCAAACACTGCTCCTTTACTTCTATCTTTTGGTCATCTTGTAACCAACTTACCTCATAAGGACAAGGATTCTCAAGCCTCTTCAATCCAAGCTTCACAACCATCTCCTCAGATACCAAATTTTCAATACTCCTGGTATCCACAATAACCTTACAACTCTTACCACCTAATTTGCACACAGTCCAGAAAAGACTCTTCCTCTAAGTAGATCTGGTATCCTTTCTTTTGAACATAAGGGATTATCCTTGCTTTGATGCACAGTCAGATCCGGTACCTTCACCTTATAATTCCTCATTTGCCACACAACTTCTTGCCATTCCCTACTTACATTCATAAATCTATGTCTGGTTTCTCCACACTTGAAATATTTGTTGGGGAATTCTCTATCGATACTGCTACTGCCTTTCCTCTGTGTTTTATGTTCGGGTTCTTTGCTCCACTTAGGTTTTGATTGATCTTCCTCAAATGGTTTCTGCTTCTCTATACTCATATGCCCCTTGAATTTCTCTTTCCCTCTAGGGTTATTTGGTTATCTTCTTCTCAACTTCTCCTCAGCCTTCAAAGCATACTAGTAAGCTTCTTCAACTATGGATGCCCTCAACATACTCATCTTATTCTGAATGTTAAATGCAAGTCCATTTATATACATCGCCACCTTTTCTCTGTCTATCTCTCTATGTTTAGATCCAATCATCACCTTGTATAATTCCTCAGTATATTCTTTCACAGTCATGTTTCTCTGTTTTAGGGTGTGCAACTTCTTAAACAATTCCAGCTCATAGTCTCCAGGTATGAACTTGGCCTTCAATCTTGCAACCATCTATCTCCATCGGGTGATCTTCAATTCACCATTCTTCACTTTGTATTTCTGCAATTCTTTCCACCATAAGGAAACATGCCCTTTCAACTTAGTTTGTGACAACTAGACTCTTTTCAGGTCCTTGACATCCTCAAACTCAAAGTAATCCTCTAACTCTCTGATCCAAATGATCAAATCCTTCGAGTTCAGTATTTCGGAATAGTTTGAAACCTCATTTTTATGAACTTTACTTGCTTGTGCCACTACCCTTGGGAATCTTTCCTCTCTTTCATCTTTTAGTCCTTTAGCCTCTTCAAGCTCTTCACCAACTTCTTCATATTCATCTTCAAATTCAGGGTTCCTCTGCAAACCAGCCAAAGTGTTCTTTATTTCATTCCTCACTTTATTCTTGAAGTCCTCCATCATCTCCTCTACCCTCTGATGGTTTTTCCTTCTAGGCGACATCTCCTCTTCCACTCCGGTGAACTGCCTCAACTTGATGATCTGATTGCCAGTTTCAATTGCCTCTCCTCGGCCATCTATTGAACACATGTGTAGCCTGCCTCCAATCGACAATCTATCCACCCAAAGGAATGCCTTAGGGTTAGCAAATAACTCTTTAACCAACCAATTCATAACTAGCTCTGATACCATTTAATGCAGCCATAACCTATGAAACCCTCAAAAGAGAGTTGATCGACTTATGCAACAAAAGTAACACAATGAAAGAAACTTGAAAAAATAGAAATATTACATAAACAGATCATATTATTGACTTAGAACTTCCAACAACCATCTGGTTATCATCATATAATCATCAAAGAACATCCGATAGTTAACCGGTTACATGCAAGGTTCAAGCCAGATACAATCCAACTAGGACTCAAAGAATCAGCCGAATCACTAAATACTAATCTCACTCCATATTCTCAATTTGACTTCATCTTCCCCTACAAATGATTACATAATATCATATATATACCCACCGGAACATATCCGAGTTGGCCTCATAAGATTATATTTACCAATGCAAGAAAATGAAATGTGTAACTAGGTCGGCCCTAAGAATTAAAGAAATCTTTCCAAAAAATAACAACCAAGAGGTGCAGTTCAGCAGGAAGGTCAGCCAAATGCCAAAGAGCATCGGACAAGATCCCAAATAGGTCTACATGCCAAGAACTTCTCCTATAATGAAGGAAAACTAACCAGTAAGCACAAGAATTATCCCAGAACCTAGAAACAGTCAATCAAAAGCGATAACTGATGAGAAAAGAACCCAAATGAACTAAAAATATGGAATTAAGTACATGAACTAGCCTGGAAACCAAAAATAAGATCTTCCACGAAAAGCAAGCAACTACCGGTACCAACCGGTAAGAACTAGAAAACTACATAATGAACTAAACAAGAACAAAACTAAAAAGAGATATTTTTTGGTTGATGCAACATTGCTCATCGACTAGGGATGCTCGTGCATCATAAAGTATGCAAATAAATTAATGTAGCAACACATCCTTCGACATGCTCCTTGTATGATGCAACAAGTACTGGATAATAGCTAGATGAATATTCTTCCATCTTGATGTGTTAAAATAAATTAGGATTTATCATTTTATACAACACCCTAGAATACAATTTGCAATTTTTTCACTTCAACTTATCACACAATGTCTAGTAAAAAGGGGATAACATGTGACCAATTTGAATACTCAGTTTTTATAAGGTGTGGGTTAATTTCACATTTTAAAATTAACTGGATTAGATTTTGCCCCGCAAAATAATTATATGTAGTTGAATGGGTAAATTAAAGATTAGAACTAGTTCTTAGTGATGTGTGGAGGTAGAAGCAAGCTAGGTTAAGTGAAATTACTAACTCTTAGTGTCAAATGCACTAGACTTGTACTCTAGAAATAATATAAAGGTTAAGTTGGTCAAAATGAGTCCAAAAATAATAGGAAAAGTGAAAGGCATGTAATTTTCACCATTACGTTTGACCCCCACTTTGAATTACATGTGAACTACTATGAAATTTAATGTCAAAGTAAAGCAAGAAATCATCATGAAAGAAATATTTTAGACACTCACAAAAGGAAAAATATAAGGATATATCTTAAATCTATCCTATTTTCAAAGAACAATCCATCTTGAAACCTACAAAAGTAAATGAATCCAAGTAGTAGCATCTAGCAATTGATTGAAATATAGGCACTAATATAAATGCTCAACAATGTAAACAATATCAAAGTAAGCGCAGAAAAAATAAATGTTAAGGGTATCCTTATTTTTTTAACATTTTGACCATACCCTAGTGCAAAAAACATAAATCTGAAAGGTAACCTTATTGTCCTAACATTTTGACCATACCCTTGTTAAAAAATTTAGACCTTCCATTCATAAAATTTCATGTATGTTATGATTCAAGAAATCAATCTATCCTTTATTAGGTAATCTCTCTTCATGTTAACTAAATGACCTCATAATTTATATATCAAGATGAATCAAAGTCATAAGATATCCTTGAAATAACATGTTTTCCAAGTTGGAGTAAAAAAACATTAATAATTTTTAATTTATTGACATTTGTAGACTTGTATTGTCTAGTTGCAAACTTGTAGGTATGAATTTTTTTTGTAACATCATAATCTCACATATATATAAAGCATCAAATTCATGTATTTACTTAGTAGTTATGCACATGTGGTGCTAATTGGTATTTTGGATACTCTCATTAAGTTTTTAAACCATAGGATAGGGTTATCAATGTGCTTTAGTTAATGCATGGATTATATTGCATATGCATAAATCTCATTGTTTTCCAAATAGTATTTTACTCCCATACTTTGCATGTATGCATAATTATATTAGTGTATGGACTTGTGCTTCATGGGCATATGATTTTTAGATTGAAATATACATGTGTTCCCTTGGTTCCCACTACCCTACATAACTTAGTTGAAACATATTGAAGCCACATATATGCCATGTACCAATATAAGTTTTGAGTATTCTACCCCTATTTCTATATTTTATGTTCTACTAAATCTAAGTTTACAATTTTCTCTCTTCTTTCTTAGTGTCTTGGTGCAACTATCAATGTTGGTCCACCATTCAATACCTCTTTTCAAGCTTATGCTCATGCCAGTGAAAGGAGATGATATCTTTCCCTACCCAACCTTAAATAAGGATAGAGAGTGTCACTCCTTCCATCCTTGGCTCTTTCGTTCCTCTGCGCGCCCTTTGAACAGAGCTACCCAGTTTGAACCATGGCGAGCTCCTGGCAAAGGCAAAGCTCAACATCAACCACTTTTCTTAAAAACATTATAAATCAACTATGGAAGACCAAGAGTCACTTCTTATAAATGAAACTGTATTTAGAAAGCACCCCCATATTAGAAGCCAATTATGAAAGACCAAGAGTCACAACTTAGAATTCCACTTTAGATGTCCCTAAGAAAAATTGAACTTGAGTCTCCACAATGAAAACCAATGTTTTAACCAATTAGTCTCAATTCCTTGGATTGTATTGTGATTTTTCAAATTTATTGCACTCTACATATGTTTGTTCCTTATGGGTTTGAAAATATTGCATGCATTATTTCCATCTTACAAATTTTTAGTTGACTTCTACATCCCTCATTCTTTTAATGGTTGCATATTGATATGAAGACTCCTTTGTTGCAAATGTGAAGTTGATGGTATGTCAGTATGGTTGTCAATGATGTCAACATATTGATTGTGTGATTTAGGGAGTGGCGTGTGCTCTGCATTTTTTATATGTTGTAGTTGTAGTCACGAGGTTTTGGTATTTTGTTGGAAGTTTCTTCAAGATGTCATGTTTATGATTTGGTGCTCCGAAAGTTGTAATCTAGGAGTTTGTTCAATGATGATGATGATTGATAGGGTTTGTAGTGTTTCGCATGATTTCTCTATATTTCTAATTTTGATAATAAGATTTTGGATTTGTGCTATTAATGTCTTTAAATTTAATTTGCTGATTTGGAACGTGATGATGAGCTCTAGAGTCGTGGTTGTTGATATGTTTATTATGGGTCTGGTTGGCCTTGAATGATTCTATTTTCTCTCTAGCATTTGTGGCATATGGATAAAGTATTATTTTGATCGATGTTGTGCATTGTGGTGTGGTCCACTTCTCATTCCTTTCCACTATAGAAATGTTTAGTGTAGACCTATTTCAAATTGTGTTTAGATGAATTGTTTTTTGGTCAAGTTGGAGAGACTCTTTATTCAATAGATCAATATAAATTGAGGATGATTATATAATGAAGAACATATGGAATTAAGCAAGTGGATTGTAAGAGAAGATCGATTTTCTATGAATGTGTGTGAGGTTGTGAAAAGTTGTGGTTGAGCAGTGAGATTGTGTGTTGAATTGTTGTTTGGTACCAAAATTAGTGAGTCAAAGGTTTCTTTTGGCATTGCAACGTTGTGGCAATTGTGCTTCAATGGTGGATTCTTTCTTTTTCTTTCTTCTTCTTCCAGGTAGTGAGCCCTTCTTTTTTCGACAGTTGTAGTCAGGCAGTAAGCCCACCTATAGTGAGCATTCTGGTAGTGAGACACCATTTGTCAAAATCATCTTAACCAGTGTCACCATAAAAGGTGTTTCATAATTGAGAATTAGCATTCTCTGTGGTTTTTCCCTCCTTGGGTTTTCCATGTATATCTGGTGTTATTGTGTATGTTTTATGTGTGCTCTTTCATGCTTATATTTGTTAATGGTTAAGTTATCAAGAGTTTGTTTATTGGATCTATTTATGTGGATTAAATAAAATATTTTAATTGGTAAAATTGATTCATCCTCCCCCTCTCAATCTAGGATATTCAACAATTGGTATCAGATCTTTGGTTCCTAGAAAGTGAGACTAACCACTTGAGGAAGATCTGATGGTACATAAATTTACCTTTTCTACCTTTTAAAGGAACCAACTATGGTTTCTAGAGAGTGAATATGAGAGGATACTTGATTTCTTTGAGTTATAAGACTTACAAAGTTGTAGAGACCAAGTATGTGCATCTGTCAGAAAATGGTCCTACTACCTCGGATGAGATTGAAGCCTATGAAGAGAATGAACCAGCAAGGCATTATATCTTTAGTGCCCTATCTAAAACTAAATTGGCGAAGATTGTTGCATTGGATACTGCTTATGAAGTTTTGGAAAGACTTTTAAAAATCTATGAAGGGAATGACAGAGTTAAGCTAGCTAAGATGCATACTGCTAAAGAGAGATATGAGAACTTGAGGATGGAAGAAGGTGAAGACTGTAACAATTTATTTTCAAAAGGTTGTCAATATAGTAAGTGAAATCGGAGATCTTGGTGGTACCTTGGATGATAAGAATGTGATAGAGAAGATCATAATGACTTTACTAGAATGTTACAGTGACAAGATTTCAGCTATTGAGGAAACTTTGATCCATCCAAATTCACCAGAGAGCAATTGTATGGCACCTTGACTGCATTCGAGATGAGGAAGTTTGGTAAAGACAAAGCAAGAACTAAGACATCATTTTGTAGCATCGTAAAATTGTGAAACTTGCAATTTCGACTACATTTGGGTCTTCACAATGGCGGCGCAACGTTGAACCTGAATGGAGACCCCGAAACCAATTTACGACATCAAAAATTGCATCTTTCTACACCTTGGCCTGATCCTCCTTGCACCCTTGTTGTCCCAAGAGGTGGGACCATGGTGCCCAGCGCCCTGGTCCCTGGCCCTATTTTGGGCCCGGTCTCTTGTTGGGCATCGGGTCTTCAAGTTTGCAATTTGGAAAATAATGCTCCTAGGTCGGCCTAAGGTCAGAAAAATCAGTCTCCTAACCCTAATTGACAAGTATATAAACTACATTTCCCCTCCCAGAAAAGAGGAGGAAAAACATATGTGTGCAAGAGGTGGAAGCAATAGGCAAACATTAAAACATTCAAACATTCAAACGTTCAAGCATTCCTTCAAGCAATTGAGCATTCTAGGTCTCCATTCAAGGCTAGGTGTTGCATTCAAGACAAGGATTCAACCATTGAAGAGGAGATTACCTACAACATACAATATCATTACACCTTCGCATGTAAGAATACAAACATTCTTACAACAAGGTTGCAGGTACGCGGCTGTAATTGAAGATCTGGAATCCTTGTGCAGAGACGAATAGATCCCCCTTCGTTTCGCGGATTTTTCGGAGGACCGTGTGCACTCCGGGCGCCATCGTCCCATCAACTTCCGCTCAAACTTGCAGGACAGCATCGTCTCGACATTTTACTACTAATTTCAGGTTTGCAGCTTCATCCCGTGTCTCTATCTCCGTCTACAAGCAACTCTTTCCTACTTTTACATACACTCCTAGTTCAATCCTTCTATCTACATTCTTTACAAAAGAGGGTATCCTTACTATCTCAACCCTTGAAACTCATCTAGAATTCAATCTTGCATTGTGTGGGATTGGATCTTGTGAGTTTCAACCCCTCTTTTGAATGTAAAGTCTCTCCTAAGTGAAAACTGTCAATCCTAGTGACCTCCTTTCTCTCTCCTTGGAGTGGGGGAACACCTAGGGTTCGATTTTCTGCTTTACACATTTAAAGCATAAAAAATCATCAGATGAAGATTAAAATGATGAGAGTTTGGATGAGATGGAAGCGAACTTTGTAAGAAAGCTGAAGAGAGGAACTAGCAAGTATAAAGGTATGTTACCCCTTAAATGTTTTAAGTGTGGAAAGATTGGTCATTATGCATCTAGATTTCTAGAGAGAGGACCAAAATTAAAATTTTAAAGAAAACAAAAGAAATTTCAACAAGAAAGCCTACTATGTTAAAGACGATGCTGGTATTTCAGATGATGTGTTAGATAATCAAGATGGTGATTTTTTGTTCTTGGTTGAAAAAGATTAATCTAAACCTAGAAATAATAAGGAAATGTCTAAGGTTGTTGAAACTATTGCATCAGTATTTCATATTAAAAGACATAGAAATGAATGGTTGATTGATAGTGGATGTTCAAATCATATGACTGGTGACAAAAGTAAGTTTGTAAAAATTGAAAAATGTGATGGTGGTTCTGTTAGATTTGGAGATGATCAGACTACTCGGATTGTTGGAATAGGTTCTATTACTTTTGATGGAAATCATAACACTGACAATGTATACTATGTGAAAGGATTACATCATAATCTCTTGAGTGTTGGTTAGATGTGTGAAATTGATTATAATGTTGTCTCTCAAGATGGTGGTTGTGAGATTCGAAAGAGATCTTGAACTGTTATTTCTACAAGAAAAAGAGCAAATGGAAACATGTATCAATTAGAATTTGTTGTACACGGCATTGCTTGTTATCTTAGATCAATGAAAGTTGGTTATGGCACCAAAGGATGTGTCACATCAATTTTTACAATTCGATGAAGATTAGTTTGATAAGAGTTGTGAGAGATTTATCGAGACTGACTAAACCAGATAACTTTGCAAAGAATGTCAAGTGGGAAAACAGACAAATAGAACATTCAGAGGAAAGGAACAATTTTCTACTGGACTGTTGGATTTGGTACATACAGAATTATGTGATCCAACCAGAACAAGGAGTTTTACAAGGTAAGAGGTATTTTATGCTCTTAATTGATGATCATTCTAGAATGACTTGGGTTGCATTTCTAAGAGAAAAGTCAAAGGCATTAGAAAATTTTAAGATATTTAAAGCTAGAGTTGAAAATGAAGTTGATAGAAGAATCAAATATTTAAGACTAGACGGAGGAGGAGAGTTTGTTTCTGATGAATTTGATACTTTTTGTGAGAAATATGGGATTAGAAGACATTTGTCTGCCCCTAGGACACCTTAGCGGAATGGTGTAGTGGAAATAATGAATAAGACTATACAAGAAGTAGCAAGAACTATGATCAAAGAAGCAAACCTATCAAAGGTGTACTGGAGAGAAGCAATGCATGTACTATTGTATATACCCTTAATAGAGTTCTATTCAGAAAGAAGTATGGGAAGACATCATATGAGTTATGGAATGGAAAGATTCCATCAGTAAGGTATTTCAAAGTTTTTGGAAGAAAATGCTATATCCGGAGAGATGAAGGAAATCTTAGAAAGTTTGACAGCATAGTAGATGAAGGTATATTCCTAGAATATTCTACAAAGAAAAAAGTTTCTCGATGTTACAATAAGAGATTGAGAAAAAATGTTGAAAGTGCAATTTGAAAGTTGACAAAAATATTTCTAAAGACTCAGGTATACAAGTAGGATATGAGTCTGATGAGTCCATAGGAAAAGAAGAAGAAAAGAGAAAAGAAGAAGATAAGCAGAAAGAAACTCAGGTTGCTCTAGTAGTTTTATCTAAAACCTTGAGGTATGTTCAGAAGAATCACTCTTAAAATTTAATCATAGGAGATAAGAACATAGATGTTATTACAAGAAGTAAAGATGCTAAAGAACAAGTTCTACTGTGTTTACTTTCTAAAGCTAAACCTAAGACTATTGTAGAAGCATGTAATGATAAAAATTGGATGAAGACTATGAAAGAAGAGTTGGATTAGATTGAGAAGAATCGGACTTGGGAATTAGTCCCTGGATCGATAGATAAGAATGTTATTGGAACAAAGTGGGTCTTCCATAATAAGCTGGATGAAGATGGTCATGTTGTAAGAAACAAGGCTAGATTAGTATGCAAATGGTACACTCCGATTGAAGGAATTGATTTTGAAGATACTTATGCTCCTATTGCTCGAATGGAAGCTACTAGGATGTTTTTGGCTTTTGCAGCATGTAAAGATTTCAAAATTATCAGATGGATGTGAAGTTAGCATTTTTTAATGGGGAACTAAAAGAAGAAGTCTACATTGAACACTCAGAAGGATTTAAGTTGTTAGATGATCTAGACATTGTTTGCATATTGAAAAAGGTGTTGTATGGGTTGAAGCAAGCACCTACAGCTTGGTATGGAAGGCTGGACAAGTTTTTATTGACTCAAGGGTTTCAAAAGGGATCTACCGACAATAATCTTTATTTTAAAGTTGAATAAAAAAATATCCTAATTGTTGTTGTATATGTGAATGACATAATTTTTGGAGGAAACGATGGCATGTGCAAGAAGTTTTTTGGTGAAACGCAAAAAGTATTTTAAAATGTCTATGATTGGTGAGTTGAATTTTTATCTTGGATTGCAAATTAATCATAATAGTAAAGGTATTTTTATTTCTCAGTCAAAATATGTTAGAGAGTTGTTGAAAAAGTTTGGATTAGAAAATTCTAAACCCCTATGTACTCCTATGACAACTAGATGAAAGTTGACTAATGATGATAAATCTCCTAAGACCGATGCAAGCAAGTATAGATCAATGATTGGAGGATTGGTATACTTGACTGCTACTAGACCAGATATCAAGTATGTTGTTTCTCTTGCAGCTATATTTCAGCAAGATCCAAAAGAGTCACGTGTTGTTGCAGTAAAGATATTTTTTAGATATTTGAAAGGTAAAGAAGATTTTAGATTGTGGTATCCTAGAGGATCAGATTTGACTCTAAAATCTTATACTGATGTAGATTAGGTAGGGAGTGTTGATGATAGAAAGAGTACCAATGGTGGGGCATTTTTCCTTGACTCTTGGTTAGTTGCATGGTTAAGTAAAAAGAAGGATTATGTGTCTTTATCAACTATATAAGATGAGTACATTGCAGTTGCATCATGTTGCAGTCATATACTTTGGATGAAACATGCATTGAAGGATATTGATGTGATGTTTGATGAACCGATCTCAACCATGTGTGATAATGCAAGTGCAATAAATATCTCTAAGAATATGGTATTGCATTCCATAATAAAGCATATCTCTAAGAATATGGTATTGCATTCCATAATAAAGCATATCTCTATTCAATATCATTTCTTAAGGGAGAAGGTGTTGGACAATGAAGTAAAACTAGAATATGTTCCTACAAAAGAGCAAATTGCAAATATCTTTACAAATTCTTTGTGCAAAGATACTTTTGAGTATCTCTAGCAAAAGTTGGGGGTATTACCCCTTCCTAGTTTGAGCTAGTGATTTTTGTAGTGCACTAGTCCAAAGAACTTCAAGCGTATTTTATTTTGAACTAATGGTTGGGGCTTCCTCTTAGGGGGAGTTGTGTGGAATCTGAATATGGTTACTTGTGTTGAGTTGTTGCTCATGCCTTTGTCTTTGATGTCAAAGGGGGAGAAATATAGTCATTTTTCTAAGGGGGAGAGATTGGAAATATGATATTTTTGTTTGTCGTTGATGAATGTTGCCATCAATGACAAAGGGGGAGATTGTTGCAAATATAAAGTTGATGATATGTCAATATGGTTGTCATTGATGTCAACCTACTGATTATGTGATTTAGTGAGTGGTTTGTGCTCCATATTTCTGACATGTTGCAATTGTAGTCAATGAGGTTTTGGTATGTTGTTGGAAGTTGCTTCAGGATGTCATGCTTATGATTTGGTTCTTCAAAAGTTTGTTTAGTGGTGATGATGATTGATAAGGTTTATAGTGTTTCGCATTTCTCCATATTTCTAATTCTAATAATGAGATTTTGGATTTGTGATATTAATGTCTTTAACTATAATATTTTGATTTGGAAGGTGATGATGAGCTCTAGAGTCATGGTTGTCGATATGTTCTTTTCAAGTTTGGTTAACCTTGAATGATTCTATTTTTGCTTTGGCATTTGTAGTGTATAGATAATGTATTGTTTTGATAGATGTTGCATATTATGGTGTAGTCCACTTATCATTCCTTTACATCATGAAATTTTTTAGTGTAGACCTATTTTAGATTGTGTTGCGGTGAATTTTTTTTGGCCAACATTGCGAGATTCTTAATTCAAGAGATCAATGTAAATTGAGGATAATTATAATGAAGAACATATGGAAGCAAGTAGATTGTAAAATATTGTGAATGTGTGCGAGGTTGTGAAAAGTTGTGGTTGAGTAGTGAGATTGTGTGTTGTTGTGGTTTAGTACCAAAGGCAGTGAGTCAAAGGTTTCTTTCGACATTGCAGTGTGGTGGTAGTTGTGCTTCAATGGTGGATTCTTTATTTTTCTTTCTTCTTCTTTTGGGTAGTGAGCCTACCTACAGTGAGCATTATAGCATTGAACCACCCTTTGTAAAAATCACCTTAATAGGTGTCACCCTAACATGTGTTTCATAATTGAGAATTAGCATTCTTTGTGGTTTTTCCCTCCTTGGGTTTTCCACATATATCTAGTGTTGTTGTGTATGTTTTATGTATGTTATCTTTTATGCTTATATATATTTATGGTTAAGTTATCAGAAGTTTGTTTACCGGATCTATTTTTGTGGATTAAGTAAAAGATTTTAATTGGTACAATTGATTCATCCCCCCCTCTTAGTTGTCTAAGATATTCAACATCGTTATGGACTTTTTCCAAACTCATGCACATGCTAAAAAGTGTTAAAATGCATGTAAACTTTTGAAGTATATAATTTTCCTTCATCATGATTGTATGACCTTGACTTTGATGCACATCACATCCTTATACAATATATTTTTACAAGAAAACTTAAAATTGTGAAAACTTAGAGAATTAAATACATGTGTTTGAATGAAGCCTTTATAAATCCAATTCATTTTTTTTCATACTTGTAAACTTAATTTTTATCATTTCAAACACTCTCACGCTCTTTGAAAACCTAAACACAATAAAAAAATTCTTGGATTTTCAAGAAAATTATCTCAAGCTTACATTCATTAGCATGCATTCATGGGGTTTTCATTAGAAGTTGTGTGGGTACAAGCCAACTAGGGCATCCCAAGAGTTGATAAAAATATTTCTTCTTAATCTTCTATGAGCCTCATATAACCTATCCAAAAGTAAAAGAGATGGAATGGTGTGGTTTAAAGGGAAAACATCCCCTTCAAAGATCACATCCACATTAGGAGGCATGTGAGCCACCAACTTAGGCCATATAAATTGGATATGTTTTTTGAAGCTCTAATAAATTCACAAAATAAAACTACACAAGAAAGGTGCAGAATGGACAATGTGATAGCGCAAGCAATTGCCTTCCCAATGTTTGCCCAGTCCCAAAAATTATTCAGGACTTGTGTCAAGTTCCATGACCTTAAAAGAAAGAAAATTTTGGATCTATCCAATGAATTTTTATTAGATATCACTTTTGAAGACATTAAGGAAAATTTCTAAATTCTTCATCATGCTAAGTATGCATCAGTAATTTTACTTTTTGGCATGGATTTCTACAACCTATATTCAAGTATGTGTCCCAAAGTATTATATAAGAATTGTTTAATCAATCTTAGATTCTCCTCTTCAAATATTCCTTTAAAGATAATCCTAAAGAGTGATTTTTGGCTAGAGATAAATTAATTGATCACTCCATTATATCATAGTGCAAAGGAATTTAAACCAAAGTGTCATGACCCTATTTTATAAATATTATTATAAAATTATTTATATTTATTGAATAAGTTTTCTTTAAATTCTAAAAGTAATGAAATAAAAATTTAAATAAATTTATTAAATAGGTATAATTATTTTATAATAATATTTATAAAATAGAGTTGTTGTGAATGTTTAGGTTCACTACTATTGTACTAGAGAATAAAGAGAGGATTGATCAGGAAACTCATAAGAGTGACTAACTATTATGATATTTTTTGGAAATATTTATAAAAATCATGAACATAGCGTACCACTTCAAGGAGTTGACCTCCAATAATAAGATAATAACATATGAATTGAATAATAGGTGATATGATAATATGGGAGAGAGTTTGCATCCTTATTTATAGGTTTAACTATGTAGGGGCATACCCCTTCATCTTAGTTAAGAGTGATTAGTGTATTAATTAATATTTATGTTATGGTTAAGCATGCCACAAGAACTTATCCTTATTATACTTAGGAATGTATAATATATCATAGATCAACATGTTTGAAATATTTTGATACTAAATTGAGTAGTCTTTTACTATAAGTTTTCTCAAAGCTTTGTTATCAATCTATCTTGGAAAGAGTTTCCATGAGTTTAAAATATTCCATCATTGATGTTACAAAAGGTTAATTTATTTTAAGCTTGGATTTATAATTCCTCCTATATGTTGTCCATTCAATTATAAAATTTTTGAGGATTGTTCTTCCAAGATCTTTATCTTCCAATGAAAATGATATGGTTGGAAATTGTTCAAGTATTGAAAATACACAACAAACATGGATTCAAGAAGACCATATTAAGGTAATCACTCTAATATTTGAGGAAATAGATCTTGTAATATGCTTTAATGTAGTATTACTATATCTAACATTTTTTTCAAAACCTTCCTTTTTGATTAGTACTTGTTTTCTAGTGTAACTAGTACACCCAAACCCCCCAAGAGTATTGCACTGACATCTCATATTCCTATAAGTATTTCATTGGCATCTCATATCCCTCAACAATAAAAAGTGTAGTGTTGTAAATTGTAACCTAGTACAATTCACACCTCATTCTTGTGCCCCTACTTTAATGTGTCCCATCCTAGTTCTCCCCTAGGTTTGTTTTATCCCTTTTTACTCCAAATTTGATGTCATCTGGATGCATGGATGAGTGGACCTTGTCCTAGGAATGTGCCCTCCTCTTTTTTCTTTCTTGACTTGTTTTGGGAGGACAAGGGTGCTAGGGGCACCCCTTTATAGACCAAGGTGCCATGGTCCCCCTTAAATAGGCCCCAATTTAAATAGGATAGGAAAATTTCTCTCCTTAATGAGTTTTGGTACCCGTGGCTCAATGTGACCATTGGCGATCGACCAAATCAATAATTTAATATAAAGACATCCTATCAATTCATTTTAGACATACGACTTGAAGAGGTATTCCTAGCATAATTGAGATCATTACAAGCATTCATCATCAAGCATTTTTGAGCATTCATCATCTCTAAATGTATCTATGGTCACCCTTTTCTTAAAAATAGTAGTGTATATGTAAGATTTGGCTGCACACCAAACTATATAATCACTACCTATTGAGATTAGAATTCAGAGATTTAGTAGTTCCTTCATTAATGTTTCCCTAATCCACTCCCTCAACACGTTGAATTACTTCCACCTAAATTTCTTGTTTTGTTCTCATTGGAGATGATGATGAAATGTTAAACTTTGTCTCTATAGGCATCCATAGTGAATTGTATGATATCCTCCAATCTAAAAATGTTTACTTGTTCTAAGATTCAAACCAAAAGAAAGTATCACAACCTCTATTTTATCTTCCAAGTGAGGCGATCAGTGATTTTGTTCTTGCATTTGAGTATGAAATTTCAAATTTGAGAACCTTTTAGAGGGTTGGTTGTTAGAATTTATTTGGGTTCATCATCATCCAAGTACTTCATTCTCAGTAGCTTACTTCATTTTGCATTAGGATTTTCGAAGATTTTCCAAGAAAGCTTTTCCCCAAGGGTGATATTTTGTAATTGAATATCGTAGATGTTGAAATCCCCAAATTGTTTAATTGATTTTACTATATCCCATGCAATAAGTAGAATGTGCTTTCTATCATTGAATCATTCTCATAGGAATTTCCTATAAAGTGTATTCATCTCCTAAGTTATTTGTTTGGTAACTCAATGCTAGAAATCATATATATGGGAATGGTCATGCAAATGGATTTAATCATCATAATCCTTCTGACGGACGGGAGCCAACTATCCTTTCAACACTTCATATTCCTCTTGCACTTGCTGATAGTTTCATCCCATAGATTTATTTTAATCACTTCTTTGAACAATGGCATTCCCAAGTAGGTGGATGATATCATATCCACACTAATATTGAGAATTAAATTAATGCAAAGCATCCAACACTAAACTTCAATTTGGGGTTTCTTTCTCCCAACTTACCTATTCCAATAGTTAACAAGTTTCACTCACTCACAAACCCTTCACAAGGCTATAGATTACACACAAGGTCTTTACACCCTAAGGACACATTATTCATTCATTTAATCTCTTCCAACCATTTTCATATTCTTAAATGGGGAAAAACAACATAATTAGTCTCATTGACAACTTTCCAACACTTGCATCTTCAACACCCTCATAGTCTCTTACTCAACATCAATGCTTTGTCAAGATTCCAACCTCCACTTTTATCATACAATGGTTTCTCACAACCCAATTACCCTTGTAAATCCCTTAAAAGGTTTCAGCACATGCCTAAACAAGGCTCTCTACCCTCCCAACCACCCAACAAGGTTATCGACTACTCACAACCAGCACATTGTTTTCTAGGACATCCAATAGATGTTTTAGGACAGTCATAAGCAA
The DNA here is from genome assembly GCF_030272615.1 of Cryptomeria japonica. NCBI lineage: Eukaryota > Viridiplantae > Streptophyta > Pinopsida > Cupressales > Cupressaceae > Cryptomeria > Cryptomeria japonica. The sequence continues at coordinate 318,295,140 of NC_081411.1, forward strand.
AGGAGCAGTCACATATACTTTGGGTGTTCACACTCGATAAAGACTTAAAACATTTAAAATTTATTACAACGAACTTATTAATCCTTCTATAGACCTCGCACATCAATATTTACTCAATGCTTGTACCAAATTGTAAATGTTCACATCATTGTCAAGTTAGGACAGTCAACACATTATGAGGACAATCATGAATATTAATTGCTAGATGAATATTTGGAGCCACAATTAGTTGGAACATATGTATTTTACTCCCACACACTCGGACACACCTCTACTTGCCTCCACACAACCCATCTTAACACTTGCACACCCCCACACAACCAACTTTCTCAGTCTTGATAGTCTAAGACAAATTTTCAGTCTTCTCCTCCATGAATGCACGTGCAAACTTCAGCATGATTCCCCTAAAAGAACATTCACATGAAAGAGAATTGTATAATACATTTTTACACCCATTTTCGGGGTCTAACATTGAATAGAAATAAAGTTTTACATTTTTTATGCTTGTTGCCAACCCTAGGTAGGGTTTGGACAGTTTTTACTAATATTGCTATAACTTTATCAAAACCAAAAAAAATTAAATGAAACCAAATGTTAAATGTTATATATTCACTTCTCTTTCATATCCTATGGATTATCAAGGTAGTTTAATGAAGATTAATGGTGAAAAAAATGTGATAATAGACTATAATATTCAGAAAATTCAAGAAAATTGTAGAGAACTTCAAGCTTTTTATTATTTTCCTGAATGAGATCATCAACCAACCCAAAACTAAATGTGGGAAGGGACTTTTAAACACTTTTCAGGCCTCCCATTGGTTGTAACCACCATTTGAACTTGTATTACTAAATACACCTAATCACCCCTACAAACACAAAAATTACTTGTGACAATGTTGACAATTTTTAGCAACTTTGTCCAATTTTTAATCCTAGACTCAACTTAAGACCCTAATTACTCAAAAATGAAACAAATAGGTCCAAATAGGCCGAAAGATCCTTACACAACAAAAAGAATCATATTAGACCCATTGGTACATAGTTTCCATACTAGGACAATTTTGCTAATATGTGCCAACGTGGCTCCTACTAAGACTCAATACACCACCCAATGGTCTTAATGACCTTATTACATCACATATGGTCTTTCAAGACCTTATTTATCACTTTTATGTCTTCAAAACACAAAGGTTTCATAATTTTCCTCATAGAGGCTTGATGACAACTTAGGTGCTCCTGCACCATTGATGCAATCCGATATTGTGTTGATCTAGGAGTGTCAAAGAAGAATGCCCATAACATTTCTTTGTTGATCTTATGTTCCAATATTGTGCTATATTCTACAAGGGTGTTGCTAATGACTTCAAACTCTCTAATAGTTGGGTTCCCATATAGAGGTGTATCATCAACAAAGAGCATATGAGTGATCATCGAGAGTTCATGTGATATTTTGATACATTTCTACTATTTGTTGTTTTCTAAGGAGGAAATTCTTCTATTGAATGCATAGCCTATTAATACACATAGGAGGGGGGATAAAGGGTTATCTTTCCATAAATCCCTAGCTCCTTCAAAGAATTTGTTTGGAGCGCCATTTATCACTACTAATTATCTGGGAGTGAATATGAATTCATAAACCCAATTTGACCATTTCTTTCCAAATACATATTTCTCCATTATTTTGAGTAGAAATATCCATCAAAACCTATCATAGGCTTTATTGATATCTAGTTTCAAGACCATTCATTTAAGATTGTATTTTTTTTTTTTTCAAGATCATTTGTTGTATATGATCTTGGGTTATGATAAAAATTTTAATCTATTCACCTTAACTTTGGATACTATTTTATATGTGATGTTGCATAAGGAGATTGGTCTATAATCTTGAAAGGAGGTGCAATCCATTTGTTTTGGTATCAAAACAATTGTCATATTGTTGAGGTCCCTTAGCATCTTTTCTTTTTTTATGATTCTTCCACAAGTTCCCATATGTTCATCACCTGAAAATCCTATCAAGTTTGGATTACAAGTATAAAAACCATTGGGACTTGGTGCCTTATCTAGACAAAGTTGAAAGGTGGTAATTTTTCCCCTTTATATATAATAAGGGAGTCCAAAAAATTATTATTAGCTACTATTACCAAATGTTAGATTGCATCCATAAATTATTTTCTAGAGACTTTGATGCATCTTTCCTTCCAAGTAGGTTTTTGAAGAAAGAGACCCTCACTATTTGGATGTCTAAAATGCTTGCAACTATATTGCAACCATGTTTTGAATTTGTGCAATTCTATTATGCCCTCTCCTTACCTAAATTATGTTAGGAAAAAATTGTATTAAGTTCGCCCTCCATAAGCCATGTTTCACAAGATTTTGATTGCCAGTAACACTCCTCTCTTGCCAAAACTTGATTGTATTAATCTAGTAGCTATTTTTCTTTGTTGTATTTGATATATGGCATTCCATCGTAGATAACCTTATCGATTATATCCTCTAAGTCTTCTTTAATTATTTATTTTTAATGGAAGATATTTCTAAATGATTACTTGTTCCAAATATTTAAGTTCCCCTTTATAAATTTTAGTCTTTAATGGAATATGTACATCTTAGTGTCACTGATTGGTCTAGTATCTATCCACCATTTATGAAGTAACTCTTCCAAGTCCAACCATCTAAACCACATCTTTTTCGATTTTAAATTGATATTTTGATGGATGCTGGTTCTCATTAAGCTTCAAATCCATCGAACGAAGATCGAAGATCGAGATTTACCAAATATGGGAGACTGCTAAAAGTGGCTATTTAAGCCAATCTAATTATAGCAAAAAGTGATCCAACCTATTTGCTATGTTTGTGAACTCGCTTCACCTATTATTTCATGTATATGTCCCATTGGACAATATTGTGTCTATAAGTCCATTTTCACTTACAGATCCTAAGATATCCTTTTATGACTCCACCACAGTATCGATTCATCTTCCACATTAACTCGATCCCACCAAAAGTGTCATTGTCTTTAACAAAAAAGTCAGACCATCCCTTACAATGTTGAATGAAATTTTCCAACTCCTTTTTGCTAAGATCCATTTCTTGCAATAGGATCAAATCAAACAATTAGCATTCCAATTGGTGCTTGATCATGCACCTTTATAAAAATCACATATACAAGTGAATATATGGGAGAATGAGGACAAATTGGGCAAGTGGTTGTTTCCTTCTTCAAGAATACCTACAAGGATTTGGATGGAGATGTAAGTCAAGAAGATTAGTTTCTTAAGGTGATCCCCAGTATCTTGAAGAACTTGACAATTGAGGATTGATCACAGTTTAAGAATTAGGGGTTATTATTTCCTTATTTGTTTGTTGGATTTTTTAACAATTGTAGGGTTAACTAGTCTAGAGTTTAATTTTTTTACAGTTGTTTGACTTATACATTTTAAATCAATAATATCATTGCATATTTTTAATCTTCATTCTTTAATACAATTTCTTCCTCAATAAATTCTTCATCTCATTATGTACCATTCTTGCCCACCACATGACAACAATCTACATTTGCATCAGCACTTTGTTCTTTTTGCACCTCCTCTTGTATCTCCATAGTCTTCAAAGGGATAGGGAAATTTTATTTTGAGAGATTGGGATTAATATTTTGTCATTTTTTTAAAGAATTTTGTCTTTTTTCCTCCACATTTAATGAATTTTTGGTGAAAACTAACGATCACGTGGTTGCATGTCTTGCATTTTACACGGAACAATTTTTTTTTGTCATTCTCTATGTTGGATTAAATATTATTTGCTCATTATTAAGTCCAACTTAGGTATCTAATATTTAGACATTTATCATTTACCTCACTTAAATATATGTATCTAAGTTGACAGTGGTTGGTTTCTGCCTACCCTACCTACCCTCTTATCTTATTGAGAACCATGTTATTATCATGTGATCTCCTATCTATCGCCTTTGCCTATTTAAAAAAGGCTATTGTATATTTTTAAATCATCTCAACAATATAATATATCATTTCATAATGAAATATTTATTTCTCTCTTTTGTAGAAACTGTTACAATTGTGATCTTAGCTTGAGTCTTGCTCCAACATGATATCAAAACCACAAAACCGTTACAATTGTGATCCTAGCTTGAGTCTTGCTCCAACATGATATCAAAGCCGCAAAACTGTTACAATTGTGATCCTAGCTTGAGTCTTGCTCCAACATGATATCAAAGCCACAAAACTGTTACAATTGTGATCCTAGCTTGAGTCTTGCTCCAACATGATATCAAAGCCTGCGACCTGCATCTCTTTTCCAGCATTGAGAGCATTGAGAGCCCTCACTAGAATAGCTGAGGTCTTGAGAAGATTGCATAGTGGTGATATATATCTCCTTCCATTTCATTTAGCGCCCCCCATCTACTTCATTTTTCATTTACAGTTAAACCGTATCATCATCGTCAGTCTAATCGTGGGCCCTTCATCCATTCCCTACGATTACTATAGATTGCATTTTGTTCCTATCTAATCTTTTGTATTTGGTTTTGAGTAGCATTATTTTTCCAATTTGAAGATCTCATTATCATTGGGCAATGTCACACCAGTCATTAGCAGGGTTTCATTTCCCACCAGCCTGCATTCCAATTGATCCTGTTGTATTTTTTTGGTTGTAGTGCGTTGCATTCCAATTGATCCTGTTGTGTTTTTTGGCATAGTCATCACACTAAGGCTTGGGATCGGCTAACATCGCCCTCTTTTTTTGTATACAAAGATTTATTTCTTTGTGTGTCATTAATAGGGTGTATATATAAAAGAGGGTATATGTATAGAAAGAGGACCTATCTCTTTTATATATCAACAAGTATATGCTACACTCTATACCTTGCATCCAACATCCCTTGTCCATAATCAAATTAATTAGCTTTTGAACTCCCTTTATCATGATGAGTTGTAATAGATTGGGGTTTCTCTATTTCATTGATCTGTATCAATAGTATGCCTAATTTAGTGTCTTATCATTGATAAGTATTTCTTTGACTAGTATTCATAAGGAATATTATACAATCTTATCTTAATTGCTCCCTTTGTAGGTGACATAGTCAATGAATTGAAGTTTGGAATCCACTATGCAATTATAAGAGGGAGGAGCCACAATGTCACTCGTCAAATTCCAATCCCTTGTCCCTTTGAATTTTAGTTTCAAATACTACTACAAAAAACCCCTTTAGAAGGAAGTTCAATGCTAGGTCATCCTTCCAATTCTCAACCACCCATTATCCAATCTCTTTTTGGGTGAGATGCTTTTCAATGAATCATCTAACAAGGGCGGAATCTTCCAATTACCTTGAATCCTTAGCCATAAATTTTGAGACATCAATCACAAACTATCTAATTTTTCACCAATTTTCATCCTCAGAGTCCAACTAACTTTCAAATGAACAATTTCATTATAAGTTTTTAGATTCTAAGTTTGTTTTCAAACAAATCTTAGAATCCTTTTTGGCTATTATTCTTATTTAGTTGTGAGGCTAAACCTCATTTGTAACAAAAATCCTCATGATGAAATATTTTTCCTTCTAATTGATCTTATCAAACCTTCTTTGATTATTTGCACTTATAGCTAGTATGGTGATTACTCTAGCAACATCTCAAAATCTTCAAACTTAAAATTAGTTTTGAACTTGACTTTGCAAGTTGAATAACTTTAGCACCTCTTAATAATCGATAGTCTAAAATCATATTTTTAAAGCATTTGAAGCTATTTTTTAATATGAAGGGTCCTTATATTTCCAAAAAAAAATCTCCTTTTTATAAACCACCAATTTGTATAGTCAACCTTTTTTATATAATTGTTGATACATAAAAGAGATTGGTCCTCTTTCTATATGTAAGAAAGACCTTTGATTATGTGAAAGAGAAAAGTATAAGGTAGCAAGGAAATATGAGAAAGAGATTCTAATGATGCACAAATAAACAAATCTTTGTTAATTTGGTCCTACATGATTATAATTTCTTACTCTCTAGATTTACATCTAATGATAGAAACAAATGGATAGTGAAACGATCACAAAAATATGATTGTATTTATCTTGATATTTATAGGGTCAATATCACATATGAATTGTTATTAGAATTTTATTGGGTCTCAAATGAAGTAATTTTGCAACAATGGTGTTACCCATAAATATGTAAAACAGACATTGTTTATACTAAATAGTTCATGTTTATTATAAAACATAACAAATAAATAACTTAACTTGTTTAAATTTTTATTTTTTGATTTTCTTAAAAAATAAATTGATATAATTTCCCCTCTTTTTAAATTATATTCATACATTCTTTTTATTTTACAAAATAAAACTTCTAGTTAATTAACCCTCTAGGTTGTGTTTTCATGAAATTTATGAAAGTTAAATATTTAGTAATACTTTAGGAAAAAAATTAAAATTTGCACCTTTTAACCTTATAATATGAAATAATATATTTTTGGTAAAATTATGTAAGGATCAAACTCCATAACCTATGTGACGAGATCTATTAATGTTGTGAGATTATGCCAAGATCAAGAGGCAATGGAAAGCACAAATAAGAGAGAACAAAATAGATGATAGAAATAAACTGTATTCTATCAAGATGAAAAATATGATCAACTGGATCATTAAGCATTACATACAATGAATATAAGCCTGCTTATATAGGCAAGGCTATATGGATATGTGACCACACAAACATGACATGTGGCTCAATAAGAAACAAGGGTGGGTAGGAAATAGGTGTGGGTAGGTAGGATAAATAATATAATAGTCCACATGAGGTGGATCACCCACTGAATGTGGAGTGTAACAACAAGATCACACCATAAAGGGTGGAAATTCTCCTACACACTATCCCAATGTGGCACAAACACCCAAGTGTCTCATACCCAAACTATTATGAAATGCATTTCCTAAGTAAACTTAAGTATAGTGTAATAATATCCATGATGAATAATTATTTACACCAACAAATGTCATAGGTTTCCTAGTTATAATGTCTTAAGTGAACTTAGAACATTATAACCAGGAAACCTAGGATACACACACGCGTGCACATACACACACACAGAGATATATACATGCATACATACATGCATATAAATATACGTGTGCGCACACACACACAGATATATACCACAGTGAAAGAAGATGGAGTAATGTCAGCACGTGTGGAGCAATAATATGGAGAAAGAATCATGATCAAGGAAGAGTCCTTATAGACTTTGTTTCTTCAAAAGACATTGAAGAGTTATTACATCATGGAAACTGTGGGAGTTATGCTTCATTACTCATCGGTTAATGGAAGGGCCACGTCTCTATTCTTGTGTTACTACTTAATAAAGGAGTTTGTTCTGGGATCTATTGTAGTGTAAATTAGTTGTTTGTAGTTTCTTCTTAGAATAAGTCACCTTAGTCTTAATGAAAAATGCAACAAGTGGTTAAGATTCACTTGAAGGGACTTAATGTTGTGCTTCCTCTCAACACTTTAAATAGAGATGTGTTATTTTGGATAAGTGGTTGGAAAATATTAATGTTAGAAAATATTCAAGGTGATGAAAATGGTGATATTCTATGTAGCATAGCTCACAATGAATCTAGATGAAAACACTATGAAGATAGCTAGTTGCAAAAAAGTGCATGGATATTCTACTACTAAAACCCAAGTTGAGATGCTTGTGCCTATGCCTACAACAATAGCCAATGTTTCTACATATATATCTTCTATCATGACTACAACTGCACAAAATGGTATTGCTTTCCATGTTAATGATGGGGTTAATCTTATCAATCGATATGCGTATGTTCCATCTTCAACCAATCTCCCTTTTGTTTCTCAAAACATGCATTAACCATCTCCCCCACCCACTCACCATAGTGTTCCACTCAACTATTATAATATCCCTTCAAATTCTCCATCACAATCTGACTTTTCACAAGCTAATTCACCTATTGATGTCCACATAAACCTTTTGTTGAAAAAAATTTCATCATTAAAATAACTCGTGGCCAACATAACCCAATCTAAATCTACTATCACTTTATATACCACAAGTAGCCCACTTTATATCTCCATCCTTCAAACCCAAACCCCACAAAATATTGAGATACCTCATTTTGAAAAATATAATTGAAAAAGTGATCCCCATACTCATGTGAAAACATTTATCACTTTATGCAATGAATTATTCTTTGAACAAAACATTCTTACAAAACTATTTCCTAGATACTTAAAAAAAACTTCTTTGGAATGGTTTTGCACTTTTCCTAGTAATTCAATTTACAATATTCAACAATTGGTGGGTAAATGTTTACAACATTTTCAAAATAATATTGGGCCATAAGTTTCATTAACTAATCTAGTGCATTGCAAATAAGATGTTAAAGAGAAAGTGATTGATTTAATTACTAGATATCAAACTTTGTATTCACAAACTTCTTATTCTCTTCATGATGCTAATATTCAAATAATTTGTATTGATAATTTACAACTACATATTAGAGAGAAGATTTTTCTTTTGAAATACCAATCTTTCCCGCAATTGTACACAACACTTTGTGAATATCAACTCCAAGTTAGTCAATATGAAGGTTCTTCATCCTTGACTCCAGTTGATAAGTCTAAATATGCTCATCAAACTTATCAAGGCTCTAGAAAGCAAATTGGAAACTTCATTAAGATAAGCAATTGTTTTTCCAATAACATTGACAATCAAGTTGCAACCACAACACCCTTTATTGTAGCTCACTTTTTCTCTAAACCATTCAAAAATCTCACCTAGATTTCTAAGTCCTTGCACTCCATTGTGCTTTAATTGTTTGATAACAACTTGATGAAGCTTCCCCCTATACATCTTGTAGATACACCTTTGTCCCCTTCTTTTAACCCAAAGGAGTTTTGTCAATGTCATCATAAATTTAGACATGGCATAGAAAAATGTATATGTTTACAAAATGAAATTCAAGACCCAATTCAATATAATGTTATTATGGTGGATGTTGTGAAAGAAAAAAATCTATAGCGCCACCTAATCAATACTTACAAATATTTATCAATCCTTTGCCTTCCCATTCCACTTGTAATGTTGTTGATCCCAATGATGATACTTATATAGTTGTTGGTGATGTATCCAATGAAGCTAACAACATTGTGAATTTGATATATCAAGAGAAATCCAAACCTAAACATGAACCTAATATCACATTTACCTCAAGTGATACCTTGAATGTACTTTATGGTCAATTATATGTTACAATTAAAATTAATAACAAAACCAAAGTGGGGTGCTTGTTGATCTAGTGTCTATGATTACTGTGATTACAAAATATTTTTATACACATAAATTATATCAAGACACTTATGTAATCCTAAAGTCTTGATCAAGATGCATGACAACTTTACTTGTCCTACCATAGGATTCATGACCCTTCTTGTTGAAGTTTGAAGTTGAGTCATCCTTGGCTCACATTCATGAAGGTAGAACATTACATAGTGCACAAGTGATTTAAGTTACCTTTTGAAGGACAAGTTATAAATATACATCATAGTGTCTTTCAACCCTTGAATAACTGTGAAAATTTTACCCTTGATTACTTTTGGCCTCTAGAACCTCAACCAATCAAACCTTGTGAAGATGTCCTATTACTACTCTACAAAAATTTTAAAGCCAATAGAACAGTTAACTTATCCTTATCTAATCCTATGGGATCTACTTTAATTGCTAATTGTAAGGATCATTCAACACCTATGGATGTAGAAGTAGCTCTTCCTACCCAATAGGTAATGGGTGAACCATGTGTTGGACCATAAATACTTCCTAGTCCTAAATTTTGTAGCATATATATGTTGTGATTCCACCTCCTCAATCATATAAGTGACAAAGAGGAAAATGTTTGAGACCATATAGAACTCCCCCTATCTATCAACCTTTAGAGGTTCCTTTTGTACCTCCTTTTGTTCCTACAACAAATGAAGAAAAGGAATCGACATTTGATGATACCCAACTTCCTTCTACAAAATTTTTGAGTCGTAATTGAAAAAAAATTAGTGCGAGAGAACATTGACAAAGACATCATGAAAAGGCTTGTGAGCTTGTTGTAAGTAGTGAGTCTTCTCAAAAGCAATCAAATGTTAATTTGGCCTCGCTTTCTTAGTCCTCCTTATTGTCACCCACCCATGGAGAGGAGTCTTCCCTTGCCCAACCTCATTGAAAGATGAGGTTTTTGATTCCAAGTGATTATTCTCCACATATAGTGATGAATTTGGATGATGATTCTAACAATATATTTGAAACTGTTGAGAATAATAATGATGAATTGTATTTGATATTTTTAAAGGCGCTAACTTTAGCTCCTAGTGACACACATAGTGATCCATCATTAGAGAATGGTTCATGTTTGGCACTAGACATAGTTCTACCTATTATACTAATCATAGCTCCTTTTGCATTTTGTCCACCATCCCTAAATAGTGATGAACAATATTGGAAGGTGGATGATTTGCTAGACTAGCCCATTTGTGTAGTAAATGCTTTATTTTGTGTGTTTTATTTCATGTAATGTGATTCCCATTGATGTGCTACTCGATGTGTCTTCTTATTTGTTAAGCTCTCTTTGGATATCTTTTGAGACTTCAGTCACACAAGGAATTAAATAAACCAAACATGTCATAACATTTCTCTATTTGTATCTTCATTATTCTATATGTCATATACATGTTATATTGTAAATGTGATTTTGTCATAAATATACTTTTGTTTTGTCTTTTGGGGATGATGCAAAGTGTTGAGGATTTTCGGTCTCTTCAATATTGACCCAAAATACCCTTTGTTCATATTGTATGCTCTTCTTCCATTGTCCTTGTAGTTCTATTTCATTTGGGGGATGAGGTCAATTCAAAACAATCATATTGATATACATGATTTATCCAATGCATATATTGACCCTATATCATGGATCCCTTATGTTCCCTTTCATGTTTTGTAATCACCACCATTGACTTGCCTATATTTGGGGGTATTCATTATTGCAACATGCATCTCTTTGGATGTATGTATGCTACCTTAAAGAAATTACTCATGTTTGGCAAACACAATCACTTTAATATAGGGTCATACACTCCACTATATGTTTCAATTTGTATATGCACTGCAAGATTGGTTTGTACACTTTGATCAAACTCTATGATTTTCTTGGTGCCATTGTAACACCCTTTTTGCAATCTCATACCAAAAAAAGTTCTAGGTACCAGTACAACACCCAACTTATAGTCTCATTTTTAGATTACCCATCAAATAGAGGTTTTATTTTGTAGTCTCCATTGTAATGAAACTCACCTAACATACACCTTGCTATACCTGTGTGATACCTTCACCCTTGTGCAAGTCACCTAGCACAATGAACCTTGCTAGACCTTTGTGACTCCCATTTTCTAACATGACTCCTATCAAGTTCCCATGGATATTACTATTCATAAAGGTCATGCATTTTGTTTTATGGATCCAAGTAAGTTCCCATATATCTTACTAGCCACTAGATTATTATATAATTGATGTTTCACATGTGGAGCAATCAAAGTGTAACTGTAATTTAAAATATTAAGCATTAAAATATAAAGTGTATTGATGCATCACATGCATTGTGCATGATTGATGATATTTTTAGGATGGATAATTGAGAAGCCTTAAAGTGAATCTCAGTTTTATATTTGTTCATGTTAAATGCATGAACAAGAAACAATCAAGTTAATTTCTTTTTTTAGGGGCAATTGTTTCTATATAGAGATCCCGTGTTGTTGAATCTATCAATTTAGCTTGAAAGACCTCTAACAAGGCATGATGTATGGAGTTTCTAAGATTGAATGAATATTTTTGTGTTGTGTGAAAAACAATTTGTTTATTGTCTACCTTTGTTTGCTAATTTTCCTTTCTTTATTTAGTATCTATGGTTTTAAAAACTAAAAATGGTATCAAAGTGTGTGAAAAGATCATGACCATAAAACTATCAAATTAGGTCAATGCTATTTTTTGGGAGTTGGTGATTGCAAGAAGATCCATGGAGTTTGCAAAAATCAAAGAAGGCAGATTGCTTTTAAAAAAATGAAGTTCACATATTTATGAAACAACCAAGGAGGCACAATGGTCTCATGTACCTTGTGTAGTGTGGAAATCTTCTTTATAAAAACTACATATAAATTTTGTGTAGTAGCAACCCTTAGAAAACAAATTTGTTGATTTGAAAGAGGCAACGAGAGGGAAGTGACCAATAAAGTTGCTACCTAATTACAAGTGTGTTTTGAAGAAAGGTTACAGGTGTGCAATTGAAGATGGTTGTATCTAATTGGATTAGATCACAAGAATAATTTAGAAAAGGAGATTGATAGTAAAGGAATCACCATACAAGAGACTTTGGGCCAAATAAGATTCATGGTTTGATAAGACCACATAGTTGAAAGAGTTATTGACTAAAGAAAGAAGACCATGACCAAGAGAAAGGAAGAGTTCACAATTAAGAGAGGATTGAATAGGCTACCTTGTAAGGAAAGGCAATAGAAAGGAGCATTCATTTTTTTTAAGCTAAAGGATATCACTAAGAAACAAGTGTGGAGAGTTTTAAAGGTTGTGATGGTTAAGTGTTTAAATTAGCAAAAATAAAAAAGAGATGTCGTCCATTGTTGTTTAAGGAGATCACCATTTTTTAAAGCTGATTTGAAGAATATTTTATTGAGGTGGAGAGATTTGTAGAATTTGTTGCAATAAATATTGGCATTGTTACAATTGATGAACAAAAGTTGCAGATTTTTCTTTTGAAGTTTTCCTAGTCAAAGGTGTGGCTATAAGCCTAAGTTAGTTATTTCATTCAAAAGTTTAAGGAGATTGTATTAGGTTTGAGAAGCACATAAGACTGAAGATTTTTGTAATCTGAAGATAATTCCCATGCATTTCTAAAGTTGACCAAACAACTAGGAGGAAGTTCATGAGCTCAAGGAAAATTGTGAAGTCGTCAATCAATTGCAATTTAGGTAAATTTATTTGAGTAAAATAATAATGCAATGTTTGCATTGTCACAAAGAAGGATGTAAATATGAGAAGTGTTAGGATCTTCACCCTTCTTCAATTTTTGGGTTGAAGAATCACCACAAAAAGTCATGTTGGAACAAAGAGTGGAATGGACAATCTACGAAAGGTTGTATGAAGATTAATTATGGATGGATTGATGGATCTAGTTGGAAAAAAGTTACAAGTATACTCAAAAGGTTGTATAAGCCTAAGTATTTGCATTTAAAATAGATAGTGGTAAAACAAAAATTGTATTTTTGAGTTTTAAATAGTTTATGATCGCTTGTTATGATTGGCATGTTTAAAGAGTCATGCAATTTGGAGGACTCTGTGTCTTATCTATGTTAGAGAAAGGAAGGGAAATCCTTGTGATCTCTCATGAAGGAGAGAGATGAATAAGTGGTTACTTGAGTTCTAGAAGAAGTATACTAAATGATCTATAAGACTAGATGTGTGAAAATGTTTTCTACGGATTTGCAAAGGTTTGGATTTTGCCACATTGAGTTATCATGTACTAATGGGGTCACATCGAGTTGCAAAGATCTAGTTCTTTCAAGGCTTCAAAATCATCTTGTGAGTATTCCCAACATCAAGAGGGAGTATGTTAGATAATTGATGTTGCACATGTGGAATAGTCAAAGTGTAACTATAGTATAAAATATTAAGTATGAAAATGTAAAGTGTATTGATGCATTATGCATGACTGATGATATTTTTAGGATTGTTAATTGAAAAAAGTCTTAAAGTAAAACTAAGTCTTATATTTGTGAAAGTTGAAGGCATGAAGGAGAAACATTCAGTTTAATACCTATTTTTAGGGGAAATTAATTTTGTATAGAGATGGACTCTATTGTTGAATCTATCAAGCTAGAGAGATACCTCTAATGAGTCATGATGTAATAGAGATTCTTAGATGGGATGAATAAATATTTTTGCGTTAAAAGACATTCTCTATTTTCTTTATTTTCTCTATTTGTTGTAGTTGTTTGTATTTTATTTCTCTATGTTTTATATTATACATAGATGCCATACCCTTGTTTGTTCATGTGTGCTCTATGTGTGTGGTACCTATGTTGATCATATTGCTCCTTTTTATCTTGATATTTTAGATTGATAAGACCTTAAGCCTTGGGAGTTTGGTGCCATATTGTATCTTTAGTTTCTTGATGAAAGTGTTTCTATGTTGTTGCATACTTTACGAAGAGTATGAGCATAATTTCATACTCCCACTTAAATGGGGCTAAATGCAGTGTTGTAAATTGTATCCCTTTATAATTTTACTCATTTTGGGCTCAATTTGGTGGATTTATCGCATTCCCCTTATTCATGGATGATTGTGCTAAGTTCATGGCCATTTCCAAAGCCTCAGTATAATCCTCTACTCAAACACCTTTATTTTGGCCTAAAAATCTAGGATTGGGGTGCCTAGCACCCTTGTCTTCTTGAACTAGGATGCCCAATGCCCCTATCTAGCCATTTAGGCCCAAAATTAAAAAATGTAATGATTGACTTTGCAAGCATAGGTAAAGAACTCCTTAATGGTGAACTTCAAAATTTAAACATGAAAAGGTATAAGTTGTGTATAAATACAACTCCCTTTCTCATTTAAATGTCATCTTAAAATCATATTGTGTCCACAATCACTCCAATTGAGCATTCAATCAAGAATCTTCAACACAATTAAGGAGAAGTCTGCAAACAAGCATTCAAGTTCAACAATCATGATCAAGTTATGTATTCCTTCATGATGAAGGAATGCATTAATATCCATTAAGAGACATCAACCTGTGTGAAGATTCAAGCCAAGGGGTTTCACATCAAAGGTATTGTTGATGTGTGTTTTGTGACACTTCAAACACATATTAAAGTATTGAATACTATATCCTCTCTTGAGCAAAATCCTCCCAAATTCTAAGTTGAATGGTCACTTGAGATGATTCCAAGGTTTATACTATTAGGTCTTGATGTGTGGATAGTCTCAATGGTTGATGTGATTGTTGGTAATCCATGAGGACTTGCATAATTATTGTAGGAGATGATCAATTCAAAACTAGGAAAATACCCTATGTGTCTCATTGTATTTTTTGAATGATTTCCAATGAAGTACTTTTCTTACTACTACTAATGAATGGTTTTTTTTTTTTAAAGGATAGGGTTTCAAAAAAATCCTAATATAATCCTACAGTGCAAGAGACAATGGGTGATTTAGTGAAACTCAACCATACTTTATTTAACCATGCAAATGAACAAGTAGGAAAAGTTGGTGCGATCTTCTAAGGATAATTAATGATATTCAAATTACTACTAACAATCATCAATACCATGAAAGGTATGCATACCAATGAGAGAAGAAATTGAAGTTAAGCTTATTTTGAGAGTTCAAACTAACCATGCACTACAACTTATAATCAACTAATTATAAATGGTATGAACATAAGAGTTTCACAATAAATCATGCACAACGACTTTCATTTAACTAAAGTAACTTAAGCAAATTTAAATTGACTTGAGAAGATAGAAAACCATGCAAACACTCCAAGAAAGCATATAGAATCACTAAGATTCAATGTCTTATATCAATTTGGCAGCACTATAGCAATTGCAGACACTAGAAAATGGTCAACACCTATGTCTCCTATTTTTAATATATTGTGTGTGTAGTCTTTACTAACCTAATTTTCCTAAATTTTCAAATTCCTCCCAATTCTTCCCGATTTGACCAAAATTGACTTAATTTAACCTAATTAAGCTTTCTAGACATTAGCTTGACTAATTTGCCCTTTTAGGTTTAATTAATTATTTAATTAATTAATTCCTTCACTAATTATTCTCGCTATTCATTTTAATCATTCATCAGTAACCATCTCCTTTTTAATATTAATTAAATAATTTATATTATTTAATTAATTTAAAATTCACACTTTAATTAAATGGTTTTAATCATTTAGTTAAATGTTTAATTTTATCCCTCATAATTAAATAATTTGTTTAAATTATTTAATTGGCTAATTATGTCATCATAATTAAATAAATATCTTTATTTAATTAATTATTTATCTCCTAATTTTTAAAATGGAAACAAATATTTTTTTGTTTTATGCGATTTTCCCCAAATCCTCCTAATTTTAAAAAATGGGAAACTAATATCCTCTTTGATTTTTAAAAATCCATATCTCATTAATCTTAATTTTAAATT
This sequence comes from Cryptomeria japonica, assembly GCF_030272615.1. Lineage (NCBI taxonomy): Eukaryota > Viridiplantae > Streptophyta > Pinopsida > Cupressales > Cupressaceae > Cryptomeria > Cryptomeria japonica. Next base: position 318,311,422 of record NC_081411.1, read on the forward strand.
TGAAAATGAGGTATGCATCTTCAAAGTATGCTTTTTGTGAGGAGATAATTAATAATCTTACTTGTTAATTACCTCTATTTACCCTCTCATATAAGGATATTTTTCTTGTTTTTTTAATTTTTTAAATTTTTTAATTTATCTTTTCGAATGAAGATATTTAATAATTTTTAATTATTAAAATCTTCCTAATATTTTCAACCTGCTAATTTGGTATTTATGAGAAGATAATTAAAGATTTTATTATTTATTCTCATAATATCTTCACATTCGCTTTCTTTTGCCTTCATCCTTCCCCGTATGGCAGCTTTTTCATGCACACAATCTGGTTCGTCCATCTGATTAAAAATCTTTTTCAATTATAATGGTGAAAAAGTAAGGTTTCCACCTCAAGAAGGATGAACACTACTAATTTTATGACTCGAAGACCATTGCATTCAAAAGAGGGATGAGATCCAATAGATTCAGTAAAAAAATAGCAAGGATAAGGATTGAATAGTAATTGGATGAGAGGAGTGGATCTGTTTGCCATCTTTTGTGAGTTGAATTGCTGAAATTAGGGTAAAGTGTTGGAAATGAAGGTAAAAACATGGAAACAATGAGCTACAGATGTGGGACTCAAACACACACCCGGATCTAAGGATTATAAGTAGATTCAAACCTGATTCTTGAGAAAGCTCCAAAAAATTTGGGACTGGAATGCCCATCGCTTTGGTCCTTCGAACTTTTCACACACCAAAGGGGGTTGATTCATCTCTACAAATAATTTCAATTTTGAAGATCATAGCTCTATACTTATTTTATACACACAGAAAGAAAGGGAAATAGGTTGGGAATAGGGGCTTGCTTAAGTCAGACCTCAATGTAGAAATTAACCTTGATATAAATTGCCAATACTAGAATAAATAATGGAAGGATATACCTCAGATTTGTAATGATTGATAATGATTATTTGATTTTTGAATGTAATCACATATGTTATATGAAATGTCATGCACATGACAAAACCCTAATCACACACACATGCTTGCATATGAATGATGTAATGTTGCTCCAAAATTGATAAATGAAGAATGTCACATTGAATACCTCTAGAAATGCTTGATGATGAATGCTTCAATCCTTGAATACTTGATGATTATAATTTTTTCATCCTCTTATGATCTATGTATATCCAAATGAGAGAGGGAAACCTCCTTATATACTTTTTGATAGTCCCAACTAGTGCTGAGAGGGGAGGGGTGAATCAACACTTTATCGGTTATACTAGATTTAACTTTAATCAAGTTTTCTATTCAAACTTAATACTTCACAAAATAAGCAGCATTAATAAAGTACAACCACACACATAACCATTCACACAAGAACACCAAGATTTATCTCGTGGAAACCCAAATGGGAGAAAACCATGGTGTGAGTAGAAACTCACAAAATCTGCACTCTTCTGGGGTACGTGTGGTGAGGAGCCATCCCTGTTAGGAGATTAGAAAGAAACTATTAGGTGTCACTCGGTTAAGGGATTTTATTTTAGGCTAGTTAGAACCTTTACCCTATTAGAGGTAGCCTTATTAAAGGACTTAGGATCATCATTTAAGATTTCACCTGGTTAAGGGATTTTACAAAAGGACTTGTTAAAGTCCACCCGATTAAGGGATTTTACTGTTGCAATTGTAAGAAAACAATAGGAAGTTGATCTGCTAGAACGGCTATTGATAGCTTGATCAGATCACAATAAATCTAATACTCTATCTGCACCGGTTTTTTCTACTATGTAATCCATTGGTTCTCTTCTCATACCCTCGGCTCTGCACTCTGTCGGTTTACTTCACACACACACTTTGCTCTGCCCACTATCCAATCTCTGCACACTCTCTTCACCACTCTGGTATTCACTTAGTAGGTATGTCCTCTTCTCATCTTGTTGGATCACCTCTACTCAAAATTGCATTTTACAATTTTTACGATCAAAATGTTTTGCATGAACTCAAAACACTTTATACTCCCTATGTTGTCACCTTCAAGTGTTTATTTAATCAATGCAATCTCAGATCTCAGTAGATTTCAAATTCAAATCCTCTCGCTCTTTCTCTGCATGCCTTGAAGCAATTCCACTAACTACTCATCCAAATTTGCAACCGCATCCCCCAAAAATAGCGAATTTTGGGTCGAGTTCAGTCTTTTAAATGCGAACCAAAAAATCTACACAAATCTCACCTTAACTGATTGTTAACTACAATAGACTTCACTTATCCGTTTGTTTGATGATATCTCACCATGACTGACTTACCTATGGTCATTGCATCCAGCTTACCGATTACCACTCTGAGATTCTTGGAGGATATCATCCTTCAACATGTATTCACTGGATCACTGGTGTATCACTATGCTCTTCTCTACCAGTTCATCCTTTGATACCGGTTTCTAATACTTCCATCAAGCCTCTTTTCTTGTTTGCCAATGAGGTTCCGGTTTGCATAGGACCTCAAGCCTTCTTGCCTAAGTCACCTTCTATGACTACATCATTGTCATAATAGCCCACTTGAAGTTCTGACCTTAACACCGATCTTCTTGAATGATACACCAGTTATCTTAGTTTGTCTTCCCTTTAGCCAATTGAACCTTGATCATCTATCTTTGATGTTTCTTTCATGTTGTTTGCAATCCATCACCTTTCCTACTAAGATACACCACTCCACCAGTACCACTCTACCGGTTAGTGTTAGTCATCAATGACAAATCTCAGCTAATATACCAGATCACTAGATTAATCGGTTTTGTCAATATCAATAACACCAACAATCTCCCCCTTTGGCATTGATGGAAACACTTCAGACTATGTCTTATCAGTTGCTCCTACATGTACTTTCTTCATTCTTTCTTTATTTATTTTTGTACCAGTCATTACTACTACTCTAAGTAATGAGTATCTCCCCCTAACACTGGCAATACTTTATTTCCAACAGATAACTCTAACCACTTCTAGCAACCCTTTGCATCAGCAACTTCTGCTCAACTCTACTGCATACATTTTGCTCATTACTCAACAATACTCAAATACTATATTAATCTCTCCCTTTGATAGCAATGCCAAAGATGTATTTCATTATACTGACAAGACTGCTCCCCCTAACCGGAGTAGTCCACACTTATCAATCTAGTCTTAGAAATTCTTCATAAAGAAAGCATACTAGATTGATATAGAGCCCTTCTTCACTTACTTTGATGCAGGTAGGGGTATCACCCCTAGTTTACCTCTAAGATATTCAAAGGTGTCCTTCGATATTGGCTTGGTGAAGATATCAGCCACCTATTCTTTTGTTGCTATATACTCCAATCTTACTTCCTTGTCTTGGACCAACTCCCTAGGGTAGTGGTATTTGATAGCTATATGCTTTGTCTTGGAATGCATCACCAGATTCTTAGATATGTTGATAGTACTGGTATTGTCACAGTGAATCACCATAGGTTTAGTCACCTTTTCTTGGATATCTTCCAAAATCTGTTTGATCCATACTACCTATGTATAGTTAATTGCAGTAGCCACATACTTTGCCTTAGCTATGTATTTAGAGATGCAATTATGTTTCTTTCTTGTCCATGACACAATCCTGTCTCCAAGAAATAATGCACCTCCACTAGTGCTTTTTTTGACATCAATATTCCTTGCCCAATCTGCATCGGTGAAGACCCTTAAGTTGAAATCTCCCTTATCTCGATACCAGAGACCATACTCATCAACTCCCTTAAGGTATCTAAATATTCTCTTAACCACCACCATATGAGTCTCTTTTGGATTTTCAGCAAATCTAGCAACCAAGCCAACTGCTTGTGCTATATCCGGTCTACCGTGTACTACATATTGTAACTTACTGATCATGGATTAGTAAAGTGTCTCATTCACCTCATTAGCCTCATCATTTTTGGAGAGCTTGCAACCTATAACCATTGGAGTTCCAACATGTTTGCAATCTTCCATTCCAAAAGTCTTCAATATTTCCCTTATGTACTTGGTCTAGCTAATGAATATACCATTCTTTAGCTGAGATACTTGCAAACCAATGAAGAATTTCATTTCACCAATCATGGACATTTCAAAATCTTGCTTCATTTCTTAGGCAAAACCTCTTCTCATCTCATCATCTTCTCCAAAGATGATTTCATCTACAAATTTTTTTACAATTACATGTTTTCCATCTTCTCTGGTCTTCAAATACAAATTATTGTTGTCACTGGTTCTCATGAACGTTATGCTTAACATATATGAATGCAACCTCTCATACCAAGCTCTTGGTGCTTGTTTTAGCCCATACAGAGCCTTCTTTAGCTTGCATACCATATCTCTTCCATCTTCTGATACAAACCCTTCTAGTTTCTCTATGTACACTTCTTCCTCTAAAACACCATTCAAGAATGTCAATTTGACATCCATTTGGTAAACTTTGAACTTCTTGTAAGCAGCATAATCAAGCAATATTCTGACCCCTTCTAGCCTGGACACCGGTGCAAAGGTTTCTCCATAATCCAAACCTTATTCTTGAGCATACCCTTTGCAGACTAACCTTGCTTTGTTTCTTACTACTTGACTGGTTTCATCCATTTTGTTTCTAAACACCCATTTGGTTCCTATCACATTTTTTCTCTCCGGTCTGGGCACAAGAGTCCAAGTTTCATTTTTCTCAATCTGCTCCAGTTCTTCCTCCATGGCTTTGATCTAGTCTTCATCTTTTAGAGCCTCCTTTGTTGTTTTGGGCTCAATTTTGGAAAGTAGACAGGTATTCTCTCTTTCTCTTCTTCTAGTCAATACCGTTGCATCTTTGTAACCAATGATATTGTCAGCAGAGTGATTGTTTCTAGCATACCTTACGAGTACCGGTTCATTTGCCTCTACAATAGGATTTTCTTCACATGCTTCCTCATTTGCCGCTACAGCAGGATTTTCTTCAAAAGGTTCAACCGGTACAGTGTACATGAATCTTTGATAATCCTCTGGTTCACTCTTTCTATCCTGTTCATTTTTCTCAGAGAACTCATCTACTCTGACATTGGCACTCTCCACAATCTTATCGGTCCTTTTGTTCAGACATCGATATGATTTACTCTTTGTGGAGTAACCTAAAAAGGTTCCTTCATCACTCTTGGGATCAAAATTTCCAAAGTACTCATCCCTCTTGATATAGAACCTACTTCCAAATACTTTGAAATTACTCACATTGGGTGAGTATCCACACCATAATTCATAAGGAGTTTTATTTGTCCCTTTCTTCAGTTGTATCTAGTTCAAGGTATACACAATAGTTCTTACTGCTTATCTCCAAAAGATATGTGGAATATCCTTCTGTATCATTAGAGTCCTCGCACACTTGATCAGATTTTTGTTCCTTCTTTTAGGAACCCCATTCTGTTGAGGTGTTTTGGGTGCAGACATCTGTCTCATAATCCCCTGTTCTTCACAGTAATTTATGAACTCTTGAGAGGTGAACTATCCTCCTCTGTCTAATCTCAAACATTTTAGACTCTTATCGGTTCCTCTCTCCACTTGAGCCTTGAATACCTTAAACATGTGAAAGGCTTCTGATTTTTCTTTCAAGAACACAGCCCACATCATTCTCGAGAAATCATCTACAAACATCATGAAGTATCGGTCCCCATAGAAACTCTTAGTTCTCATAGGACCACACAAATATATATGCATTAATTCTAGCACATTCTCAGATGAGTAAGATTTGTTGCTGAAGTTAGATCCGATCAACTTCCCTAGTTGGCATTTTTTACACATAGCATTCTCAGGTTTCATAATATCAGGCATACCTCTGACATAATTCATTTTACTGACTTTTTCTATGCTATCAAAATTAACAGGACACGTTCTTTTGTGCCATAGCCAATTGTCTTCTACCTTTTCCATTAGACAACTACCTACATTGGTGTCTAGGTGGAACAAATTACCTCTAGTTTGTTTACCAGTAGCAATTAGATTTCATGATTTATCATTTATTTTGCATAATCCTTCATAGAGTTCTAACTGGTAACCCTTATTGTTAAGTTGTGCAACACTCAACAAACTATACTTTAGCCCTTCTACCTAATAAACATCATCATAATTGGTTTTATCATTTAGGGCTATAGATCCCTTACCTTGTACTGCACAAGGAGCATTGTTTCCAAATCTTACCAATCCTCCATCACAATCTTCCATGCTAAGGAATTTATTTTTGTCACTGGTCATCTGGTGATTGCAACCACTGTCAATTACCCAATCTCCATACCGTTTTGAACTACAAATCGGTGCCATATCACTTTCCTCAGTGTTATCTTCCTTTACCACTACAAATACAATTCCATCTCCATCAGATCCTTCTGATTCTTCATTGGTAACTCCCTCTTCTGCAAGATAGCACTCCTTCTTTCTCTTGTCTTTGTAGCTTCTAAAGTTATCCATCCTATCATTTTCAGGACATTTGGATGCAATATGACCTATTTTATTGCAAGAGAAATACTTCAAGGGAAGCTTACCTTTATACTTTATGTTTCCTCTTAGCAGCTTTCTTGCTAATAGAGCTTCTATCTCATCTTGTTCCTGTTCTTCAGATAACAGATTGTCATGTTCATGAGAGTGACTGGTTCTTGTAGAATAATTGTTTCTGGTTTCTTTTCTTCTCCTTGTTGGTGCAGGCATCATGGAAGCTTTGAAGGCAAAATCAATCTTTGGCATATTGTTATTGATGCTCTATGAAAAGGAATGGTTGTTAGGATAAACAAAAACACAAACAACAAGCAAGAAACCAATCGTTAGTGTTAGGAAATCAAATATCAAACACTATCCTAAATAGGCATACCAAGAGAGACACTATAAGCAAAATAGAGCATTTAACAAAGAAAATAAATACAACAAGGCATCTCCAAATGCCTTCCACCATGCTTGTACCTCCTCCTCCCTTGTTCCTCTCCTCTCCAAATTTCCAAATAAGTGTAGCTCTCAATAGCTTTTTGCACTATGGATGTCTTATGGAGATTCAAGATTGAAAAATGCTTTAAACTATGCTATGAAAGTGTAAAACAAACTAAATATGAGATATTATGAAATGAACTAAGATTAATTTTAGTCCAAAATGACAATATGAGTGATTATGCTAAATGCTCTCTAAAATTTACTATAAACTAGATGCATACAAGTTTTTAGGATTATGGATGTGCTTGAGAATGCTTGAGGAATTGAAAATGAGGAATGTGAGCTCTATTTATAGGTAAAATGGAGCAATGGATGGTTGAGATTGAGTAATCTCAACAAGGGTCAGGATTGAAGGGCTTATGATCCATGTAAGGGATTTCAACCCAATCCTAGGATGACAAATGTCAACATGATATGGGTTGAGGGGAGAGGGAAGAAACATTAAATGCTTGACATGACCTGAGGGTTAACTTGGGAGGTAGGGTTAATGTTGAGTTGAGTGAATAAATTCATTATTCAAAGAATAATACCTTTATCCAATGGATAAACTCTTGTGCAAGAGTTAGTGAGGATAACCATGGTCAAAGCAATAAATGCTTGAAGACACCCATGGGTTTAATGAGGGTTGAGTTTAGAGGTAAAGTCTCTAACCATGGAAGCAAGTGGATTTAGCCATAAATGGTTATGTCAGAGCTATTAATGGTCATGTAAGAGCCATTAGTGGTTTGGAAGACTTTAGGGGTTAGCTTGTTGAACACATAAAGCATTAAATGCTTTTCAAAGACTTTGAAGGCTTTGAGAAGTGACTCCAAGTTACTTAGGAATGTGAAAATAATTAGGGGATGGATTAGGCTGATTAGGAATGGTTAGAAAGTGGTTAGAGAGTCTAGAAGGGGATTTAGGATTGCAAGTGGATTTGGTGGGTGAGGGAAAATAGGATTTAAATTAAAATAAAATTAATTTATTTCAACTTGTGGTTGCAACTTGCATTTGTAGGAGAATGCAAGTGGGGGGGGTTTAATGATTTAAATAAATGTTGTAAATGTTTATTTAAAAGAGGAAAGGGGTTGAAATTAAATAAATAGGATTTATTCATTTAACTAATTGTGAATTTGGTTTAATGAATTAATTAAAATAAATTGAATAATTTACTTAATTAATAGGAGAATGTTTGAGGATGAATTAATTAAATGTTAATTTAATTAATTGTTGGCTAGTGGGTTTATTAATCAAATAAATAGTAAATATTCATTTTAATTAAATGGATAGATTTATGTGACTACATTTCCCCCTCTTTGAGATGGTGCGGTTTATCATGTCGTTTCAAAGAAAGAAAACTAGGTGTGAAGAAATATGCTCCATAAATGTTAATTTAATGGGTGGTATGCCCCCTCGAGAGATGGGCCGAAAAGTTTCAAAAAATTGGGCGATCTCTCGAAAAAAAAAGAGAATTGGCAAGGAGGTAGAAGAGAAGAATTTATCAATACCGGTAAAAGAATAGAAGAAATCAGAGAAAAAATGGAAAAAAGGGAAGCGTTGGAAGTTCACGAGGACCACAATGATGAGCGGGGTAAAATTAGGGTTAGGGCGAAGGGTATATATGGGGGTGAAGGGGTAAAAAAATAGGGTCATTTGCATCCATCTCCACAGTGATTTAGAGCTCTGATATTGACTTTGGTGAAAGAGCGAGCAACAGTCAGGATGCTAGTACCGATAGAAAATCATCGACTAGAGCAGGTCCATCGATTCCAGCAGCCACACGACTATGGACCAGTGGTATGCCAATTTGAATTTTTGTTTTTTGTGCATGTTTGATGTCTTTTTGCAAGTGTCCAAGTTGAGTCAAGACAATAGCGCTAAAACTGTGTTTTAGCGTTGTTGTCACTTTAACTAGTGCTTTTATGCCGCTATAGTGCTATTGCATAGTGGTTTTAGTGCTTTTGAAAGGTTTAGTGCATTCACATAGTTGTTTTAGCATGATTGTAGTTTTAGCGGGATCGAGTCAGTCTTGTAGCGCGATTGCCCGAAAATGGCGTTGTTGTGCAGTGATTTTAGCGTGATTGATTTGGTAGTGCTAATGTGTAGTTGTTTTAGTGCTAATGTGTAGTTGTTTTAGCGCGATTGTTAGCAGAATAGCGCTTTTGTCTGAAAAATAGATGCCCCAATGTTAAAAAAATAATCTCCTGATGCCGATGGTGGATGGATGGATAGGTTAGTTGTTTTGAACCATAGCAGCTCCGTTTAGACTAGGTCATTATGAGAAATGTTTGTTGATAGTCTAGGTTTAAACTTAAGAAAGTTTGAAACAAAACAACTAATGATGATGTGGATGTGTGATGATGTGTAGAAGGATATTCCCATCTTATAGATACGAGAGAGGCATCCAACTACGCAGTAGTTGAGAGATCGGATGACAGAGGCCGAGATTGATTGTATTGCATCGACAAGCCTATATGGTGTGATGTATATGCCCATGATTCGGATGAATCACGACCTGATGACAACATTAGTGGAGCGCTGGCACAACAAGACTTGTGCATTCCATCTAGCTATGGGGGAGATGACCGTGACACTAGAGGATGTGTGGCAGATCTTACACATCCCTATCCGAGGGGATCTTGTGACATATGATCAAGCATGGGGGACAACGGTTGTGCAGTGAATTTTTGATGAGGATGTGTTTATTCATGATGGCTCGGTAGCGTGGGAGAAGATAGCTACATTATATGAGCCACTTCCAGTTGTACTATCAGGGATTGTTGGGGGCCTGCTATGCCTGGATTCACGATCACATGGAATGCTCGTGGGTTGGGGATAGCTAATAGAGAAGATGATGAGTGAGGGGACCTGCTTTGCATGGGGACTGTGAGTTCTATCACACTTATATTGGGAGCTGCATGAGGTGGTGTACCAAGAGACGAGTTCTCTAAGAGTTGGGATCACTCTGTTGCATATTTGGGCATGGGAGCACCTACTCGTGACACAACTTGTGAGTCTGAGATTTAGGGCAGTGGATCAGCCCTATGTGTATATGTACGGAGGTATGATGAGTCAGCCCCACCTGGGGAAGTTAGAGTGGTGGTGAAGGGCATTAGATGATCTAGATATAGTGATATGGAGGCCCTATATTGAGTGTGAGCCCTGGGATGACAATGTAGAGGCCTTGCCTTATGTTTTTATGACATGGTACTTGATTGGTAGGAAAACCTACAATGTGGAGAGACGAGTACCTAAGAGAGTGATGAGGCAGTTTGGTCGGAGGCAGGGATTACCGAGTGGATCAGGGGAGTATACACGGGCGGTATGAGAGAGATTCCAGTGGGGGCCAGTGTTAGCATATGATCAGGCCTTAGCAGAGTTTCAGAATTTACAGGCGAGACCATGGCATATGAGGCCAGGGATTGTAGATGCAGGGGTTACAGATAAGTATACACAGTACATTACTACACATCTTATTCCATGCATATTGGATCCGACAGAGTTGATTCCAACTTTTGAGGATGAGAGGAGTCAGAGATGGAGGAGGAGAGGAGGGCGAGGACTTGTAGTAGGCGGATGAGGTAGGGGAGGTGATGGAGGAGGAGGTGATGGAGGAGGAGGAGGTGGGGGTGGTGGATTTGGAGGTGGTGGTGGGTTTGGAGGTGGTGGAGGTGGACAGTTATAGCGGAGAGGGAGAGGCAGGCAGTCGTTGCAACTATCACATGGGCCTTTGATGCAAAGAGGAGTCAGATTAGGTGGTAGGGATATGGGGGAGGGAGAGGCACCTATGGATATGGGAGAGGGAGCCATTGGAGGAGGAGAGGGAGCTACAAGTGGAGGAGAGGATCTGATGGGGATGGGAGGAGGAGATCTTCAGGATCAGATGATAGTATTTTTATAGACTTGGTTGGAGGATATGGAGGCAGAGGTTGCAGCTAGAGATGTTCAGTTGTTTGCACAGGAGTTAGAGTTGACTGTAGTGCTACGAGAGAGAGATGATGCGGTGGAGAGATTGATGGAGCTGCAGGAGAGAATACGAGTTAGGGTAGGAGAACAGGGTCCTACTGGGGAGGTGATGAGGGAGATACGGCAAGCGCAGGCAGAGATAGAGTATTGGCGGGGTTTATATGAGTAGGCGGTGCTAGCCAGTCAGCAGGCACTGAGCTATTCACAAATGTGTCAGCTGAGATCAGAGCGGTCTCAGAGGATGCAAAGAAATGGTGGCATGATGGGTCCTCCATGGCGAGATAGTGCAGGTGGTGCAAGGGGTAGTGGGGGAGTAGGTGGTGATTGTGGTGCAGCATCTGGCTAGAGTGCCATTTGAGAGAGTTGTTTGTATTTTATTACATTGTCATTTTGGATTGTGACTTGGATGGCTCTTGGTAGCCGATATTTTTGGCATCATTGTACTCTGATACATGTATGTTTTTGCAACATGATATATGATGTGATATATAAGGAGATCCCATATTTTGTGATGATATGCATGTTGATGATGTGTATGGATTTATGCAGGATGACGGTTTATGATTTATGCTTAGCTATATGTTTTTACTTGCTAGATGTATATGTTGATGAGATGCTTTCTATATGCATGTTATGATGATTTTATGATGTCTATATGCATGTGATGCTAACATGTGGATGCCGGTTAAGATATATATGATTCGTTGGTTGTAGTGCTTTATGTATGTAATGCCATGATGATGATGTATGCATAATGAAATGATGCTAACTATGAGATAGATAGCACTTGTGTTTATGTTGATGAAATGATGATATGCAGTTATGTTTGATATGATGAAATGCAATGAATCTAATGGTTTATATAAAGGTGTATAGATGGTTAAAAATGAATGTAAAATAGATAGACAAATGTAAAGTACAAATGTTTATGTGATGATTTCTTAATGAATGCACGGTTAAAATGAAGAAACAAATGTTGAGACAAATGTTTATTTTTATGATTCTAAATGACTTAAAATATGACTAAGTGAAATTATAATGTAATGATAATGCAACTAAGGGATAATGAACAACTGCACCATAATGCAATTAAAAGGATAATGAATGAGTATAAGAATATACTAGATGGATAGATGAATGTACTTAACTAATAGATAGATAAATGCAAATGAATGCAACTAAATGAATCTAGATGAATGTATTGTAAATAAACTTAAATAATGATGAATGATTTTGAATGATGTAAAAGACATCTATTGTACCTAGATAACTAAATGAGTGTACGTGTAATGGCTAAATAAATGGTAGTAAATGATGGGAAATTTATACAAATGAATCTAAATGCCTTTATTGAGCAATGATGAAATGATGAAATGATGTAATGATGTAATGATGTGAATGCAAGTAAGTGATAATGAATGCAACTAAAATGATATTAAATGCACTTAAATGAATATTAAAAATGGATGTAATAAACCTATATGTAAGTAAATGATAATGAACTAGATGTGTTTAAATGCAACTAAAGGTAATGATAATGATGATATCATGTGTTCATGATAAATGAATGCAAGTTGGTGAGCAATTTGCATGATGCACTGATAATGTATCAGAGAACTTCGTCCTGATTGTATCCAAGACCAATTTATGATGAAATAACCTCTCATATTGATGAAATAACCTCTCATATTTTAAATTGTTCACACTTGCTTACAAAACCATAAATGTGAATAATGAAGGGATGGGTGATATGCAATGGAATGCAATATAAACAGATGAAATGAAATAATGATCCATAGTGCTTTTAGTTTTCATCATTGAGAATGGTAGTATCAATCTTGGACGGGGCAATACGAACCAAGTTTGGAGCATTGTACCTGCAAGTAAGCAGCATAAATAAATAAAGAATATGGACCCTCCATAATGGTTTATGCTCATATGGTCAAGGTATATGTTGTAGTCAGTAAGCCATAGTGATCCATGACTAGATTTTGTATACGATCATGAAGCTTAGTGAACTTCCCACGTAGACACCATTAGTACATGCCCCAGAACTTCATTGGAATAATTCACAGAAGATAAACAAACAATGCTTAGGAACCATCCCGACTACTCTAATCACTTGTGGATATCCCGGAGTAGTGTAGGAACCTAATGTAAATGAATAAATAACTTTATCAAACTGACCAAGTACTTGATAGCTTAAACAAAAAAATTCTTGTCAAAGAAAATGTTATCATGTCTTTGTTTTGGTAAGGAAGGGTGCATCCTTATTAAGATAGTTTGTGTGTCGATGTTCATTGTTTGGTCAATGTGATAAGTGGTCATCGTTTGAGTAACTCAAAATGTTTGCTTGGTGTCTATTTGCGATTGTGTATGTACAAAGGATTTGTTATGTTGCCATGTTTTTGGTTTATTTTTTATGTTTTATGATGTTTTTAAATTTTTGTGAGTGTTTTTCGAATGTTTTTGGAATTTATGAGATAGTTTTTTGAATGTTTTTGGATTTTATGAGACATTTTTTTGAATGTTTTTGGATTTTATGAGACAATTTTTCAAATTTTTTTGGATTTTATGAGACAGTTTTGAATGAAGAACTCAATGAATCACAAGTAATGTAGAATCCACTTCCAGCAATAGTTTTGAGAACACTGCCCCCAATTTAGACATGCCTATGAAAAAGTGGGATGCAAGATGCATGAAGTACTATCCTTGATTGTAGATCAATAACAAGCCATGGTTTGATGGATGGATGAGTGGATGTAATGAATGTGATCGCAACAAGTCTAAAAAGACAATGGAGCCATAGTCTTTATGAGTGGCACCTGTTTGCTAGTTTTTCACCATCGTACTTACCCAAGGTGCCACCGGAGTGGTTGTTCACCATTTGGATGCATGATTTTTCTTTACTATTTTGATTTTTTTGTATTTTTTCTTCAAGACATTTATCTGAATGTTTTTGGTGTTTTTCTAATATGTATTGGACCCTGATGCTCTGTACAGCTTATATATGAAATCATTTGAGATGCATATTGTTGATTGGATCTACGAGCGGTTCTCTTTCTTAAGTAGCCAACTGATATGCCCCGGACCCAAATACAGCAGTGATAACATATGGACCCAGCCTATTTGATTCAAAATTTCCCTGATGTTCTTTGTTTGGTTGGTTAGGAGGATTCTCTCTAAGAACAAGATCACCTACCTCAAATGTACGAGGTCAAACCCGGTGATTGTAGCTTCTGCTCATGTGCTACTAATAAGCTTTGAGGTGGTTGTATGTAGCTTGTCGCCTCTCATCAAGTAGCTCTAAATCATGAAGGCGGGAGACTCTGTATGCTTCATCATCTATTATATTATGCAAGGAAACCCATAGAGATGGTATCTCGACCTCAATAGGAAGGATGGCTTCCGCTCCATAGACCAGTGAGTAGGGAGTTGCGCCTGTAGGGATTCGAATGCTAGTTTGATATGCCCATAGTGTTGGATTTAATTGAACGTGCGAATCACGACCGACATCATTGACTGTCTTCTTAAGGATTCTTAATATGTTCTTGTTTGATGCTTCGTCTTGACCATTGCCTTGTGGGTAATAGCGGTGGAAAAGCAGTGTTGGACATGAAACTTCTCACAGAGCTCATAGACATCCTAATATTTGAAAGGAAGCTTGTTATCTATGATGATGTACATGGGTACACCATACTAATAGATGATGTAATTAAGGATGGCCCTAATGGCCTCCTTTGTGATCCTATAAGGCTTGTCCAACTAAATGAACTCTTCTCAGTACATATCAAATGATCTCATCTTTGAATTCAAGGATATCAAGAATTCCAGTAAACCCTGGATCCTCAATGTGCTTATACTCGGGTTTGATCATTCCAGAGTCACCCATCAACTCATTCATTTACATATTCTTGATGTCATTGGTTCCCAGATCCTCAATGTGGCAGTGAATATATGCTCTAACATCTTCCACATAAACAACTCCTTCCAGAACGTGAGAAAATGCACCAACTGAATCATCCAAGGTGGCAATATGCGGACATTGCTTGAAAATTGGCTTGAGACAATCCTTAACCTCGACAATAGTTGGATTTGCAATGAAAGTGGGTGCAAAGGATGATCCAACTTCCATGATGAAAGATGATTGCGATAAGTACTTGAGAAATGGTTGTCGATGAATAACCCTAGAGAACTCTTCCGATCGATGGTGGAATCGATGAAGAAGATTTTTTATTGCATTGAATCACTTTAGACTTGCTCTGTATCGTTCTGAATGCAAGGTGATAAAAAATGAAGTGGATTCAACCTTTTAACCTTCAAGAAACTCTAATCCTTCATTGATATGAATGACTTCCAGTGGAACATACCAAATCTCGGTCGAACATCTTCATATCGGATAAACCTTTTCCAATCTGTGGAACATCTTCCAGATCTCCTTTTCGAGGCTTATGCAATATTTTCATGAAATTTGCCTACCCCTAAGGCATCTGCCTCAGTTATCGGATGAGCTTACTGTCAGTGTAGGAGCAATATCCTCTATCGGTTAAGTAACCGAAGCAATTCCATTTGCTGATTGATCATCTGACTTCCAAACCCATTTCTTGGTATGATCTTATCGGATTTCATTGATCTTTTCTTTCCCTTTATCATTTGATCCATCATTGCTAACCGGTGGATTTTTGCTTCTACAAAACTTAGCTATGTATCCAATCTTGTTGCATGCATAACATGTAACATTTTTCTTTTGAATTGCTTTTCTATAACTGGTATAATTGCTTGACCTGCACTGATTAGCCATATGTCCAAATGTTCCACATGCATGACATTTTACATTCATTATTGTAGCGTCCTAAAATTGCGACACTTGCAATTTCGACCGCATTTGGGTCTTCACGATGGTGACGCAACACGAAACCTGAATGGAGACCCCGAAACTTGCTCATGACATCAAAAACTGCATTTTTTTAGCACCCTGGCTTGATCCTCCTTGCACCCTGTTGTCCCTGGAGGTGGGACCATGGCGCCCAGCACCCTGGTCCTTCAGGACCATGGCGCCCAGTGCCCTGGTCCCCCAGGACCATGGCGCCCAGTGCCCTGGTCCCTGGCCCTATTTTGGGCCCAGTCTCTTATGGGGCTTCGGGTCTTTTAGTTTGCAAATTGGAAAATAATCTTTCCTAGTCGGCCTAAGGTCGGAAAAATCAGTCTTTTAACCCTAATTGGCAAGTATATAAACTACATTTCCTCTCCCATTTTGGTAGATGGAAAAAAGGCGGAAGCGACATTCAAACATTCAAACATTCAAACATTCAAGCATTCAAGCATTCAAGCATTCCTTCAAGCAATTGATCATTCTAAGTCTCCATTCAAGGCTAAGGGTTGCATTCAAGACAAGGATTCAACCATTGAAGAGGAGATCACATATCACATACACATGTTAAGACTTTATAATGGTAAAGGTGATACTCTAACACATATGTTAAGACTTTTCAAACAATATGTACCGATTTTGCTTATGACCAAAGGTTGCTTGCAAAACTGTTTACTAGAACATTAAGAGATAAAGCCCTACAATGGTATTGCTCGTTGCCTTCTTATTCTATTACTTCTTTTGGACAACTTGCAAATGCTTTTATTCAACAATTTCAAAACAATATAAGTCCTAAAGTTACTTTGATTGATTTAATGCATTGTAAACAAGGTGTTAAAGAAAAAGTGACTAATTTCATTGGTAGATATAAGCATTTGTATGCTCAAATTTCTTTTCCAGTGCTTGACAATGATATTCAAAGAATCTTTATTTCTAATTTACAAAAAGATATTCGAGACAAACTTCTGTTTTCTGAGTTTACTTCTTTCTAATAGTTGTGTGCAACTCTTCACAATTATCAACTGACTGTGAGTCAAATGGAACAATCACATCCTATGGCTCCGAGTGATAAGGGTGATAGTAGTCAACAACCATTTGGGAAGTTTAAACCAAATAGAGAGTCCATCAAATTCAATGAAAACATCACCAACAACAATATGAATGCAGCATCAGGTGTGCCTCCTATTTCTAAGTTTTTCAAGAAAGAAAGAAAGTTTACTCCTTTGAATGAATCATTGCATAGTATTATGAATAAGTTATTGGAACAAAACGTGCTTACTCTCCCTCCTATAAGGCAAATCAATCCTACAAAGATTAATTCACCCTATTTTGATAACAAATCTTTTTGTCAATTTCATCGTCAACCTGGGCATGATACTAAAAAATGTTTTGCTTTAAAGGGTAAAATTCAAGATTTGATTGATAATAATACTATCTCTGTTTCTGGAGTGAATGATAAAGGCAATACATTTGTAGCTCCTCCTAACCAAAATCTTCAGATTTCTACTGATCCATTACCTTCTCATACCTCTAATGTGATTGAGACTAATGATTCCTCTTTCTCATCTGATGGTCTTGTGTCTATGACTCCGAATGTGATTAACTTTGTAGAGCAGCAAGAAAACCCTAAAGAACCTTCCATCACATTTGATTCTAGTGAAACTATCAGGGCACCTGATGGTCCTTTATATATAGTTGCAAAAGTCAAGAATACACCTTGCCATGGAGTGCTTATTGATCCTTCTTGCATGGTTAATGTTATTACTGAAGAATTTCTCTTTACTTTACAATTGAATCAAGTGATCTATGACAAAACAGATGTGATTGTGAAATTATTTGATGCATTTTCTTCTCCTGTAATTGGTTCTATTACATTACCTATTGAGGTCCATAACAAATCCCTTGATGTGAACTTTGCTATTATTCCTTCATCCGAACAATTTCATGTGAAGCTTGGCTATCCTTGGCTATCCTCCATGAAAGCTATTGCTTCTCCTATTCATAAGTGTTTGAAATTTCCCCATAATGGTGAAGTTGTTACTATCAATCATAGTCTCTTTAAACCAGCTGAAAGAACTTCTAGCGTTCCTATTGATTATTTTTGGCCTAAACAATTCTTATCTCTTCCTCCGCGAAGTGATCATCTTTTCAAATCTTATCAAAAGTGGAAAACAGATATGATCCTATCTCTAAGTGAACCTAGAACACCCAAACTTGATATTCCTATCATTCTTGAGAAGGAAGTTCTTCCTTTGAAAGATAAAACTAATGTCTTTCCTCAAGAAGATTCCCGACCCATCCCTATGGATGTGACTATGTCTATGTCTAATAAACTTTCTAAAAGTAGACCTATACCTCCTCGTCATGATGGACTTGGTCTTCTTCCTAAACCAAATATTCCTCCTTTATATGGAGCAGTTCCTCCTCCTTCTTTTTATAGAGAGAAGAGACCTTCTTCTTCTCCTATTATCCAGCCTAAGAGACCACAACCTAAACACCCAAGGGATAAGGATGAGAACATTCCTCCTCCTCAATCTCCTCCACTTCCTACTAAGACTAGACGAAATCATTCTGTGCGTGAACACCGATGAAAGCGTCGTCTTAGAGCTCAGGCAGCTGCTTCTCAAACTTTGCAATCTCCAAAAACACTTTCAACAAGCATTATTCCATTTTCTCCAAAATCTCCTAAACATAAGATACATGATGATCTTGATCCTGTGCGAGTTAAAGATCCTATTTTTATAAATCTTGATGATGATATAGATGAAAATGTTATTCATGATGAAAATGTTACTTCTCTTGCTTCTGATAGTGAATATGAACTTGTTGATATTGATAACCATTTATCTAACGAATTTTCTAAAGCACTTATCCTAGCTCCTAGACAAGAACAATGTGGCTTGGAACATGAACATAGCCCTTGTTTGGATCTTGTGATAGCTCCATCTGCTGTGTTGAATGTTCCTCCTCTAGCGTGTTCCCTGCCTTCCCGAAACATTGATCGGCAAGATCGGGGGGTAGATGACGTGCTAGACTAGTTTCATTAGCATAGCATATTCTCTCCTCCTCTCTTTTGTTACTTCTTCTATGTGTTATTCTCATTCTTCTATTTGTTGTCCTTAGTGTTGTCTACTTGAGGATGATGCAAAGCATTGAGATCTCTGTTGGTCTCTCTCATGTTGACTCAAAAGACACATGTGTTCCCTTCTTCTAGGTGACCTTCCTTGATTGGGGAATGAAGAACAATTATGCATACATACATATGATATACATGAATTATCATACAGCATACTGACCCCGAGGAAAGCGAAGTCACCTCGTGCTTTGTGTTTTGTGTCTATTATCCTTGGGTTTATCTCACACTTGGGGGCTAAATCTTTGTGATAACATGCTCCTTTCCCTTCTCATTTCTTATGTGTATCACTACCTTAAAGAAATCACCCCCGTTGAGGCGTGTGCGATCGCTTTAACGTAGGGGGGCATACACCCTGTCTATCCCTTCAGGATACTTGAAAATTTCTTGGCGAACTTGGCTTTGCCTTGAAAATTTTTGGTATTTCTCTTGCATGACTCATAGTGAGGGAACCTTACTACTGACAGTCATGGTTCTCCCTCGTGATCTTCCCTTTTACTTTGTCAATCGAAGTCGTAAGATCCTTAGTCCACTGGGGGCTTGGTGTGTCTTGCCTCCTTGATGTGGTGAAAGTCTTTCAATGTTGTTTCCTTGTACTTTACCGGAAGTATGAGCGTACGCTTATACTCCCGCTAAAGTGGGGGCTAAATGTAGCGTCCTAAAATTGTGACACTTGCAATTTCGACCGCATTTGGGTCTTCACGATGGCGACGCAACACGAAACCTGAATGGAGACCCCAAAACTTGCTCATGACATCAAAAACTGCATTTTTTTAGCACCCTAGCCTGATCCTCCTTGCACCCTGTTGTCCCTGGAGGTGGGACCATGGCAACCAGCGCCCTGGTCCCTGGCCCTATTTTGGGCCCAGTCTCTTATGGGGCTTCGGGTCTTTTAGTTTGCAAATTGGAAAATAATCTTTCCTGGTCGGCCTAAGGTCGAAAAAATCAGTCTTTTAACCCTAATTGGCAAGTATATAAACTACATTTCCTCTCCCATTTTGGTAGATGGAAAAAAGGCGGAAGCGACATTCAAACATTCAAACATTCAAACATTCAAACATTCAAGCATTCAAGCATTCAAGCATTCCTTCAAGCAATTGATCATTCTAAGTCTCCATTCAAGGCTAAGTGTTGCATTCAAGACAAGGATTCAACCATTGAAGAGGAGATCACATATCACATACAACATACAACATACAACATACAACAACATCTACACCTTCGCATGTAAGAATACAAACATTCTTACAACAAGGTACTAGTACTTGTTTTACAATCATTTACATTTACAGCATTTCTCATTTCTTGGTTAATTCCAAAACCGGGGTTTGACCTAAGGGCAAACCCCTAATCCCTAACCCCCCAATCGTCTTCGCTTTTCTGTGTGTAGGTTGCAGGTACGTGGTTGTAATTGAAGATCTGGAATCCTTGTGCAGAGACGAACAGATCCCCCTTTGTTTCGCGAATTTTTTGGAGGACCGTGTGCATGCCGGGCGCCATCGTCCCGTCAACTTTCGCTCAAATTTGCAGGACAGCGCCGTCTCGACATTTTACTGCTAATTCCAGGTCCGCAGCTTCATCCTATATCCCTATCTCAGTTTATAAGTGAATCTTTCTCACTTTCTATGCATTCCTAGTTTAATCCTCCTATCCACATTCTTTACAAAAGAGGGTAGCCTTGCTGTCTTAACCCTTGAAACTCATTTAGAATCCAATCTTGCATTGAGTGGGATTGGATCTTGTGGGTTTCAACCCCTCTTTTGAATGTAAAGTCTCCCCTAAGTGAAAACCGTCAACCCTAGTGACCCCCTTTCGCTCTCCTTGGAGTGGTGGGGGGAACACTTGGGGTTCGCTTGCAATTTTCCACTTTACAATTATGAAATCTTTTGTCTTATGACCATACTTATTTCATTTGGAACATTGACCGAGAGTAGAGTTATAGTTCTGATTCACTCCATTTCTACATTGCCTAGCCATATGACCAAATTTATTACAAACAAAGCATCTACCATTGAATTTGTAAGCATTAAGTTGCCTTACCGATGTCTTCTGGTTTTGATCTTCATTTGTAGTACCAGAGCTTAGACCTTGTTCAAATCCAAGTCCACTGGAATCTCCATTCTGTCTTTGGCTTTTCAATAATTCATCAAGTTGTGTTGAACTAGTCTTGAATTTTTCCTTATACTCACTTGCAATAGTCAGATCATCTCTTAGGATTATCATTTGTTTTTCATGTTCTTATTCATTTCTTTGGGATTGCACTAATTCTATTATCAACATATCATTTTCATGACCAACTGGATGCATTCTTTAGACTATCTTTCAGAGATCTCCCAAGGTTTTCTTCATTCATCTTCTGGTCTTCAATCTCCTTTGACATCCTCATAGTTAGGTCTTGCATTTCATTCCTTGTGACCATATTCTCTTGACTCAACTTTTGACATTTTTCATTAAGGGCATCTTTCTCTTCATTATCCTGATTTTGCAGAAGTTCCTTCCTCCTAGCTTGAATAGATGACAACCTCTTCTGTAGGATAAGAATTAATTCCTTGGCAAAATCCAATTCGTCTTGTAACTTCAAGTTTTTCATGTTTTTCATCCTTTTAGCATCATAATCGTCAAGTGCTACCTCAAGTTGCTTCTCCATACTCATTTCCATGCATTCCAGATTCAGGATCTCCCTCAAGCTATTAGACTTCCTCTGAGGGACAAGGCTCTGATACCTTATTATAACATGCATTCACCAACTAGTAAACCGGTACATATATAATTGAAAGAAGTAAAGCAATCAATGAAACAATCACATAAATAAACACCATAAAACAAAGAATTTATACATGAAAAACCTCAAAGAGGAAAAACCACGGTGGCATTTGTGACCCACGATATCAATCCATTGGCCATATGAAAAGATATTACATAATATGGGGGCCTGCACATGCAGGAAGGCTTACAACCTAAAGCACGTTGCTCAACACAAATGAGTCTCACTGACTACAGTCACTTTGAATAACAGAACATAAAACTGAACTCATTTAATGTATCTGCTATGCTTGATTGAGTTTCGGTTCAAGCTTTGATTGTTCTGGTTTTGAAACCCTAAACCCTTACCGAAATAACCTTTGCATTACTAATCTAATCACATAACATCATCGTTACAATCATATCATAAAATGATCTAACAACTAACCTATATACCTTTACAGTCCTTCATGACTCATGTCGGCTTACATAGATAATTACAAAATGATTATACATGTCAGCTCATTACATATATACATAAATATCAAAATGAATTGTCAATTATCGAATATCTGAATGATGTTGGCCTCCTATACTGATACCTAGTTTGCCGGTTATTATCCTTGCCTGATTTGCAAATCATGTCGGCCTTCAATGTCGATACCCATAGAATCCTTCCTACCAGTGAAGATACTTGTTGGTGCCGGTGAAGTGTCTGTCAGTGAAGTACCAAACCAAAGAATGAATTCAGAACATGTTGCCATCAATGACAACATATGAAACCAATCAGATGAGTGTCAATTGCCAACATATTGGTATGTTCTTACTGATTGGTATTGCATAGTGTTTAGTGAAGTTGAATCGGGTTGCGGGTGATTTTTGTAACTTGCAGATCATTGAGCAATGTTGTTTTGGGCCTTGACCGATATTTCCAAAAGATAGTGTGAAGTTCTATGAATTTTGAAGATGTTCTTGGTGATTTGGGCCGACATGTTATTATTTACACGTTTCATCATGAACTAGTTGGTCTTTGGCCGAATTGATCGAGTTGTTATTGCTTATGAATGGTATAAATAGGAAGTCTGGAGATTCATTTGAGCGATGAAAGTCTAAGGAAGGAGAGATCAAGCGAAGATGTAGTTTCTAGAGAGATTATGGTCTGGGGGGGCTGAATTTTGAAGGGATTGATGTCCGAATCAATGCAAAATAGTGTAAGCTAAACTAGAGGCCTATTTGTTGAGCAGAAGATCTACGGATCTTAGATTTGTGTTGTAAGAATTGTTTTGTAATCTCGGGTTGCAGTCTTGCATGTGTAGCCACTGGAGGCATATGTAATTCATTAAATAGTTTTAATGATTGATCTATCTGGTTACCAATTATATCATGTGTTACTTCTACCGGTTAGGGTTGTCCTCTTTCTATTTTACCAGTTATATCTCTTGTTGCATCTACCAATTGCCGGTATCTTTCATGGTGTTTGTGTTATATGTTGCAAGGCAGGGATGTCCTTCATTGGATCTCCCTACCTTGATTACATCAAATGGTATCAGAGATGATTTTGAACCTGTTGTTGGAGGGAGTGTTGATTGTGAATCAGTTGGTTGAAAAGAAGTTGAGGAAACTTGAAGACTTGTTCAGATCACCGAACGTGAGGAATTGCAAGGCTTGCAAGTAGACCGTCGATCCTAGGAGCTTGAGCTTGAGGTAGTTAGTGGGTGGAGTTCCTAAAATAAACCGCTGACTAAGGAAGGCTATAAGTTGGTCTGATAGATTGCCGAGGAGAGGAAATCATAATATGTAGTCAGACCATCGAACCCCTGAGGTAGTTGCAAGTACCTACTAACAAATCACCAAACCAGATCAAGTGATGGGACTCACTTTACAATTAACCTCGAGAGTCTAATGCAAGAGCAGTAGAGTAGTTCAATCAATTGGAGTAGTTTGGCTTTTGGATTTGATCCCAGTTTTGGCCCGATATTGATATGTTCTTACCGATTGGTCTTGCAGAGTGTTTAGTGAAGTTGAATTAGGTTGCAGGTGATTTCTGTAACTTGTGGATTGTTGAGCATTGTCGTTTTGGGCCTCGACCAATATTTTTGGAGGACCATGTGAAGTTCTATGAATTTTGAAGATGTTCTTGGTGATTTGGGTCAACATGTTATTGTTTACACATTTGATCATGAACCGGTTGGTCTTTGGCCGACTTGATCGAGTTGTTATTGCTTGCGGATGGTATAAATAGTAAGTTTGGAGATTCATTTAAGCGATGGAAGTTTGAGGAAGGATAGATTGAGCGAAGATGTAGTTTTCAGAGAGATTCTAATCTGGGGGGACTGAGGTCTGAATCAGTCCAGAATAGTGCAGACTGTTACCGGAGGTCTATTTGTCAAGTAGAAGATTTGTGGATCTTAGATTTGTTTTGTAAGAATTGTTTCATAATCCTGAGCTACGGTCCAACATGTGTAGTCATTGAAGGCATATGTAATTCAGAAAATGGTTGTAATGATTGATTTATCTGGTTACTGGTTATATCATGTGTTACTTCTACTAGTTAGGGTTTCTCTTTATCTGTTTACTGGTTATATCTTGTGTTGCATCTATTAGTTGCCATTTTCTTGCATGCATTTTGTGTTATAGGCTGCAAGACAGGGATTTCCTTCATTAGATCTCCCTACCTTGACTGCGTCAGAGCTCTCACCCACAAAGGAGGAATCCAAACTCCACATTCAAATCTGTAGCCAATCCTGGAGACGACTTTGCACCAGCTGACACTAGGATTTTAGAAGCCCCAACCATTCCACCTAACCCCAAACACAAGCCACACACAAACAAAGAAAGGAAACACGAAAGATCAAACCCCCATCGAAACCCCATGAATAGAAAATGCCTCCCATAAAACCCCAACGAGAAGCAACTACAAAATGTAGAGAAGGAGAGGGAGGGACCCTCATCCCCCACACCACCAATGCCCAACCACATGCAAAAGAAACAAAGAAAAGCCAGGCCCCACAAGCCCTAGCTCCACCAACCAGCTACACTCCTCCTCACCATCAATCGGAATCGTCCACTCTACGTCAAGAATTTGTTCCAACTTTATTTTTCTCTATTTTTTAAAATTAGATTTTAGATTTGATTTTTTAATTAGATTTTAAATTTTGTTAATTTAGATTTAGATTAATTTAATTTTTACTAGATTAATTAATTTTTTGTTAATTAGATCATAGTACAAAATTTTTGGCCTAGACTAGCTAGCTAACATATTAGATAGGTTTGTTTTTGCTTTTATTTTTATATTATTTAGGTTAGCTAGCTTGTTTTAGTCTATATTTTTCCATTATTAGTTTAAACTCTTTTTTAGCTATAGGGTTTGTTTTGTTTGTTGAGCTTGTTTCAAAATTTTGGAGGCTAATATTTTGAATTTGGCCTTGTGGAGGTGCTCTCTTGTGGCATCCATTCTCACTTTTCAAAGAAACATATTGAAACTACTAATGATTTCATGCAGGACGTTGTCAAAGATTGAAACTTGAAACATAGTGTCTTTGTTCTAGTAGTTAAATCACATTTGGATTTAGGCTTAAAAATGAACATCTAGTTTTGCGATTGGGCACACTTCTGCATTTGAGTGGACCTATTTCTAATACACACTATCCTCTCTCCTAGCTCTCGTGGTGATAGGTGCAAGTGAAAAGTGTTAGCGATGCTTGAGTTTTTCTTTTTTGGTAGAGGGCCTGCCTCTCGAGTGTCACTTCAATCGATGAGAGGTAATGATCCAAGTGATACTTCTTCAACCCACTATACAAATTAATAAGTCATTATGAAAGTTGTGACTATTTGGTGACATGTATCTACATCCACAGTTTTCCATCAGTATCCATACTTGTGTGAGATGCATAAAAATCCACTCGAGGATTGGGAATGAGTTCTTAAATGAGCTAGCATCGCATGGGTAGACACTAGGTTTCGCTAAAGTTCCCCCACTAAGAGCCAAATTGTTTTAGTATCCTCACCTTTCAGTTTTTGAATTAGGTGTTGTGATACGTGAATGTTGAAGAAACCCCTCATGTACCCTTCAACTTGAGATAGAAATTTTCTCAAGATCTTCAGGTCTAGAGAAATTCGAAGCTTGGTATGCTCGAGAAGTGAGTGTCATGGAGTGGAGCCAAAGCTACCAATCTTCTATCTATCCAATTGGATGTAGTATTCTATTGCAAGGGGATTCAACAAGTACTGTTCTAACCAAACCTTAGGATTTTGCTTGAATGTGCTTTTATTTCATTACAAACTCAAACAAACACTATGTCTACCATGTTTTTCGAGTGTGTGCAAACCAAACAAAACATTTCACAATCAACACCACACTTGAAACTGAAACATTAAAAATACACTTTCATTGGTCTATCTAGCAACACATATACCCCACAAATTTATGATGAAGTCTATATATCATCACTCTAAGAAAAATTAGTGTAACCCAAAGGTCATTCAAATGAGGATATGCTTCTTATACCAAAAACCGTAAAATTTTGTTGAAACATCACACATTTCTACATCATTATCAAGATTTTTGAAATGGTCTTACAACATAATTTGAACTTGAACCCTTGATATCACAAGATTTTTCTTTTAGAAGAGCTTTATCACAAGCACACAATAGAGGACAATACATTCAACCTTCTTATCTCCCAACAACAGTTATCTTGTAGAGACATCTCTTCCATGTGTTATGATCTTTTTAGGTTCTTGCATAGTCACATTATTCTAGCTTGCCACACTTTTTAGGTCCTTGCATAGTCTCCGCCCAATCGCACCTTTCATCCTTACATATCTCACTTAGTCATACCTAGTCCTTCAGGTCTTTTAGATCATCCCATTCAATCATAAATTTAGTCCTTGTATCACATCTTTAGTCTTTGCATCCTTTAGATCACTTCATCTCATTGCATATTTAGTCCTTGTACTCATTCATTGGTCAATAAAATAGCCTTGCATTTAGGTCGCTCTTAAAAGGTCTTGAAACATACATTGGTTATCAATCCTCCTGTATCACTTGAGGTGCATCATCGTTGAGTTAGGGAACCTTTTAGCATCTGTGAGTTGGGTGGTCCACTTGGAATTCATCATCTCCTAGTGAGCACACCCTCTCTAGATCAATTATCGTTGTGTATAGATCCGTCATAGCACAAGTAACACCTTGCATCACAATTTTCTTCATACCTAGAGTTGCCTTGGATCCTTACATTTTATCATACTAGGTTCCCCATTGGTCGTCAGTACCTCCTTTAGAGCCTCATATCATAAGTATCCTATCATATAGTTGAGTCCGCATTTTTAGGGTTTACATTCCATCCTAAGTCTCATACATTGTCATAGCTCTAGTCCTAGGTCAAAAATCAAAACAATCGCTTATGTCTCCTAACCTGAGAATCAAAATGTTTCAAAATCATCTATTTCAAGATGGAGACAACCTTATTGATTTTGATGAAGAAGAACACATTAGTGTTGCGACTAGTGAAACAAGAAAAATAGGTGATGAAGAAATAACTCAATCTACAATTGGCGAAATGTTTCACGATCATAGATTCACTAAAATTCTTAAAGAGGTGGTGAACATGATCCATGAGCATACTTCAAAACCCTTGTTGATGAGGGAATTAAACTACCACCTAATTTTGACATATCATTTCTCACAGTTAAGGACAAACTGAGAGGTAGTGAATCTAAACCTACAAGGATAAACAATCGTATAACATTCCTTGAGATAAGGGAATACAACCCTCAAGTTAAACCCCCATGGTGGAATGACGATCACTTTTGTGACTATCATAGACACAAGGGTCATAAAACCAACAGTTGTAATAAACTTTGACATGTGATACAAGACCTTCTTGATGAGGGAAAGATTTCAGTTGATGGACATACTCCCAGTAAATTCGATCATGAGATATTCAAGAATATTTTCCCTAAGCTTGACAAGGATAAAGGGAAGGCACCTAAATTTGGTGACAACGTGAACTATACCAATGCTAAATATGATTAAACCATAATTAACATCAGTGATGATGACAATCATGTGAGCACTTTCATCATAAAGGGCAAAGAACCTGATTGTAATGTTGCCACTCGTAGAGACACGTTTATCCTTAAGGGCCCTAATTCTAAACCCATTGTGCAGTCTTCGCAATACAACCTTATAAAACATTTAGGGAAAACACCCATGAAGGTTTCTATACTTGAGTTGCTACGCCTATTCCCTGAACATAAAGCTATCCTTGATAAAACACTCGCCACCACTATCATGCCTATAGACCTACATGTGGATCAATTTCAAGCTATGGTGGGACACATTGTCTCCCCTCATACCCTCACTTTTACCAAGAATGACAAATCGTCAATGCACCAATCACATAATGCACCCTTACACATTGAAGTCCTTGTCCATAGAGTCAGAATCAAGTGAATTCCAATAGATGGAGGAGCGGCTCTAAACATTTGTACCTTGAAGTTGATCACAAAAATAAGGTTCATTGACACAGTAGTTGATCCAAAGAAAAATATTACCATAAAAGCATATGATGAAGAGGAACGTTCATATAAGGGATCAATGCCATTTCCTATCAAAGTGGGAACTATGTTAAAGGATGTGGTTTTCCAAGTTCTTGATCTCTCCTTGACCTATAACATTCTCCTTGGAAGGCCCTGGATCCATGCAATGCAAGTTGTACCTTCTACCTACCATCAATGTATCAAATTTCTGCACAATGGTGTCAAAGTAACTATACTGAGAGATCCAAACCCCTTTATGTATTGCAACAATATGAGTTCTAAGACTGAATCCACCATTCTTAGAATTTGTGAGGCACCTCCTTCCCAAGCATACATTGATCCTAAATCCTTAAAAGAATTCATCTCCAAATCCAATGAAGCTGAGATCAAAATAAAGTAAAAGACCATGGAATAGGGGAATATTCTATGAACTGCACTCTCTGCATTGGAAAGCTACCCTTATCCCCTCACACTTATTGCAAACCATAAATTATTGAAACCACATCAAACACCACTACTCTGGTCTACAAACCTATAATTTTCAAAAAAATGGGGAGCCTTGTATGATGATATGGAAGAAGAGGATCTCTTGGGTTGGTTATACAAAGATGAAGATATAGAGAAAGAACAAATTGCAGAACCTGAAGTCAAAATACCAGCTGAGCAATATGGGAAGGGACCGAAGATAATGAAAAGATATGGTTATGATGGTCACAGTCCTCTTGGTTTATAAAAAACAAGGTATACTTGAACTAATCAAACCTAGTGGTGAATGTAAGGTTCCTCGTCTAGGATATGATGCACATAAATATAAGACCTTGAGTACTAAGGGTAACTAGAGTGGGCTAGGGGAGTCTTCTAATGCAACACATGCTGACAAGAAAGGTACCGTCGATGAATCTGACGATTTCATTGATATATATGACTATGATTCTATTTATACCCTTTAGGCTATTCATAACCTTGAACCTAATCATGATCATTTACCCTATGTTCACCCTCAACTTATTAATTGGGACCAACCAAGACCACCCCAGTTGGATTTTTTTCAAAATGATGAGGCAATCATAAAATTTCTTGGGGCATGGAGTGACTTACCCCTTGGAGATCATAGAGTTGGATTCACCATAAAACTCAATAATGTGACTTACTTTGGGGAAGGTGTCAAGCCTTTCAGTTACAAAATTATGGAAAATATAAATAGGTCTTATAGTGAAAACCATTGTGTGACGTTATTAGAACTGAAAAAGTAAAAATAAAGGACGTATAATAAGGTGAAAACCTCTCTAAGGCACCCGAGGATGGAAGCTTGACACACTTCCCCTAACATTATACCATGAGAAGTCATCTATGTTAGTGGAAAGACAATACCAACAAACCTAGGCATAAAAGAGCAACCAAAGATTATACATCTAGCATAACCATTGACACCTGAAGAGAGAATGGAGTATATCCAATTTTCCAAGGAAAGAAGGTTAATTTTACATGGTCTTATGCAAACATGCTTTGTTGAGACTTGACCCTGATTTATTTATGTATCACTTGTGTTTGCCATTGAGGGCAAAACCTATCAAATGAAAAATGAGAAAAATGCACCCTCATGTGGCACTATTGGTAAAGGTAGAACTACAAAAATTGCTAGAAGTTGGATTTATAAGACCTGTTGACTATGACAATTGGATTTCAAACTTGGTACTAGTTTCAAAACTTGATGGGAATGTTTGTGTTTGCACAGATTTTAGAGATTTAAATAAATATTGTCCTAAAGATGACTTCCTACTTCCAAATATTGACATGATAGTGGATTCTACAACAAGACATTAGATGTTATCCCTTATGGATGGGTTCTCTGGCTACAATTAGATCAAAATTGCTCCTGAAGACTAGATCAAAATAGCATTCACTTGTCCTTGGGGAAATTTTTGTTAGAATGTCATGCGCTTCAGATTGAAGAATACAAAAGCTACTTATCAATGTGCAATGACCAATATCATTCATGACATGATGCATATATATCTAGAAGATTATGTAGATGACTTACTTGAAAAATCTTAAACTAGGAAGGGACATTTAGAAATCATGGATAAAATCTTTACAAGATTGGAAAAATATAAAGTTTGATTGAATCCAAATAAATGTGTTGTTGGGGTAACCTCCAAGAAACCCCTTGGATAAATTGTATCATATAAGGGAATTGAAGCTAATACTGAAAAAGTAAAAGCCATACTTGAGATGCCACCACCAAGGAATATTTGTTAGTTGAGGTCTCTACAAGGGAAACTCCAATCTATTCAATGTTTTATAACACAACTTGCAAATAAGTGTCAACCATTTCAACACTTTCTACATAAGGATATTTCATTCAAATGGGGTGATGAATGTGAACAAGCTTTTCAAAAGATCAAAGAGTATTTGATGT
Source organism: Cryptomeria japonica (assembly GCF_030272615.1). NCBI lineage: Eukaryota > Viridiplantae > Streptophyta > Pinopsida > Cupressales > Cupressaceae > Cryptomeria > Cryptomeria japonica. The sequence continues at coordinate 318,342,020 of NC_081411.1, forward strand.
CACCACCAGTGTTAGTACCTCCTGCAAATGACAAGCCCTTACTATTGTATATATCCACAACCACCACAACACTAGGGGAACTTTTGGTGTAACATGTCTCTAAAGGGAAAAAACATGTAATAAATTACATTATTCATACCTTGGTGGGATATGAGCTCAGTTACAGTCCTATTGAGAGAGTTTCTTGCTATAGTTTTTGCCTCACAAAAACTGTGACATTACATGCTTACACACAAAACAAAGTTCATTGCAAAAATTGATCCACTTAAATATCTTCTGAGTAAAGCAACTCTTATAGGATGATTAGATAAATGGGTCATGATTCTTAGAGAGATTGACATTGAGTATGTAGAAAGAAAAGCAATAAAGGGGAAAGCCATGGTAGATCAATTCACTGATGCTCTTGTCACAGATTATCATCCACTTGTCACAGAGTTACCTAATGAGTCAATCTTCAACATGGAATATTCAAATCTCTAGACTTTATATTTTGATGGCTCCTTCACACATGGTGGTTCTAGTGTTGGAAATTTCTTTGTCACACCATAGGGGGATTGCATACCTAAGGATTATACAATATAGTTTCCATGTACCAACAATATTTTAGAATATGAAGCATTACTTTTTGGACTGCTTATGGTTGTGAAATGGAAAATCTTAGAGTTGTGTGTTCTTGGTGACTCCTAGTTGGTGACCATATAGGTTAATGATGATTATAAAACAAAAGATGAAAAGCTTATGCCATAAAAGAGAATGGTGGATGATTTCAAGGCCTACTTTACCACAATCATATTTGAGAAAATTCCTTGAGACAATAATAGAGTAGATGATGCAATGGCTACAATCGCCTCCCTTGTAATAATGACAAGTAATTGTAAATACTGAATTATTGGTTGAACTTCTCTTGGAGTCTTCCTACAATGTACTATAATTCTAAATGATATTTCTCATTGTTGGTCCTAATTCACAGTGGTACGAAGATATTTATTCCTACTTACATGATAATACCTAACCTACTGATCTATCCAATAAAGCTCAAAAATACTTTATCCACTAAGCCTCCAATTATGCCATTCTAGATGATACCCTATATCATCGGGGTCTTGATGGTACCTTACTTTGATGTCTAGAGCATGATGAAGCTAACACTACCTTGCGAGAGGTACACAAAGGTATATGTGGGGCACATTCGAGTGGTCCTACCCTAGCTAAGAAACTCTTGCATATTGGTTACTACTGGCCTACCATGGAGAAGGACACTTATCAGTTTGTCAAGAAATGCAAGCAATGCCAGATACATGTGTTGACATAGGAATTACAACCAATCATTATATCTTGGCCCTTATGTTAGTGGGGACTCGACCTTAAGGGCAAAATCCATCCCCCCTCATCCAACGATCATAAATTCATCATCACAACTACTAAGTATTTTATGAAATGCATTGAAGTTGTTCCTCTTACCCATATCATTGGAAAACAAATTGCCACATTTATCTCGAATTATATTATATGCCGATATGGTGTCCCTTTCCATCATTACTGATAATGGTCACCCTTTTAAGAATCAAGATTCTTGTGATATTTGTGAGAAATTCCATATCCAACACTATTTCTCCACACCATACTATCCTCAAGACAATGGCCAGGTTGAGGCCTCTAACAAAAATATCCTTAGAATCCTTAAAAAGATTACCAATGAAGCTAGTCATGATTGGCATATCCTATTGAACCCCACCTTGTGGGCTTACTGCACGAGTGTCGCACTTCCATAGGTGCCACTCCATATTCCATTGTTTATAATGCTAAAGCTATAGTGCCTATTGAGGTTGAGATACCTTCCCTACGGGTCTCTTTGCTCAACCTGATAAGTGATGAAGACTACATAGTCTCTCGCTTGCATGACTTAGAATTGCTGGATGAAAGAAGACAAACTGCTTTTGATCACCTCAGAGCATATCAGCAGCGCATGTGTAGAAGTTACAACCATAGAGTCAAATCTTGCACATTTGAAGTTGGTGATATTGTCCTTAGAGAAAATCCAAAGAATTAGCAAGATAGAGAGAAAAAGAACAAGTTTGAATGTAACTGGCTTGGTCCATACATTATCACTGCTGCCTATGGATCAGGAGCATATCAATTGACTACTCCAAAGGGTGAATTTATTTGAAGATCCAATCAATAGAATTCACCTTCACAAGTTTTACACCCAAGCTCTTGAAAAAATACAAAAAAAAAGAGAAAAATATCTTGAAAAAATACAAAAAGAAAAAGACTTGAAAAAATCGTCAATTTTGTGAAAACCTAGAAAACAGGTGCCTTGTGACACAAAAAAAGGTGAAAAAATTAGAAAAAAGTAAAGATAAAAAACCCATTGATGAAAACTTGACAAACAGTCGCCTTGGGAAAGTACCATGGTGAAAACCGGGCAAACAACGCCATGTGTAGATATTTCACTCCTCTTTCCTTCAGTACTATACTTGATCATGCCCTATTCATATCTAACATCCCATTCCATAATAGCCTTCCCACCCCCATCATAACTTATGGATTGTTTTGCATACCGCGTACGCGCTGCTCTTGAATACTTTAAGCTAATCTTATCCCTCACTGGGGCATCTCCTCAACTTTTGCAGTGGGTTGGGATATTTGGCATCTCATGGTCAGAGGAATTATCTTCTAAAATGTCCTGAATAAATCATAAAAAACATTAAATGTCCTAAAAAAATAAAAATTATAAAATGTCTTGAAAAAAATCCTAAAAATCATAAAATGCCTTGAAAAAATCCTAAAAATCATAAAATGTCTTGAAAAAATACTAAAAATCCTAAAATGTCTTGAGAAAACCCTAAAAATCATAAAAAATTTCATCGCAAAATCCAAAAACATTTAATAAACATTACAAAGACACAAACACTTCAAATGAGCAAGTCTTCCCATCAATAAACTTGTCCTTTGCAGTGGATAGAAACTTGAGTAGACAGACGAAAAACTCATAAAATGTTATGCTTATCAAATTATGCATCAACAAACTACCTATCAATCAAGTCAACAATCAATTAGATCAACTTGTCACATCAATCAATCAATCAACATTATCAATCCTTTATCAACTATCATGTGTCTTATACAGGGCGTGGTATACTCGAAACTAGACAATGTTAGTCTTAAATGAGGTACTTCATTCTTGAAACCAAACATCATGATTGTCCTATCAAATAGAAACTATCAACTTTGACAACAAGATTAGAATGGTTGTTGGCTCACTTGGTCTAGTGAGTATTACGTTTTATTGATTTACCTTTGATCACGTTCCTATGCTATTCAAGGATATCTGCAAGTGATGAGAGTGGCCAGGATGGTTCATGACCCTTTTTTTTTTTTTTTGCATGTGGAGTGTTTTCATGCCATTCTGGGACATGCATGTCTTTGGGTGTTTGTGTTGGTACGTTCACTTTGTGACTATCACAATGTATACCTAAACCCTTCACATACATACCCATCATTTCATAATGGATTGGAACATTCCTTGTTTGCAGTGAATATCTATCCCATTTGCAAAAGGATAGCATTATCACTTTGACCATATATGTCACTATGTGATGTATCTATTTTTACCATATTAAATAAAGCTCTTTATTGCTAAAGGTGTGAACAAAAGCAAGGTTTCATCATTACTAGCTGTTCCTTGTCTAATCTTTTTGTTTCTTACTAACCTTTTTTTCTCTTTCATCATTTTTCCTCTTTCATTTAACATTTTTCTCTTCTAAATCGAGATATCATTCATTTCCTTAATATATAAACAATCTCTTGAGGGGGCATCCTACCTTCATCCCTCAATTTGCTGGGGCATGTTTTTTTTTCAATTTTCTTTGAAATGACGCTCAAAGTCGCATTGTCTCAAAGAGAGGCAAAATATAGACACTAAAAATGGTCAATGCTTGTGTCTCCTATTTTTAATGTATTGTGCGTGTAGTCTTTACTAACCTAATTTTCCCATTTTTTCCAATTCCTCCCAATTCTTCCTGATTTGACCAAAATTGACTTAATTTGACCTAATTAAGGTCTTTGGACATTAATTTGACTAATTTTCCCTTTTAGATTTAATTAATTAAGTCCTCTTAATTATTCTCCCTAATCATTTTAATCATTCATCATTAACCATCTCCTTTTTAATATTAATTAAATGATTTATATTATTTAATTAATTTCAAATTCACACTTTAATTAAATGATTTTTCATTTAATTAAATATTTAATTTTAATCCCTCATAATTAAATTATTTATAATTTAAATTATTTAATTAGCTAATTATGTCATCATAATTAAATAAATATCTTTATTTATTTAATTATTTATCTCCTAAATTTTAAAATGGAAACAAATATTTTATTTGTTTTATGTGATTTTCCCCAAATCTTCCTAATTTTAAAAAATGGGAAACTAATATCCTCTTTGATTTTCGAAAATCCACATCTCATTAATCTTAATTTTAAATTCCAACATGAGGTATGCATCTTCAAAAATCTACTTTTTGTGAGAACATAATTGATATATCTTATTTATTAGTTATCTCATATGAGGATATTTTTCCCACTTTTTCAATTTTTTTAGTTCTTCTATATATCTTTGAATGAAGACATTTAATAATTTTTAATTATTAAAATCTTCCTTGATATTTTCAACCTGCTAATTTGGTATTTATGAGAAGATAATCAAAGATTTTATTATTTATTTTTACAAAATCTTCCCATTCGCTTTCTTCTATCTTCATCCTTCCCCGAATAGCAGCGTTGTCGTGCACTCAATTTGGTATGTCCATCTAATTAAAAATATTTTCAATCCTATTCATCCGTCAAATTTTGAGTTTTTTATAAATTGAGACCTCCATTTCAATCAATTCATCTAATTTTCTTATGCAACCTTATTCTATCCAATTAGCTTAAAAGAACTAACTTTTTATTGTCATTCTGTCAAATTGTTTAGCAAGCATCTAACTTTTAGCATTGTCATTCTATCTAGTTTTTGAGTAGTTTCATTTTGTCAATTTATTTATAAATCATCTATCTTAATTATTGTTTATCTATCGAAATAATCTTTCAATTTTAACAATTAATATTACATATCACACATTCCTAGTAAATCTCACATCATCCCTTTGCTTTCATCTATTTCATGTACCTGGCATAATGAGAGCGACATAGCATTATTAGAGATGAAAGGAAGAGCAATGAGGCTTCATTGAAGATTCGAGGTTTTCTTTTGTGTTTTCATATTTTTTTTCATTTCAATGGTCTTGTTGGTTAGATTAGGAAGGTTTTAGCATGCAATTCTAGTTTTGTGATTAGCTTAGATCAATTTCATGTTTTGGTTTTCTAACCGTTCCCCTAATTTTTCCTCATCTACAACAATAATTCTCTAGAGTCTCTTATGAGGTACAAATGAAATTAGCTAGATTATATAGAGTTCTTATTACAAATAAACAACCAAGATTGATCCCAAAATCAATGGCCAAGATCAAACCACCTAAGCCCTAATTAGGATTTACAAAAAAAAACATCAAATACTATGCAATAAAAATGGAATATCCTCCTCATCATAAACCACGAGGAGAAAAAGCCAATTTGAAAATTAGATAACACCTAATCATTTAGAAAACTATCTTCTACAATATGGTTTCCCTTATCTCTTTCCCCTGTTCCATATGTAATGAATTCGATCATGATCAATTCGAGCTCTTTTGTGGTGAAACTTGGAAGGGCCTCAAGATGCAATTTTATTACATCCAACTCATTGATACATGCTTCAAAATTAATCTCCCATTTCACCCACCTCCTCTAAAGATGATTCATGGAGATCGTGGATGAAACGATTTCATTCAACTAGATTTCTTGGATAGACTCCAACCCCTTAAAATATATGACTTTCACTTTATCTTTCAATTCTTCTAAATTCAAACCTTCATGTTCACTCATTTCTTGGCCCAATAGTTCCTCTAAAGATGCAAGGATCTTTGATTGTATCCCTTTGATGGATCCTTCTACCCTTTCACGTTCTCCTTCCACTCTATCAAGTGTTGCCTTCGTCATCATTAAAGAACTATACCAACGATGAAAATCATAGATATTTACTTCCTCAATTACACCTTTTTGCATCAATGTCTACATAAGGATCTGCTTCAAAACCCTAAGACAAGGAATTGTCATGACTTGTGCCGTGAGAAAGTCTTCCAACTAGTTTTCAACACTTTGGATTCTTCCTTTGAACAATACTATCTCATCACATATTTGCACAAATCCATGTAGAAACTCTTCTAGTTGCCTTGAGATGTATTCTATCCACTTCCTTATTTCTTGATTCATATTTCTCATGGCCTCAAGGCTTTCAAATGACTCCCCTGGACTAGAAATAGGTGGGACAAAAGTTTCATCTTCTTGTCTCACTAGTTTCATTAACCGTTGTATGAACTCCTTCAATCTCATATTTTTTGCTTTCAAATTATATATTTTTTCTTCCATTCTATTGAGTCTTTCTTAGATTGTCATGATGATGTCATTCAACACATGGAATTCTTTCCCCTTCATTGTTGGTCCAAGATCAAGTTTCGTAACCTCATAATTCATTGGAGTGATTTCCTCTCGTGGTTTATCAACCATGGGGACTGCCACTTGTAGAGTCTGTGATCCTAAGTTGTCTCTTGAGATGTGAGAGAACTTCTTTTCCTTCTTCTATTATTTAGCTTTATCAATTCTTGCAAAGAAATCATCTATTTCCTTGATGGGTTGAACTTCCTAAACTACCTTCTTACTCATTCTTTCCTTCAACCAACTAGGTATTGCACACAACTCCATTCCATCTTCTAGCTAGCTATCCTCACTGGTTCCTCTCAAATCCAAAATAATGACTTCATCTTGTTCTTCATTCGTACTTAGGCTAGGATTTCCCAAATCTTCTATTTTAACTATTTCTTCTACTTTAGGATGATTCTCAATTAGTTATGTTTGATCTTGAGAGGGTGTTTGTTCCTTTATTCTAGGTTCTACTTCTAAGTTGTTCTCTTTTACAAAATTTTCATTCATTTCCAACTCCCTAATCAATGAAGTACTTGTAACTGATTGGGTAATACTTGTCCTTGATTTCTTACATCGAAACTTTGCACTAGCAACTTCCCTTCCCACATTTCTCCCATCTTTTGGACTCTCAACTGTACTATTTTTCTGGAAACTTGAACCTCTCCCTCGCTATTTCTTTCTTCATTTCTTTTCATTTCTTCATCTTCTTTGAAGGAAGGATCTTCTTCATCTATCTTGTGATATATAAGTGATACCCCTTGATTTCTTAACCTATTGATTTGTTAATCAATTCACTACCTTGAATTGTCTAGCACATCCTTCATCAATGCGTTTATATTCATAATCTTAGGTTGTGATTGGTTTGGTGCTAAGATAGGTTTATCCTTTTCTTGCTCATATTGGGGGAATACATGTTATCCATTATCCTTTACTTGATTGAGAACTATAAAAATATTGCATCTTTTGATGAAGTCAACTGATACCTTGGACCACATGTTTCTCCTAACTGTGAATTCATCCATGAGTTTTACCCAATAATCCTCTATGTCAATTCTATGTGTGTATCTCTTCCCCTCAATGGTATGCATCTCATGATGAGGATCAAAGCACTATCTCTGTTTGTATATGCTAAGTGGGTAGAATCGTAATTCTATATTAGCTATCTTGGCGACTTGAGCTGAATAACATGTCTCCACCATCTTTCCAATTGAAATAGGAAATGATACGGGCCCTATTCTCCTCTTTTTGAATGAAATCAAATTTGGATAGTTGCCTTACCACCTCAAGTAGCACCATCATATCGATTGGGTATCGTGGAAGCCTATAAAAATGGTATGAACACCCTTGGATTCTAATGTATGTGAAAGTGGGAAATTTGACGAACTATGAAACAAACTTGTCACTAATGCCATGGCTCCTTTTGACAATCTCTTGTGCATTCCTCTTTGTAAAAGATGGGTGATATACATTGAAAATGCATCCTTGACTCTTTTGTATTACTCCTCTTTCAGTTGCAATTAGGCATAGCAATCATATACCTTGAGTTGACCTCTGTTAATTCGCACTTCACTCTTGTATATTAATCCCCTATACCTTATGTGCTTGGTCAATGCGTATACCACATAAGAACTCATGTAGATTGTTCTTTCCCTTTCTAAGTCTCTCAATTGTATGTCTAGGTTGTCTCTAATCAGCTTGGCCCAATTTATCATCTTCAAACCTAGAGAAATCTCTTCTACATAGCATAACACCCATGTTTCAAACGTTGCTCCTTGTGGACTCCCCATGATTCTGTTTAGCATGAGTACCATATCACTATACTCCTCCTTGAAATCGGTGCATGCAAGATTCTTTGGTAGCTTGGATTGTGGTCTCTTTGGTCCACTCATCCAATCTGAAGTAATTAGGCCCATACACCTTCTATATGCTTTCTAAAAAAATGTTGATGGTTCTTTCTTAGTCATGTTCACCATCTCATCATAACAAGGAATACCAAATGTCTCTCTAATTGATTCTTCCGAACGGAATACAAGAATTACTTCGTTAGGTGCTGTAGTCACATAAATCTGTCCACTTAATTAAATGAATACTTAGTATTTATTTGATTATTTAACCATCAATTAATAATTAATTAAATTAATATTTAATTAATTCATCTTAACCCTCTTCTCCTATTAATTAAATAAATTATTCAATTTATTTGATTTAATTCACTTAACCAAATTCAGACCATTAATTAAATAAATAAATCATATTTATTTAATTAAATATTCTCTCACATTTAAATAAATTAATATTTATTTAAAACCCCCAAAATCTCATCTCTCACATTTAAATAAATTAACATTTATTTAAATCACCTTTATCCTCTACCCACTTGTATTTTCCTACAAATGCAAGTTGCACAATTATTTTAAATAAATAATTTATTTAAATCACCTTTATCCTCCACCCACTTGTATTTTCTTACAAAATCAAGTTGCACAACTATTTTAAATAAATTATTTATTTAAAATCCTATTTATCCTCACCCACTTGAAACCTTTAATGGTTTCCCTTAAAGTATTCAAACTTGATGGCTTTAAAGTCTTCAAACTTGATGGCTTCCTTCTATAGTCTTCTTAAGCCTTTAATGGTTTCCCTTAAAGTCTTCAAACTTGATGGCTTTAAAGTCTTCAAACTTAATGGCTTAAGAAGACTTTAATGGTTTTCCTTAAAAGTCTTCAAGCCTTTAATGGTTTCCCTCAAAGTCTTCAAGCATTTTAATGCTTTATCTTCATTTTTCTCATTTAAATAAATTAATATTTATTTGAATATTTATCCAAATGCAAATTACACCATTTAATTGAAATAAATGATTTTATTTTAATTGAAAATACCAAAATTTCTCCCACTTGCATTTTCCTACAAAATCCACTTGCATGCCTAAACCCCTTCTAGATTCTTCTAATCACTTCTAATTAGCCTAAACCATCTTCTAAACTTTGTCACATTCCTAAACAAAATGGAGTCACTTCTCAAAGCCTAAAAAGTCTTTGATAACCATTAAAGGCTTTCAACCTTCAACCACTAAATGGCTCAAAGTCTTTGATAACCATTGAAGGCTTCCAACCTTCAACCACTTAATCCCCAAAGTCTCCAATAACCATTAATGGTTAATTCAACCCTCCCACATGGTTAAAACATTTGTTTTGACTCAACCTCTACCCAACCCAAAGGTCTCATCAGGCCATTAATGCTTTGACCATGATTATCTTTTAAACATTTGCACAAAGGTTTATCCTTGGATTAACTCTTAATCCAGTGGGTAATCTTAATTTGGACTTGACCCTTACCCTTTAGGGTAACCATCATGTCCCCTCAAGCATTTAATGCTCCTTATCTCTCCTCTCAAGCCTCCTCATGGTGACACTTGTCAACATGGGATTGGGTTGAAAGTCTCACATGGATTGAATATCTTTCAATCCTAACCCTTGTTAAGATTACTCAATCTTAACCCTTCATTTCCCCATTTCTTCTATAAATAGAACCCTTCTCCTCAAGCAAAAGGGAAGCATTTTAGAGTATTGTTGTTATACTGGCATTAGTATAGAGTTTTTTCATAGCATCACTATCTACTCTTGCATAGTATTTGCTTATCATATTCAACCATCTTGAATCTCCATATGGCATCCATGGGTAGTGCTAAAAGCTGAGTGCTACACTCATTTGGGACTTGGAGAGGAGAGGAACAAGGGAGGAGCAACTATGAGCATCTTGATTAGCTATTTCATTCTATGTTTATATGCTTTCTATTTCATGCTTAATATCTCTCTTGATATGCCTGTTTAGGATAATCTTTTGTTGCTAACACTAACGTTTGTTTCTTGTGCTCTTGTGTGTGTTGCCATCAAACAGATTTTCTAATCCTTTTTGCAGAGCATCAGGTGCCACTATTTTTCTTGCTTGGGGATCATAATGCCTTATGCATTTAACCATCAACTCATTGCATTGAACTGCTGGTGGGAAATTGGCGGCTTGGTAAATTCTATTCTTGGCAATGCTGTTTGACAAGGTGGATGACATTTGATATCAGGTTTCGAACATCCTCCTTTTGAGCTTGACTAGATCCAATTGTTCCAAGTTGGTATCTCCAAATTTCCTCCATCTTGATGAAATTTGAGACTTTGAGAAGAAACCTCTAAGCACAATCTTTATTTGATCTTTCCTTGAACTTCCTCTATTCTTTGCTCCCAACATTCTCCTATATGAAACTTGAAGTAAAATATTGATTTAAAAAAAATGACTAAAAATCTCTAAGTTACTAATTCTATAATTATGTAAGTTCTAATTTTTACTTAAGAATCTCAAATTTAAGTATTAAAAATCAGAGTAAACATTTTAAATGATAATTCTAGGACTAGATCATATTAAAAATCAGAGTAAACATTTTAAATGATAATTATAGGACTAGAATTATGATCTTGCAACATTCAAATATAAATTCTTCATAAATCCAACCTTTATACTTGACAAAGTGGTAGACAATTCTAAGTTTGAAAATCAATTGTCTTTCCTTGTCAAAAAAATATTAGGCTTTGATCAATAACCAACCTTCTTTAATTTCCTCTTTCTAGCAATATTCCTTCCACTTTAACCTATCAATTTACTCTTCAAAATAATTTGAGCATTAAATTTCAAATTTCCAAAGTCTATTGACTAAGTCAATTCAAGAATACTCTCCTAGAGTGAACTTGTATGCTCTTCCCTTGATGTGAATTTAGGAAGAGCACATTAATTTTCTCCACGTTAAGAGAAAAAAAAAAGTTTTCTTCTTCTTGAGGTAAAGTCGGCTAGATGAAGAACATGGAAGGGTGTGACTATTGGGGGTAGTACATATAAATTTAAGAGAGAAGCCTTTCATTTAAAATCAAATTAGAACTTCCTAAATTCACATCAAGGGAAGAGCATACAAGTTCACTCTAGGAGAGTATTCCCGAATTCACACCCTGGAAGAGCACATTAATTTGCTGCAAGTTAATCTTCCTTGGTGTGAATTCATGAATACTCTCCTCGAGTGAACTTGTATGCTCTTCCCTTGATGCGAATTTAGGAAGTTTGAATTTGATTTGAAATGAAGGGCTTCTCTCTTAACTTTATATGCACTACCCCCAATAGTCACACCCTTCCACGCTCTTCATCTAGCATACTTTATCTCTCAAGAAGATTTTTTTTTGTTATTTGCTTGCAATAATTCACATCTCATCCTCTTTGACAAGTCAACTTTGTTTAAAATCGTTTATTTTGTTTGCCCCCAAAAAATCACCTTCCCTTCCATGCTTGCTAATTTAGCACCCTTCTCCCTATGATTTAGCATTTGATTCATTATTCAAGGGGTGCACTCAATCAAGCCTTCCATATTTCATTGCCCTTGCATTTTGTTTCCACTTCCCTATTTTTTGAGGAAGGTCGATTTGAGTTCCTTAGTTTTAGAGTGAATTCGCTTCCACATTTGTGGAGGTTGATTTGAACTTAGGCTTGAAATCTTCTATGTTTGTAGAGGTAAATTTGCACCCCCTTCCATGTTTGTGAAGGTTGATTCACACCCTTTTCCATGTTTGTGAAGGTTGATTCGCACCCCCTTCCATGTTTGTGGAGGTTGATTGGTACCCCCTCCACTTATCACTTAGCTTTTTATGAGAGTAAATCCAAATTTTCCTTGACTTTAAGGAAGTCCCTTGATTAGGGAGGTCTAATCTCCTTTAATTTTTGAGGAATATTTTTCAATAATTTCACACAAAATTAACTTCTCAAAATCGCTCCTCAAAGATGCTACGACTAGGAGTGCACAAAATGACGAAGGCTCAAATTTTACTCAAAAAATTCATTCAAGGCATGCTTAATTTTCCTTGTTTTACAAGGTAATTTGTCCAATAATATTGCCTTAGAATTTCACTCTCTTCTAAAGATGAAAATTAAAAAGAACAAGAGAGATTTTATTTCCTTAATTTGAAAAGAAGATTTTATTTCGTTCAAAATTGACCCTTCAAATTTTTCTCAAGAGTGGAGAATCAATCTCTATAAAGAAATTCCCAAATTTATTTTCTCACTTATCATTATTTTCCAAGGGTAAAAAAAATCAAACCCTAGAAGGAAATTCACAAATTCATTCACCTTGATTCCTTCTTGACAACCTTGTGACATGACAAAATTTTGACAACTCTAGCAAAAAAACTGATAATATTGACAATATATCTATAGGATTGACAACATTTGACAAAATTATCAATATTACGCGTTGGCGTGTACCTTGCAATCTTGGTGATTCTTCATCTAAGCTACCTTGAAATGAAAATTTCTAAAAGTGAATTGCTTTGTAGATCATAATTGACTCCCGAACTAACAAAACCTTGAAACAATTAGATGCCCCAACAAGAAAAAAGGGGGTCCCCATTTGCAATGGGGTGATGTATGAAAAAGGTCGCAAAAAGTATCATTTGTTGTTTCAAGATTTCCTTTAAGGTTTTCAACCTTTGCTCTACCAAGGATAATCTCTCTTTCATCCAACATTATTGTAGTGAAGGTGAAAACACCAACACATGGTTTGACTTAAGCAAGCCCCTATGCAACACAACATTTTCCCCTCTTGTATGTGTGCAAGTTATAGATCCAACAACCAAAAGTTGTAGAGTTGGGTAGAGAAGATTGAGACATATAGTTACATCTTTTGAACAAGCGAAAATCCTTGGAGTAATTTGCCCATCTTCATATTTTAACACTTTCTACCCCAAAATTCTATCACAAGTTCTTCTTCGTCTCCTACTTCTATGTTTTCTCCTAGTTCTATTTCCATCTGTTTATGTCGAATCTTCTCAATTTTCTATCATTCTACCTAGAGTTTGCATTATCACATCATAATCATGTCTAGCCATATCAAATAAAAAAGAGTAAATAATCTTACACAATATCCAAGTCTCCTTTAGGACTGAGGTTGGATCTTATTATTTATTTTCTCCAATGAATGATAGTGATTTGGGTCTTAGTTTATGTCTCTAGTATAGAACCCCATTTCCCTACAATAGGCACATGCACATGGGCACGCACACGCACATGCACATGCACAGGCATACACACAGAGAGAGAGAGAGAGAGAGAGAGAGAGAGCGAGAGAGAGAGAGAGAGAGAGAGAGAGAGAGAGAGAGAGAGAGAGAGAGAGAGAGAGAGAGAGAGAGAGAGAGAGAGAGAGAGAGAGAGAGAGAGAAACAGACACATGCACACACACACATGCACATGCACGCACGCACGCACACATACACACACATGCACATGCACAGGCACAGGCACATGCACACACACACGCACACACACACGCACACACACACGCACAAACGTATGCACACACACATGCACAAACATATGCACACACACATGTACATGCACATACATGTACACACATACATATATGCATACACACATGCACTTACACATACACATACACATACACATACACATACACATACACATACACATACACATACACATACACATACACATACACATATACACACACATACATATACACATACACATATACACACATACATACACCTATATATACACATACACCACACATAACAATAATGATACCATGTATGCTCTATTAATTATAATTTTAATAATATTTATTTAATGACTAATCTATTTGATGCTAGTTTAGGGTGTCCATGTTCACAAGATCAATGAAACTTGGATACCAATTCATAAGTAAAGTCCACCCATTACTCAACTATCATGAATAAATACCTTTAAGATACACCTAAAGTGCCTCAAATAATTTGTCTAGTACATTCTTGTTAAACTTTGATTTGTAAGAAAAAATGGAGCAATATGTATTCCTTGTGTGACAACCTCATATGAGAAATTATAGTACAATACAATGCCAAGGAGTATGCATATCATCTAGTGGTTGTTCATGCCAAAAAATCACATTTAAACATAAATAATTAATGTTATTATTAATCCGTAATTAATCTTGATTCTTCCTTCTTATTCAATTCTAACAATGGGTTTCTAAAATATTGTTTTTGCAAAGGTAAAATTTGTACACTCATGTTATTTTATATTTAGTTTTGAATTTATTTTGAGAGTATGTTCATGTTTATTGACATATGATGTAATTTCTTTATAAAGTTGGGTCCCTTGTACTATGTCACTTGTATGTTCATTACACATACTCTATACTAGGTTACTACTTATCCTTATTCATACCTTATACACATCCCTCTAGATTTACCCTATTTACTTATTTGTTAAATTCATATACACATACTTTAATACTTTTGATAATGATACCTTGGTTGGCTCCTTCTATGTCTAAGAGACTTGTTAGTTGTCATGAGGATCCTCTCATAGTTAGAGACTTATCCTTCTTAAATTCAAAATTTTAAATTTCAATTTGACTAACTTCTATTAGGTACAACCTTCTTGCTTAGGGTTGAGTTTTTCAAATTAATATCTCTTTCAAATCCCTTAAATAGATTTAATGCGTAATTGTATAAAAAAGTCATTTTAATTTTTTCTTATCAAGAAACAACCATGACATTATTTATTTATTGAGTATACATATTTCATTTTCTACAATATTTTGTATTTGACATTGTTAATATATTTATTAATTATTATAAACAATTTAGGTCTTTCCTATGAATTAATAGATCAATATGTAACAATATAATTCTTACATTGCAATAAACATTGTTTTCTTTATTAGACATTTTTACTTGGAAATTTATGATTTGATATTGTTATTCACAAAATTTAATATTTTTGATATTAAATAAAATAATTATAACCATTAATAAAAAAACAATTGTAATAATTAACAGCTATACAATAATTTATAAATTATCAATAATCATTATTCTTTATTCTCTTATATTATTTAGAAAATATTTATCCATACCTCCTTTATTGAAAAAGCTTATTGCATAATCTCCTATACTAACTTCCAAATCAAATCAAAGGAACTAAATGCAATATGTTTAATCAAACTTCCAACATACGGGAAGCTCAACTAGTGAAATGCTTGCTTCACATAAAATCATTATGATTCTGTTCTGTCACATAAAATCCTTCCTTACGATTCTGTTCTGTAGAAGATCTCACAGACCATTGTTCAATTGATAATATAACCTTGCCATTCCTCATTTGGAAGAAACTTCTTTCCATTTCTGTTTTCAGCTGGTATGGAGATTTCGTGAAGTAGAAGAATACTATTTTTACACATATATGAGTTGGAAGGCAAGTTAATTCTTTCATTTGCTGTTTACGCTTGTTCCCCTCGTTTTATTTTGCAAAGAAAATATATTTCCCTCGCTGTTCACATGGGAGATTTTGGATTTTAAATCTGAAATAGAGGAAAAATCACGTGGGTCAGATAGTTTGAGTCTAAAAACTGTTCCCAAATAGAAAACGCTCATAATAAAATAAGCTTATCACCATGATTGGTATGCACATTATTGTTTCACCTTGATTTTACAGTAGGCATGGAGTTTAGTAGTTGAATAGCTTGGACGAAACATTGGTAGAGAAGCAGTTGATGAATTAAGATTAGATTCAATCACGCCGTTCTCCATCTCACGGATGTAAGATTTTATTTATGAAATCCCAAAAAACCCAAATATTGCACATCATTCTTTTTAATTAGAACTCTACACACACCCAATTAAAATCAGATAGAACAAATTTCAAGTCTTGTTACAGCCAGGGAGACATTCAGCGACCTTTTGTTTTTCACTAGTGAATAACATAGTTGAATCCCTCGCTTGGGCCAGAAATGTTTCTCATACACATTACATAACAACCTTGCAACATAGCTGTTGAGATTATGGGCATATTTGATCCTGGGTCGCTCTCGTATGAATACACCTATTAATATCAAGCCAGAATGTTGCGAGTGGACTGAGGTATAGTGAGACCCCACATTTGATGTCTGTAAGAACGATTAATTTGATTTTCTGCTTTTTAGTTTTAGATTGATAGGTTTAGGGGTCAAATGCTAATTTTCTCTTTATTTATTATTACGACTCTCGATCTGTGCTAATTCGGTACAAATTCTCCAACTGAGCAGTCCTGGTGGGACTGGAGTTCCACTAAAATGCAGCAACAATAAACTTGCTCCCGTGAATGGGAAAAGCCATACAATCTAATGCCTAGGTTATCTGGTAAGAGGGTTTGCTATTCTCAAATGTGTGTTGGCCCAAACTTGAAAATGTATCGGGCATCCAAACTTGTGCTTTAGGAATTGTGGGTATGGAAGTTCTTTTCAAGTGTTTTGAGTACAGTATTATGCCTAGTGGGTTCTTGAATTATAGACCCTGTTATTATGATTTTTAACCCTTGATGACTATATCGGTGTTCTTTTTTGTTTCATTCTGTATGTAAGTTGACAATAGTCATGTGCTCCATCATTCTATTTTATCCTGAACGTGCATATTGGGTTTGAAATTTGAATTGAATTCTTTAAATGGGCATCTGGTAGCATTTTTCATTTGGACCAGCTGCTGCTGAATTAAAGATATTCACGGAATGCTAACTGATATTTATTGAATCCTTAAATTACCATGTCTTATTACCTTAAAGTTAGAAACATATAAGCTTCTCATGTTATTTACTATGT
Source organism: Cryptomeria japonica (assembly GCF_030272615.1). Classification (NCBI taxonomy): domain Eukaryota; kingdom Viridiplantae; phylum Streptophyta; class Pinopsida; order Cupressales; family Cupressaceae; genus Cryptomeria; species Cryptomeria japonica. Next base: position 318,359,247 of record NC_081411.1, read on the forward strand.
ATGAAAAGAATATCATTCAAACAAGTACCGCAACTGCATGCTAATTTATGTTTTATGTTTATCCAAGAGGTCTTCTTTATAGAGAAGGAGATGGATGGAGCTAATCTATCGCAAATAAACTGAGTTTTTTTTCATGCATTGTGCTGAAATGATGCACTGATTTCTCTCTCAGGTTTGCTTCACCGGGTTTCCCATATTGAAGCTTCTTTATATCTCTGGTAATATATGTTGTTATCTTAACAATAATTTCTCTGGACTAGATGATGCACACTCTATATTTGAAGATTCTGTGGATTCAGAAGAAGAATCTGCAATACATATGGATACTTGTTGCTGACATTCAATATCAAGTGTATCTCTGTAGATTTAAAATTAATTTAATTTTATCATCTTTGATGACAGAAAATTTCTTCAATTTTAATTGAAGAGGTTCAATATGTCTCGTAGTCATCTTTACTCTCACTTAGTATAGTATCATTGATCATTGGAATGACATCAGGAAGAACAAGTGGATTTCATTTTCATTGACCTTAGCTTTGTTTCTATGTCTAGATTTCTTTCTTGGAGCTTTGCTTCTATGTCTAGATTTCTTTCTTGGTCATTCCTTGCAAATCATCCAGTTCAATGAACCGATGAACTGTATGATGGGAATTAGTAGAGTTGAATCTCCAGCTATATTGGTATCAATTTCTATATTTGATATGTTTTTCTATGCCCTTGTGTCATCTTTTAGCTGAAACTGTATGAGTTCATAGGTGGCTGGAGTTGGATTGACTGGTTGTTCATCCGGGGATAGTATTCTTACATTATCTAAAGTTTTTGAATTCAGAGATATTGCTGCAATCTGGGATTTTGCCACTGTTGTGACCACAATTACTGGACTTACCGGTCAAATGTGTCCACTGACTATGGAGTTGTGTGGTGTGCCAATACCTCTTGTTTGTAAGTGTGGGATAAAATTGTGCCCAAATAATTGTTGTTGTCAATTGTCATTTAGCTCTTGGGTGAATATCTTGATTAAATTGGGGTTTTGGGTGGAGCTTGGGAGACTAGTTGAAGTTTTGAACTATCTATCCATGAAGGAGGTGCTCCAAAGCAAAATGATACAGATAAAAATTATCTATTGGATCACTAGTCTATAAGCAACAACATCATAACAAAAATCAGAAATAACAACTAAAATTTATATGATAGAATATTTATAGCGAGAATTTTATGGTAGACAATCAACAGTGAAAGATTTTTTTGACAGGGAACTGACAACAGATTGTTGACAGTATTTAAAAAACAAAACAGCAGAAATTAAAAAGACAAAACAGAGGAATTTGATTCATATCTTATTGATCAAATGAATACATATTTATACAGTGCTGGTGACAAACAAACTTCCCTAAATATTTGCTAAACATACTGACAGCAATCTATTTTACGTTGGACAGCACACTGATGAAGATGGACAGGTAATTGACTCTTGACAGCTAACTGGACCTGAGAGACGGAACTGCAGCTGGTTATGATTTCTAATCCAAACTCTTTGACACATACATCAATTCAGTTTTGACTTATTCTAACATTCCCCCTTAAGGAAAAACTGAATTTAGACAGACTCCCAACATATCTCTACTGAGCACAAACTTTGTTTTGCCCAATGGCATAGTGATTACATCAGCCAATGTATCATTTGTGTTACAATATGGTTTTAGTGTACTGCTTCATTTTTACAAACTTCCTCTATGGCTTATCCCTAACCAATACAATTGTGAAGTGGTTTTGGCTTACCACGAACCAAGTGGTTTTGGACTATTACCATGAGCCATCACACCAAGTGGTTTGTAGCTGATGACAAACTCTGCACACAAGTGTTTTGTAGCTGACCACAAACTCTTCACACAAGTGGTTTCAGCTTTGACTAAGGTTGTGCTTATTGTTGACAGCTTCTTAATCGGCCTTTCTCTTTTCAACAGTCCTAAATTCTTTTCTCTGATCAACAGCTTCATACTGTTGTTCCTCAACTTTCACTGATCCATAATCTCTTGAACAACCTTCAATCTGCCTTCACAGAACATTTTCAAATGGTAGTAAATATTTGTTGGCAGCAAAAGACTAACTTCCTAGGAACTCTGTTTATTCTTTCATCAACTGTGGCTTGCTTTTTTTCTTTGTAAAGGAGTACAAACTCCATTTGGCAAACTACGATTCTTCTTTGGTTGTGATCTCCCACGATCTGTACCTCCTCCTAAGCAACTGAGCTGCAACCTTCTGCAAGCCGCTTATACTCTTATAATCCTGGGCTCTCCCGTGAGGGAGTTAGGCCTAGACCAGTTCTGATAACATATAAAAAAACAAAACAGCAGAAATTAAAAAGATAAAACAGAGGAATTTGATTCATATCTTATTGATTGAACGAATACATATTTATATAGTACTGGTGACAAACAAACTTCCCTAAATATCTGCTAAACAGACTGATAGCAAACTATTTTATGTTGGACCGCACACTGATGAAGATGGACAGGTAAATGACTCTTGAAAGCTAACTGGATCTGAGAGACAGATCTACAACTGGTTATTATTTCTAATCCAAACCCTTTGACACATACATCAATTCCATTTTGACTTATTCTAACAGACAGGAGGCAATGAATCAACAATCTGAGATAGAATATTGAACATCAAATATGTAACTATATATGTGGGTGCCGACTACATGATAAGTGTGTTAGAGGCTACGGTTCAAAGTTAATATCCAAAATGAAAGAAACGACTCCCTAAATTAAGTCCAAAAATGCAAAACAGACCTGATTGTTAGGTTTTGATACCATATGATATCAATATATGTTGGAGTGTGTTTCTAAATGAATTTATACATAGGAGGAGCCTGTGTATATAGGCTTAAAATCTTACAATGATATTTGTTTTTTCTATTTATGTACCTAACCTTTCAAGCAGCTCCAGCTCTCCTCCTAACTTTTAATTCATCTCTAGTTGTCCTTTTGCAGTTGCTCCAGTTCTTAACTTCTTTATTTCTGGCTAGCTATTTAAAATCACATCATTTTTACTTTATTTTTGAGCCCACTTTTATATGGACTAGAGTTAACTTTTAAGTACATGGAGTGTCCTCATCACCAAAGCTTTAGGATCTTTACATGTGCAGATGGTGATACCACAGAGCTGTAACTCCGGGTGTGGTCCTATTCTATGCCATTAACATATTGAGTTTCTTGAAAATTAATAAAGGATATGAACTATAATAAGGTGGGTGGCTGCATTTCTTATAACTTCTATGATGCTTCTTCATCTTCCACATTTGTACAATAATGTATCTTAGCTACTCTTCAAATAAGCACAAAAAGCATGAGTATAAGGATGAATATGTAGAAGAGTAGAATAGCAGAGGTATCGATCCCTTCCAACATACATCCAACCTTTGGGACTTTTGTAAAGAACTTTGCATAATATAACCTTGCAACTATGGTTCTATCAAGGTGTTATATTGCTCTTGTGTTCTCTTTGTCCAAGAACTCTAAGCATTGTTATTTGCACCATACTAATTTGCCAGTTCGGGTATGGGTGTGGGTACAGGAACTGGAACCCGGTATGGCAGTATGACAATTTTTTTTTCCCTTGGGTACGGGTACTGGAATATATATATCATGTTAAAAAACATAAATTATAAGAACAATGATACTTATAATTGCCAAAAAATAGAATATTTAAATACCTCATATTAATAATCTGCAAAAATGAAAATACTCAAAGTCTCAAAATGTCATTACACAATAAAAATTCAAATTACAATTGCTAATTAATATTCATATTCTTCTTCATTAGAAGCATCAAGGTCAACATCAACATTTGGTTCAATTTCATTTGAACCACAATCAATTGGATTGCCACTCCCACTAGCTATGTCAAGTGCAGAAGCTGGTTCAATTTTATTTTGCAAACATTTGACAAAATGCCAAATCATTAACAATACAAGGAAAGTGATTTCATAAAACATAAACAAACAACTGCTACATATGCATAATGTAAATCAACTGAAATTAAACTCATTAATGCTGATATAAGGTTTACTAATCCCATGTTCATAGGTATAACTCACAAATGCAACTGAAATGATATTTAATTGCTTGCTTGCTAGCATATTTTGACATAAAATGTTATTACAAAGTTATGATACAGTTGGGATTGGATACCACACCCAAAATGATGAAGAGTGAAAATGAGGTTTTAATGTATCAAACTATGCCCGGGATAATATCCCCAAATAGGGATAATAAAAAAACAATAATATCTCCAAAATTAGGGTATAAAGTATTCTGAATTTTTGTTTGCATATAAGAAATTCTTCAACAAACTCAAATTTGCATTCAGATTATTGAACTGATTTTCCTGCTAATATAAATAAATTTTTGAGTATTCCTGAGTATAGGAAAAGTACAAAAAATCACATTAAATCTGCCTTGAAACTTCAGAAATGATTCACATTGACTTACTTTTATTTTTCTAGGATGAAGGCAATTAATAGTATGCAGATTTAGACACAAATACCTCAAAAATGTCTTCAAACCCTAGCTGTCCTTGCCAAAACACTTAGAAAATCAGAGATAGATTTGTTCAACCTGTTTCCACTTGTCCTTCTTGTTGCTATCTTCAATTAAGCTCAGCAATATCAAGATACCTTGCTGTAGTAAACCCAAATCTGAACTTGATGCTTGAATTTCACCTTCAAAAACTGGTCTTCAAACCTGATAAGGAATTGCAGCTTTGAAAACAGATGTGATAGGGCATCACAGACTAAAGCCCTTCTATCGAAACAAACCCTTTTGACAAGGGGGAGCCCGCATGTCTCTTTGAAACTAGGGATACTCAAGGGTTTCAGACCTTAAGCCAAAGATTGCAGCAACAACAGATAAAAGACTGATAACATAATGAGCTCCAAGAGAACGCTAATATGTTATATAATGACTCCCAAAAGAATGATTGAATCTCAACCATAGATTCATTGCAAGCCTAATCCAATGCACCAAATAAAACCCTAAAAAATGAGCCAATAGGCTCCTTATTTTCCAATGCCCATTGACTTTTTTGGCACTTGTTTGATAAAAATCACTTAAAATACATGTCTCTGAAGTCTTTAAACTCAGAAGGGAGAAATATTAAGTATTTAGGCTAAGAGTCACTTGAGTTGCATAAAACAATGTGCTCACAACTTAAAATCACTTAAGTTGCATAAAAAAACATGACCACAACTTTAGAATATAGAACAAGCCAAAGACTCTAACACTTAATCCAAGGATTCTTTAAGTCCTCTTCCTCTTGGGTAATCCAAGGAAGGGATAGCAAATGCATAATTAAGCCTCATGGCTTGACTTGGGGACATTACAATCCTCTCCACTCAAAGAATGCTTGTCCTCAAGGATTTGTAGAATAGGATGCTTAAGAATCTCCTCTCCTTCCCATGTTCCATCCTCCAAAGGCAAGTATTTCCACTTGATGAGATATTTATAGATTATTTTAATCCTTAGCTTTTTCTTCCATATTTTCTTCTCTCATGCAAAATTGTTTTCAGAATGAGTATCAACTTACCTACTTCATCCACGGGGGGCAATTCTGTAGAAGAAATCATGTGCTGTCCAAGAGCCTTTTTGAGGCACGACAAATTGAAATATACCAGGTTGTGAAACAAGAAAACTAAAACAATAGTTTTCTCAATTCAATGCAAAATATAATGCTAACTTTGCTTTAATTTCCTTAAATCAAATCTCTACATAATAATCCATGAACATGCTTCAAAATAATTTACTTGAACACAATAATATCATTTGATTCACTCGTCCTACATCGATTTAGAGCTTTAGATATCTTACTTGAACTATTCATCCACCATACAAAACAAATAGAATGGAATTCTATAGACTAGAATTTTGACTTAGGGATATGAACGCCATGATAATGTTTACAAGATTAGATATTATAACTTGGAGTCATCTAAAGGTGTTTTTCCTTGTTTGAGATTGATGAAGATATTCCACGCTTGCATTTAGAGGCACAAGCCTGGAGCGCTATGAACTATCCCTTGCTTCAAGAAGAAATGATTGATCGTGTGTGATGAGATTAGACTTGGATTGAATGTTGATTGCTTAGGATTACCGCATCTCTTTTACTGGCAAATCTCCTAATATTCGTGCAGAGTCCCAGCACTAATATTGCCTGTAGCAGTCCTTAAGGGTGACGAACCTACAGGTGCTTATTTGATTTGCCTCCAACAACTGTTAGGTCAAGCCTATAAAGGAGGGTGTGAATTAGACTAAGCTCAAGCCAATCCACCTTCCTGAAAGATTGTGTTAAAATAAGCAATGAAAATTGAATGGAGAAGACTAGTTAGGGCCTACGTCCTACCAGTTGTGAAGACTCAGGTTGATTTCTGAGTTTCCAAGTTGCATTCGTTTAATGTAGAAAACATTCTAAATACTCCGATGATCACCCATTAACCAACACACAAGCTATATATATTAACTTGCCTCAATTGAGTTAGCCACAAAGAATAAATCGACCTAAAGATAGAGTCGACATAAGAGATAGGTTGGCCTTAAAGGCATTTTATTGGAAAACTAAAAATAAAGAAAAAGCAACAAGCCGAGCTAAGGCCGATTTTATTAAAATTAATAATGTTTAATATTTGTTTATAATTTTAATTTATTATTTATATAAATAAGGAAATATCAAGAATCAAGTTCATCACAATCCTCCCGTCCCTAATTGGTTGTCCTCAAGCAATTTCAGGTGAGGATGCTCTAAAATCTCCACCCCCTCCCATGTTGCATCTTCAAGGGAAAGTCCTTTCCATTTCACCAAATACTCAGGAATGCCCTCGTTCCTTAACCTCTTCTCCTTCACATCCATCACTGCTTGGGCTCGAGAATCAATTTGCCTTCATAGTCAAGTGAAGGTAGCTCTTGTGAAGGAGTAACTTGCTGTCCAAGGGCCCTTTTAAGGCATCAAACATGGACTGTGTTGTGAATTTTACTGTCAGCTGGAAGTTCCAGTTCATAAGCTATTGCACCAACCTTTCTCATCCCCTGGTAGGGCCCATAAAAATGTGGTTTCAGCTTCTTAGCTCCACTCCCTTTGATAAAGGACTGCCTATAGGGGCGCAACCTCAAAAAACACTGTATCACCAATCTCAAAAACCCTTTCAATTCTATTTCTATGAGCATATAGCTTTTTCTGATTTTGAGCCCACTGCAAATTTCCTTGAGAACCTCCAAAATATCCTTACTTTGTTGTATCACATCCTTTGTGCTTGGCACTCTACTATCAGTCAAAATCAAATCCATAAATGAAGTAGCATCATAACCATAGAGTTCTTTAAAGGGAGTCATACCAATGGACATACAATGAGTTGTATTATAGAAACTCCCCTAGGTGCAACTATTATAATAGTATCTTTATTGTTTGTTATTAATGGTTAATTATATAATTTATTGTACATATTAGGTAGTTTCTATTTTTCTTTAGTTTACGATTGTTTTGTAATAGAGACATCATCTTCATGAATGCTATATGTATATCTCTATTCTTTACATAAAATCATTGCATTTCATGAACATGGTATCAGAGTGAGAAAGACAATAATTTTTTCTCTAAAAAAATTGGAAAGAATTTTTTTAAATGGTTTTCTGAAAGAAAAAAAAGACTTTTTTGGGGGCGAATTTTTTTCTCTTTGTGACCTACGACTATGTGACGGATTTATTTCAGCGTCTATTATTTTTCGTGATCCTGGGCACCATCTTTCTTCCTCCGTCAATTCTTGTGCCACTTCGTGCGATTTTTTCTCTCCTACGACGTGAAAGGCACATGTATTTTTTCTTCATGGGTGTCGCTCAGTTTGTGCGACCTCCCATGATTTTTTGTCGCACAACCTGCCTTATTCCTGTGTGATGGCCGTGTCTTCTTTGCTCCCATTTTTCGCGACGTGCGACGACATTTCTTCTTTCTTATGCCGCGATGTGCATTTTTTTTTGGGTGCCATTTTCTGTGATGCAATTTCATGTTTTTAGCGGATCTTTTTCAGTGAATGAAATATTTTTGTTTTGCGACCTTGTTTATTGACAGCTAGGGTTTCAACTCGACCCTGTATTATTCGCCATTTTTTCGTGCCTTCTCTGTGTGATTGGACAGTTTTTTTTGGGTGTAACTGTTAATTTTAGGATCAGACTGATAAATTAGGATCACACAGATGACAATAATGACATAAAATCAAAATAATGAACACTAGGAACACCAAAATACCCTGGGAAAACCTCCCTCTTGGAGGTGAAAAACCCAGCTATAAATCTCAGATATTATCATGCAATAATTAGTCAGTATCTTTACAATTTGACTTCAACACTTAAAGCATTTAGAACAACAATATATGCACAATAGTATAATGAAACCAAACTAGGGCACGCATAGTAGGATAATGAACTTATCTGCAGTATACTTGAATGTTAATCAAGGAAGACAGTTTGATGACCATTTGCTGATCATTGACACCATTCGCTGATCAAAGGAGACAATTCACAAACCATAAATGAAGTTCACTCCTCCAAAGTCAGTTCGCTGTTATTGAAGATGGATTCGCTGATCTTGAAGTGTATTTGCTGTCCTAGAATTGATTCGCTGTCCTTTGGGAATAGTTCGCTTCCCTGCTGAAGGAATGTATTTTGCTGAAGCTCTGCTGAAGGAGTTCGCTGAGTACTTAGATGACTTGCAGATAAGAGAAGTAATTCGCTTGAGTGTGTTGTGTACACAATGATTGATAGCCTTTTATATATAGGAGACTTAGCCTTTTAATTCTCCCAAGTCGGCTTGCATGAAGAACATATTTAATTACAATTCAATGCTTTAAGGTTGGCGCCAAAACTGAAATAACCCTCACGTAACAAGTGATTTTAATATAGGTCAGCTCCAACATGTTATAAGACAAGTTACATTCAATAGGTCTTGTCCTATCCACAAGTTACATTATATAGGTCTTGCCCAATATTCATAGCAAGCTATAATTACATGTAATCCGAACTTAGCTATAATTTCAACAGTAACAAATCCGTCCTAGGGTTTTTTATAAAATCCTCATATTTTTTAGTCAGAATAAATTTTATCCTACAGATTCTTTGTGGGTTTTTTACAAAGATTTCTAGGTCCTCGTAAGAATTTTTTGGGTATTTTGAAAATTTTACCTTGAGATTTGTGCCGACTGTACTTCTAGAAGTCTGTACCTAAATCTGCCTTTGTTTCGTCAATGGGATCTGTGCCTTGGATCTCGTAATCAGTTTTTTGCCTCTTTAGAATCTCATTTTTTGTGCCTTGGAAAGCATGCACGATGGCATCTTTGACCAACATAATGTTGGAAGGCAGTCAATGATTCAACGACAAAAAATATAACACATGGGAGAAACGGATGATGACCATTTATGAATATCATCGCCTTGATACCCTCATTCTAGATATGAAAACTTGTCTTATCATCGCTGGACAAAATCAAGATAAGTTTGATGAGTGCAACTGAGAAGTGGTCATGCTTATCAAACTTTTAGTTACTGATGATTAGTTGCCACAGGTGCCATCCGACAAGACAGTTGCAGAGATTTGGACTATTTTGAAGGATCTCCATGAGACATCAGATAAGAGCCAAGCGTTCTTCCTGAAGAACCAACTATATTCTATCATGATGGATGAGCGTATGCCCTTATAGGAACATCTGACAAAGATTAAGGACATTCAGGATCAACTGAAAGCCATTGGTCGAAAAATGGAGGAAGAGGATATGGTAGTAATCACCTTGAATAGTCTACCTAAATCCTATGAGCACTTCATTGAAATACTCAACATTACTTCAATGAATGTTGACTTAAAGTTTCCAGAGTTATGCACCAAACTTCTATAGCAGGATTGTTGGAAACAATAGTTTGGTAGCAGTGCCACTTCGTCCTCCACCGAACAAGCCTTCGTAGCCAAATCCTTTCACAAGGATAAAGGCAAATCTCAGTCTTCTCAGTAGAAAGGCCCCATTCAGTCTCAGGATAGCTTGAAGAAGAAGAAAGTGTAGTGTAACTATTGTCACAAATATGGCCACTTGATAAATGACTGTCGGAATCGGATAGCTTCCGAACAGTGGAAGTAGGGAGGATCTCAACCTAAGGCCAATGTCGCAGAGCACTTAGAGCAGAAAGAATCTGCATTCTACGCTTTCATGGCGAAGCGTCCTGCAGATCATGTGAAATCTTCTGCTTGGTACATAGACTCTGGTGCTTCTCGACACTTCACTCATTGGCATGATTGGTTCATAGACTTCTCACCTTTCATTGATTCAGTCATTTTTGGAGGAGGTGAAGAGTATATTGTTGTTGGCAAGGGCAATGTTCAGATTCAACAGATTCAATCTGGTGGGAGGAATTTCATATTCCTCAATGTATACTACGTTCTTGGTATGGAACTAAACCTTCTCTTAGTGAGCCAGATTATGTGGCACTCTCCTCAGCTTGATGTGGTATTCAGTTCACACAAGTGTTCGTTTGTTGATTGTGCAACTCGCATTATTGTGGCTGTTGGCATCGAGGATCATGGTCTATACAAACTTGTGGATATGGGTGATTCTCGGGATGATGCCTTTGCAGCTAAATCATCTTCTATCAACAGTCTTGGCACCAACAGTATGGCCACCTGAACATTCACTACCTTGCTTAGCTTGTTCGGGAGGATCTAGTTCTTGGTTTACCTGAGATTCAGACTCAGAATCAATGAGCTTGTGGAGTTTGTCAGGCTGGGAAGCAGCATAGGACACCATTCAAGGATGGTGACTCATGGCGAACCTCAAAGGTATTGTAGTTGGTTCATGCTAATGTATGTGGTCCAATGAATACACCTTTTGTTACTGGTTCTAGGTGTTTCTTTCTTTTTGTTGATGATTTCAGTCGTAAAATGTGGGTGTACTTTCTTACACAGAAATCAGATGTGTTTACTATATTTCAAAACTTTAAGGCCTCAGTAGAGAAAGAGTCTAGCTATCCCATAATCACTCTTATGTCAGATAATGTGAGGAGTTTTGTTCTACCGCTTTCTCCAACTTCTGTGATGCTCATGGCATCAAATGCCAGTTAACCACACCTTACACTCAACATAACGGTGTTGTAAAACGTCGCAACGACACTATAACTGAAATGGCTAGGTCAATGTTGGAACACAGGATTGTTGCTAAGAAATATTGGGCAAAAGCAATATACACAACATTTAATCTCCTTAATTGGTCTCCCACATAGGTTGTTAAGGGGAAGACTCCTGAGGAAGCCTGGACTGTTCGCAAACCTAGGATCAGTCATTTGAAAGTCTTTGGCTCTTTAGCATATGTATAGATTTTAGATGCCAAGCACTCCAAGTTGGATTCCAAGAGTTAGAAACTTATGTTCACAGGGTACAGTGACAATCACAAGGCTTATCAGCTGATTGATCGTCTTATCTTCGGTCGTGATGTTGTCTTTGATGAAGAATGAGGATCTTTTCAGCTATCCTCATCTGAGCAGAATTTTGAGGATCAACCTTTGAAGGCTACTGATTTGGGTATTCATCTTCCATTTGGTTCACTTGATGGGAGGGATGATGCAAAATCTGAATTTGATGATGCACTACCTAAATTTCCTCCAGATGATGCTAATCTTCCACCTATTCTAGATCCTGTTCTAGCTCCAATTTCAATCATTCCTCCTGTATTTGATGTTGGTTCTTCTACTCTCCGGGCCAAGTGGTGGGCTAAGACTATGTCATGTCCCCTCTTTAGCTCTGTCTAGTAGAGACATGTGAGTCAACTTATTTTGGTGTCTTGTAGGCTGACAGTGGTGGATAGAGACTCAGTGAGGATATTCAGTGTTTGGGATTTGGTATTCTGGTAGTAGTGGACCGGTTTGGAGCAGTTCCTTAATTTTAGGAGGCATTTCCTTCTTTTGTGGAGGCTATTCCTACTATTTGGGAGGATTTGACAGTACCCAGGGTTGGGTTACCATGAGACTATTCCTTGGGTTCAGTTTCAGGAGATTTGGGTATGTTTCCTAGCTTCTAGGAGCATCCCTAGATTTTAGGGACAAGATTGCTCGAGGATCCATGATTTCCGACAACAGTCACAGATAGGTGGCAGGCTCCGTTTCAGATTTGTGGAGTCAGATGAGTATTATACGGCTATTTGGGATATATTTTTAATACTTCCTAAGTTAGCGTCTTATTAATTAAATAAAGCTATTTATATAGCTAAATGGAGTAATAAGGGGATTTTGGCTTCTTCTGGTCAGGCAGGCATATGTGTTATAGCTTGTTGGAAAGGTCTTGAATTATTATAACTTATTTTCATCATCCGGAGACCTTCTGGCACCTTGAGTTTTGTCATTTGATGAAAGGGGTGTTTTTCCTATACATAAAGGCCTTTTTAATTAAGAATATGCCATTATTTAATAAAGGTAAAAACATATTCTCCCTTTAGGGTTTGAGTAGCTTTGAGAGGGAGATAAAAGGAGATGTTGGCTCATTATTTTATTATCTTATTACATCTTCAAACTAGGCATTTGTGAATTTGCTCTGAGGAGCGATTTCTGGAGAACTGGGACGCAAACCCCAGGGCTTGGATGTTGGGACGCAAACCCCAATAGAAGGTTTCAGCAGCTTCATTTGGTTTCAGACTTTCATTGGAGTGCAAGTTCAGCATTGGAAGAGCTTTGGCTTTGGAAGTTGGGTATATTGCTTGGCACGTGGGAGTTCTTTGGCTGCCTAGATGTGACTGCAGCAGCCGTACGACCTCCTTCCAGCTGGCACGTGGGTTGTTGATTGGTATTCATCAACCATCTCTTTTCATTGTGCATGGATGGTCTTTCTTGCAGCCGGCAACATTATTTTGGTTGGTAGATACTTTGCTGGCATATCATTTATGTATTTTGCCTGGTACGATTTGTAGCTATTCTGGATTGGCTGAATATTATATTATTGCACATTATTTTCCAGCCTATTTCATATTTGCTGCTGTTGTTATTTATTGTTTACCTATATCTGGAAAAATACAAACAAAAACAAAAGACACAACCTTTCTGCAACTTCTGTCTCTCTCTGAAAGATCATTTAATAAACAGGAAGAATTTATTTTAAAACAAATAATTAAAAATTACAGTCTGTCAGCTTAAAAGATGCATCAGGGATCTTTCAGTGGTATCAGAGCCTTGATCTTGCTAGCCTGTTGGGTGAAGATCAGTAGTTTGATTTTATGTTGAAGCTTGGTTGCAGACCAAATTGGTCATCATGATAGGGTTGTCTAAGAATAAGCAAACAGGGAAAAAATTTGAACAAACACCTTTAGGGAGTTCTAGACACTCTAAGGGTGCGACTTCATCAACTAGTACAAAGACGAGGTCTCCTGCAAAGACATTGAATGATACAATTATGAACAACTATGACAAGTATTGTTCCCTTCCGAAAAAGATACGTGACTGCTTTTCCTTCACACAATTCATGGGAATACCCGATGAAGAGGACTTGATGCTTTCGAGTCCACGTCATCAACCAAGGAGGCAACATGAATCATTTGAGAACCAAGGAAGTGGTGGAGGAGCAAAGGAAATGATGTCTGCAAATGAGATTGGCAGAAAATTAGTTGATGACTTTGATAGCCAGGCAGAGTTGATTGGTGAGAATAAAATCTCAGCATTAGGGAATAATTCATATGAGACTTCTACATCCTTGCAAGGTGTCTTATAGGTGGATTCCGTTGGAGAGTATGACAGTAGAAACAGCTCTGAAGGAATGAATGTTGAGTTACATGAAACAGATGCATTCTCTAGTGAATTAGTTGACTCTATTGTTGAGACCAATTCCATACATGAAGAAAAATCAGAGGTTAGCATGAATGAAACAACCCATCATAAATCAGATTTTGTGTACTTTGGGGCAGCAAATATAGAGCATTGCCAAAGGTTGAATGGAGATTGGTTAGATAGAGCTATGCAAGCAAAGATGCTTGCTACCCAAGCAAGACAACACTTGCAAGAGTTCAAGGAAAGATGCAATCAGCTTGATAATGCAAGAAGACAAAGAGAGTCATACATTAGATCATTATTTCTTCCAAGGGAAGAATGTGTAGATGAAGAGCTTACAAGGGAAAAGTTTCTTGAGGTAAGCCCACAAGAAGAGCATGTTACATTGTGTGAAGAAGAAAGGAGGTATGATTCAAGAAATTTAGTTTGGTCTAGTTTACCTTATGAAGTCTATGACTTCCTTCTTTTAGAGAGCCCCTTGAAGACTCAAAACATTAATGCTGATATTTACACACTTGATGGACTAGCCACAAGTGACATATCCATTTGTGTGGAATGGAACATATTTCATTTCAAATTGGCTAATCATGCATCATCTACAATGAAAGGACAGTTATTAAGGTCACATGAGGCATTTTATCTTAAAGAGCTTATTATGGAGTCCAAGAGATTGTCTACTAAGAAGATCTTGCATTTTGATAATGTTTGGTTTGTTTTGCATACTACACCTTGGAGACAATTGGTAAGGAAAAGCATAGCAATCATGGAGGTGAAGGTATGGATTAGATTAAAGGCAGCTATGGAAGCTATAAATCCATGTTACTTGCAGTAGGGTACACTTCATTGGTCAACATTCATGAAAGGAGACTCTACCCTCAAGAACAATACAAGGAATGGCAATGAAGACACCTTGGGAAGGTTTGAACATAATTCTGATTTCCTAAATTGGGACATAAATATTTTGACTTCATATGGGCACAAATCCAAGAAGGATAGTGAAGACAACTATAGCATGGTTGACATTTATGAAAGGATAAATAAGCATGAGGTTGTGGTGGGAACTTCTATTTGCCCACAATCTGATTTTATAATAGCAGTTAGAGAAGAACACAAATCAGTTTGTATGTTGATGTCTCACCTTTATGATGTTGACACTTTGCTTGAGTGTAAGGATGTCCTAGTCTCAAGTCTTGATATGCTACTTGATTGGGCTGCCAAGTGTATGCAAGTGTACTCTTGCATTGAAGTTTTCCAAGGTAATGGAAGAAAGGCTACAATCATTCCTAAGTCTATGATTAAGGACAGCAGCATCATCCTCTTTCAATTACATGAATTTGCAGATCCTATTCATGGAGCAAGTAGTGAAATTGAATTTGCAAATGTTGGTATACATGATACATTGGTTAAGCATGGTTATTTTGATGATGTCTCTTCCAAGAGGACTGGATTTGTTTATATCAAAACAACAGTATTAAATCAGTCCGAAGAAGTTTGTGACGTACACTACTCCATACATAATGAGGAGCAAGACTTATCTTATGCTGAGTTTGTAGTTGATGTTGACAGCAGTACTTCAGTTGAGACAAGAAAAATCAATAACACACCGACAATAGGCATATCAGCAGTGAACAAAGAACCAAAGAAGCTAATGGTTATTGTTGAAGATGTGGCAGCCAAGAGTGTGCAGGTACAATTCAGTGTTGAAGACTTCAAAGGAAACACAAGGAAAGGTAATAACAGTGAGCTAGCAGCCCATACTCATGTAGAAGACAATGTTATCGAGTCATCTAATGTTAGCATTCAATTTTGGGAAGATAGACATGGGACAAGTCAAGAGTTGGTGATGTTTGATGATTCGAAAGAAAGTATAAAGGAGCAGCCCAAAATTCTGATTAGAGACAACAGTTGTGTACATTCTCATTCTCGAGAGTTTGCCACCATGATACATGGAATAACAAATGAAGGATATTCTATAAGTGATAGCACTCAAAATGCTTGTGTTATTTTCAATAAAGAGGTACTTGTAAGAGTTGATGACATGACACAAATGCATGACAGTCATTCTGATGTTTATAACAACAGTAAAATACCTTTTCTTTTTCAAGGTAATGCAAATTCTAAGCCTGAAGAGATGAGTGCTAGAGATTCTACCATGGGTATTACACAAGGTGCATTCATGTTGTGCGATAAGCTTGATGATGCATCTCACCATGGGACTGATTTTATGCGCTTTGGAGCAGCTCAGATAGAACAGTCTGGAAGGTTGAATGAAGGGGGTCTAGAAAGAGCACGGCAAGTTAAGTTGTTTTTTGTCCAGACAAGGCAGCACTTACAACAAATCAAGGAGCGCCACAAACTTTTAAATAGGCAAGACAACAAAGAGTTGCATATCTTCGATCACACTTTCTTCCAAGAAAAGAAGACTTAGAGATTGAGCATAAGCAAAGTAAGTATGTTGATTGCAAACCAATTTTAGAGGAGTCACATATTGCATCATTGGATTTTCATGATGATCACAAATTTGAAGGATTTGCAATCATGGATGAGCACAGTGACTTTATGGATATCATTCGTAGTGGAACAGCCACCCAAGAAACAATTTTGTTTGGTGATAAGGGCATCTACAATTCTTCTTTGGATGTGTCACAAATTTCATGTGATATGGCAGCTATGTGTTTGTTGGTTGGTGATTCAATCTTCCTTGACTCTCCGGTGGTTAGTGGCTGTCCTACTGCGATTTCCCATGCACTTGCAGATTTATCATGGTCTACATCAACTCTTGAGTTGCATGGGAGTGTGAAGAGATATGACTACTTGATGGACATTGAGATCGGGATCGATATCCTTGGTTGGCATTGGTATAATAACATTTACAACCTCATTCATGATGCTGGTCTAAGTTATAACAATAGCTTATGGGGAGCTGAGAAGCTCAAACCTCGTTTTTACAGACCATATAGAGTATTCAGGCGAGTTGGGGAGGTTGCTTATGAGGTTGAGTTACCACCTGGCAGTAAAATTCATAATGTGTTTCACGTGTCATGCCTGAAGAAGGCCTTGGGACAACATATTACAGCATCACTCGATTTGCCTCCCATGGATGAGGAAGGTAAATTGACTCTGGTTCCTGAGGAGATTCTTGAGGTGAGGGAACGACGACTGAGAAACCGGGTGATTCGGGAGTATTTGGTACGTTGGAGAGGTCTTCCCATAGAGGATGCCACTTGGGAGGGTGAGTCTATTTTGCAGCATCCAGCTTTGCAGTTGCTTGTGGGCAAGCATCTCCAAGAGGGGAGGACTGTCATGTCCCCTCTTTAGCTCTGTCTAGCAGAGACATGTGAGTCAGCTTATTTTGGGGTCTTGTAGGCTGACAGTGGTGGATAGAGACTCAGTGAGGATATTCAATGTTTGGGATTTGGTATTCTGGCAGTAGTGGACCAGTTTGGAGCAGTTCCTTAATCCTAGGAGGCATTTCCTTCTTCTGTGGAGGCTATTCCTACTATTTAGGAGGATTTGATAGTACCCAGGGTTGGGTTACCATGAGACTATTCCTTGGGTTTAGTTTCAAGAGATTTGGGTATGTTTCCTAGCTTCTAGGAGCATCCCTAGATTTTAGGGACAAGATTGCTCGAGGACCCATGATTTCCGACAACAGTCACAAATAGGTGGCAGGGTCCGTTTCAGACTTGTGGAGTCAGATGAGCATTATACGGCTATTTGGGATATATTTTTAATACTTCCTAAGTTAGCGTCTTATTAATTAAATAAAGCTATTTATATAGCTAAATGGAGTAATAAGGGGATTTTGGCTTCTTCTGGTCAGGTAGGCATATGTGTTATAGCTCGTTGGAAAGGTCTTGAATTATTATAACTTATTTTCATCATCCGGAGACCTTCTAGCACCTTGAGTTTTGTTATTTGACGAAAGGGGTGTTTTTCCTATACATAAAGGCCTTTTTAATTAAGAATATGCCATTATTTAATAAAGGTAAAAGCATATTCTCCCTTTAGGGTTCAAGTAGCTTTGAGAGGGAGATAAAAGGAGATGTTGGCTCATTATTTTATTATCTTTTTACATCTTCAAACTAGGCATTTGTGAATTTGCTCTGAGGAGCGATTTCTGGAGAACTGGGACACAAACCCCAGGGCTTGGATATCGGGACGCAAACCCCAATAGAAGGTTTCAGCAGCTTCATTTGGTTTCAGACTTTGATTGGAGTGCAAGTTCAGCATTGGAAGAGCTTTGGCTTTGGAAGTTGGGTATATTGCTTGGCACGTGGGAGTTCCTTGGCTGCTTGGATGTGATTGCAGCAACTGTACGGCCTCCTTCCAGTTGGCACGTGGGTTGTTGATTGGTATTCATCAGCCATCTCTTTTCATTGTGCGTGGATGGTCTTTCTTGCAGCCGGCAACATTATTTTGGTTGGTAGATACTTTGCTGGCATATCATTTATGTATTTTGCTTGGTACGATTTGTAGCTATTTTGGATTGGCTGAATATTATATTATTGCACATTATTTTCTAGCCTATTTCATATTTGCTGCTGCTTTTATTCATTGTTTACCTATATCTAGAAAAATACAAACAAAAACAAAAGACACAACCTTTCTGCAACTTCTGTCTCTCTCTGAAAGATCATTTAATAAACAGGAAGAATTTATTTTAAAACAAATAATTAAAAATTACAGCCTGTCAGCTTAAAAGATCCATCAAGGATCTTTCAGACTAGAAGTGATCTTCGTTCTGATGAGCTCATTGAGGGGAGATCTTCCAGAAATAAGAGCAAGCAACAAAATACAATCAACTTTGCTCTCATGGCCAACATTCATAGTGTTTTTGAGCCTCAAACATATTCTGAGGCTAAAGGAATTCCTGAGTGGGAAAAGGCTATGGAAGTCGAACACTAGAGTCTTTTGAAGGATAACGCTTAGGTCCTTTTTGATCTTCTGCTAGGGAAGAAACCCATTAGATACAAATGGGTGTATAAAGTTAGGTATAAAGTTGATGAAACCCTTGACAAGTACAAAGCTCGTCTCGTTGCTAGGGGGTTCTCACAAAAAGAAGGCATTGACTATGAGGAGAATTTTTCTCTTACAACCAAGATGAGTACCATTTGGCTTGTCCTTGCCTTAGTAGCTTAGTTTGGTTGGAAAGTCCATCAAATGGATGTTAAGAGTGCATTTCTTGACGGTGAGTTGCAAGAAGAGGTCTACATGACGCAACCTCTAGGGTTCCAACAACAGTTGCAGGAAGAGGTCTATATGACGTTGCCTCCAAGGTTCAAGGTTGCTGGAAAAGAACATTAGGTGTGCAGACTAGTGAAAGTACTCTATGGCCTGAAACAGGCTCCTCAGGCTTGGTACATCAAAATTGACAAGTACCTCACAGATAATGGCTTTTAGAGGAGTCCATCTGATTCTAATTTGTATGTCAAAAACAGTGGTGATGATGTTCTTATTCTTGTTGTCTATGTTGATGACCTCATTATCACTGGTAGTGCGACACTTTTGATTGATCAGATCAAACAGAGTTTGTGCTAGTCCTTTGACATGACAAACTTGAGACTTCTGCAGTATTGCTTAGGTGTTGAAGTTCTGCAGAAGTTTGGCAGATTGAAGGTAGTCAATGTATGCTCGGAGTCTATTGGACAAGTTTCGGATGAAAGACTGCAAACTTGCATCCACATCTATGGATAAAGGGTTGAAGCTGACAACCAAATCAAATTCACCTATGGTGAATGAATCAACATTCAGGTAACTGGTGTGTAGTCTCATCTACCTTACTGCTACTAGGGCTGATCTCAGTTTTGCAATGAGCTACATTTCACGCTTCATGGCAGCCCCTAAGGTTGATCATTGGGTAGCAGCGAAGTGTGTGCTGCGTAAGAGCACTTTTGATTTTGGTCTCCTGTACAACATAAGTCACGATCGTAGACTCATTAGTTCTACAAACTGTAAGAACCCAACTTGGCTCTCCTCTGCTGACTGTTTCTTTTGAATGCAGTAGATTTGACTTTGTTTTGGTTTTTGAATGTTTATGGATTTTTTTGTGTTTTTTTTGGTAATAATGAGCAATGATACAATACTGAAATAAACTCCTATGCTTAAAATAATACTGAAACAATAATATTACTACTAGAATTAATTTACGAGACTATCAAGGGAATGTTTGTTCTGTTTTATGGCCAATATGCCTGGAAAACAAATTCATTACAATGTAAGATAAAAACCTGATTTTTGCTGTCCCAGTAGTTGAAAAAATCTGCAAACTGCAAATTTTAATTTTTTGAAAAAATTACTGTTCACGCGGTACTGTAGCACTCCGTATGGCGGCACTGTAGCAGTCCGTACGACAGTACTGTAACAATTCGTACCGTACTTGTTAATCACCAAAATTTCTTCAATAAATCTGCAATAATTTCTCGTGAATTTATTCTTCAATTCTGCGCAATTAGATGCAAATAAGACCTTTGAATGAAGTCTTCCTGAAACCAAATATCACTGAATATTTCATCAGCTCAGATGGTGAACATTGAAGCAACTACGTCCTCCAATGATGGCTGAAAACCCTAGTCTCCAGAGCAAAACCCTTTCAATTTCACAATGTCAAAATAAAATAGCCATCCTCTTCTTTCCAAACTCAACGCTATATATCCTTTTTTGCAAGTCATACCCTAATCCTCTTAATTATAATTTTGCTTGTAATTTCATTTAATTTCACTTTGGGTGTCAAAACGATTTTAATCATTAAATGGGCATTTAATTTTAATATTTCAATAGTCTGGCTCAGATAATTTAATTAAAAACATGGCTCCGTCTAATGATGAGTTGACCCTCAAGTTAAGTGATTATAATATAAAGTCACTTTATAACTGTATTATTAAATCACTTAATAATAAATGCTAAGTCATTCAAACTTGTCTAACTCCACGAATATTTTGAATTTAGCTATGCCGTCTGAAACTGGAGCTCACTAGTTGACCACCCATATGACCGTGATGTCTACTAAAAATAGCAGGGGTCCATCTCCAACTGCTAAAAATAGCCTGGCCAAGCCAAACTCAAAGCAAAACTCATCATAAACAAACTCTGGCAACCCAAAAGTGTACTTTGCTTTGTCCCCGGAAGATCTCCACGCCAAGGTGACCCTCTATCCAATCCTACTAGCCTACGAGGGTCTTTGATAGGCTAATCACAAGCTAGAGTGATGTCTCTAGCTAGAAGGGGACATCACACAAACTCAGATTGGGCAAGTTTCGTTGATGACAAAAAATCAACATCTGGGTATTGTTGACGTGTTTTTTATAACAGCGTCGAACATAGAATAAAGTTGCCCAACGGTCATTGTACTCTCTCTTGATCAAAGCTCAATCGTATGCTAAGATTGTGGTAAGTTCAAACAATTAACTCCAAGGTTTCGGTTATGCAGTGGACATGACTCAGTTGGCCCAATGTGATATGCTGGTAATCCAAGGGGACTTACGTTTGAATCATTATTTCACTTCTTTGATTAGGCTGGAACTTCATCATCGGATATGGCAATTTTGCGATGCATCTGCTTCAAATAAACTAAATTGGAATGAACTGAAATTAAAGGGGAAAGGGTTAGAAGCTTCTAAATCTACTCCTAAGGGCAGTGATATCAATAGATAGTGCTCTAATGGACGAACTCCAAATAAACCAAGTTCTGCTTTGCTAAGATTAGCTACAACTCCACAAGAACAAGTGCAATATTCTGAGGACGTTGAAGGATTTTCACATTGAGAAAGTACATTTGAATACCCAACACGACACAATCCAAATGACTATTCACAATCAAACTTAGCACAAATTTGGGGGTTCAGGCTAACTTTACACTGCAACTTATAGTCAACAAGATGCAAAAAATATGAACCATGGAAATTCATCAAACACCATTACATTCTCCATTGAAATCAAAACACTACTCTACTACTCTAAGTGAGGAAGGTGAAACCATGCAAGTTTTGAAAAATAACTTAAGTGGACACCATCAGAGAACAATGTTTCATTGTTATTATCCCAAACACTTATCACAACAATTTCATACAAATCTCCCTGGTTACAAATGAAGGGGTCACCCCTTTATATAGGTTTCAAGCCTTGGCTACATGCAAAACCCTTATTAGGGTTTGCCCTAAAAGATTCCCACACATGACGCAACAAGGTGGGAATATTCATTAAATGCTCACTTTCCCATTTACAATAAATTCCTACATGCCCAAAATGGCGTCCACTTGTGCATTGAATGCACCATCTTCATCAAATTCGCCCAACATGCAATAAAGATTCTTCCATGCAAAACTGCTTACGCTGCCATAAATGCCCATCATCTCCACATGCGACGACTACATGCAAAAAGAATCAGCCATAATGCCTTAAATGTGATGGCTACATGCAAAAAGATGCTCCACTACATCAGCATGTGTTGATTTGGTTGCCACTTGGCGAGAAATCCCTGGAGAGAGAAAACTTTATCTAGGAAGAATTTTCTTGAGATTTTGAAATAGTCCTTGTCTTAGATTTTTCATCAATTTTCAACATCTATTTTTTAGGAATTTTACAAATTTGAGTTTCGAGGTCTAGGAGAGAAAATTCTCTCACGATTCCAAATCTATTATCATTTTAAAATTTGGATGATTTTTGATGCCTAAAAATGGATTTTTCAAATTTTTTTCCAGGGGGATTTTTCTTGTTCAGTTCATCCTTGATTCCTTCCTTGCCTTAGATTTTTTTTTTACCTTCAATTCATCCTGGCGTGGAATTCATGTTGTGAAGGAATTCTCCTTTGGAAAGAAATTTCTGCCTTACCCTTGTCTTGCACTTCATCTCCAACTTGGATGCTAAAACCACACGGTGAAGGAATTTTGTTTGAGGAAAAATCCTCCATACCCTTCATTTGGTGTCCATTCTTGACCTTGATTCTACTTTACCCCTGAGGAAGGAAATTCTTCATGATTTCCAAGAACTATGCCCTGAAGGAAGGAATTTCCAACACTTAGCCAAATTTTCACTTCTTCCAAGAATTCTGTCATGAAGGACAGAATTTCCAATACTTGGTCAATTTTTTACTTTCCTATATTTTAGGAATTTTTTCATATTTGAGTTCCAGAGTCTAGAAGAGAGAAAATTTTCTCACTTAGCCAAATCTGATTTTTTTTTTAAATTTGGATGAATTTTGATGCCTGAAAATAGATTTTTCAAAAAAAATTTTGGGGGGATTTTTTTTTCTCAATTCATCCTTGACCTTCAATTTCCATTCCTTAGAATTTTTTCATCTTCAATTGACCTTGAGCATGGAATTCATCACATGGAGGAAATTTCTCTTTTTATTTCATTTTCCTTGACTTCCCTTATCCAGTTCTTCATGCTTGACTTGGGTGCTATTTGACCATCATGGAGGAATTTTTCATTT
This sequence comes from Cryptomeria japonica, assembly GCF_030272615.1. Classification (NCBI taxonomy): domain Eukaryota; kingdom Viridiplantae; phylum Streptophyta; class Pinopsida; order Cupressales; family Cupressaceae; genus Cryptomeria; species Cryptomeria japonica. The sequence continues at coordinate 318,382,515 of NC_081411.1, forward strand.
TCACACTTTTCCATGGCACCCTTCCTTGACCCTGGGCACTATTTGCACTAGGTGGAGGAAATTCAACTTTTCTGGATTTTCCATGGCATCTTCAATTTGGCACAACTCTACACACTTGGGCGCTAGATAAGTATAGTGGAGGAAAGAATACCCCCTTTCTAGTGCCCTTTTTCCTTCTTGGGTGCCAAAAACCCTAGTGATGGAATTTTCACTTTTGCCAACTTTCCTTGGCATCCACATCCTAGTGCCTACACTTGCATTTGGGTGCCAAAAACATATGAGCAAGGAATTGGGGGGGGGGGTGCTGTTCGAAAGCTATCCGGTTGCGACAATCCTTAATCAGATGGCCATATTTGTGACAATAATTGCATTGAACCTTCTTCTTTTTCGAGCCTTCCTGTGACTGACTAGAGCCCTTCGACTGAGAGAACTGAGATGACTGAGATTTGCTTTTATCCTTGTGAAAGGATTTGGTTGCAAATGCTTGCTCAGAGGAGGATGAAGTGACACCGCTACCAAACTGTTGTTTCCAGCGATCGTGCTGTAGAAGTTTGGTGCAAAACTCTGGAAATTTCAGATCAACATTCGTAGATGTAATGTTGAGAGTCTCTATGAAGTGCTCGTAGGATTTTGGTAGACTTTTGAGGGTTATGACTACCATATCCTCTTCTTCCATTTTTCGACCAAAAGCTTCGAGCTGATCTCGAATGTCCTTAATCTTTGTGAGATGCTCCTGTAAGGACATGCGTTCATCTATCATGATGGAGAACAACTGGTTCTTCAAGAAGAACGCTCAGCTTTTGTTGGATGTCTCATGCAACTCCTTTAGATGCTTCCAAATTTCTGAGGTTGATTGACCAGAAGGAATCTAAGGTAGCTGGTCATCTGTGACAGAGAGCTTGAGAAGCATGACAACTTCCCTATTGCGGTCATCAAATTTGTCTTGATTGGCTCCGACTGTAGAAGGACGAGATTCTTTTCCCAAGACAAGATCATCTAGGTGGCGATATTCGAAGATTGTCAGCATATGCTGCTTCCAAGTGTTATAATTTTTGCCATTGAATCGCTGACTACCTTCCAACATCAAGTTGGTCAATGACACCATCTTGCACGTTTCCCAATGCATGGAAAACGAAAATCAAAGAAGAGGCGATAGCATGGAATTCAAATCCCAATGTAGAAAACAGAGGCAGATACAAGTACAGACTTCAAAAAACAGATGAAGTACGACTGACACGGATTTCGAGAAAATTTTACGGCTGACAGAAAAAATACGAAGACAACCCAAAAATCCAAAAAGAATCTGAAATCATAATTGAAATCTGCGGGCACAAAATTCGAGGCATGGAAAACGATGCACCCACAAAATTCTGAAAACAACCCAGTTGATCTCTCAAAAAACCCACCAAGAATCTGCAATCAGAAATTTTTTTTGACTTGATCTGAAGGGTAAAAACCCTGGTCGAAAATGCAGATTTCCGTCCAAAAATGGCAAAAAAAATTGTAGGCGGGAAAAAATTGCGTCGCGTCTGGGAATGGCGGTTTGTCGCGTTAGGGGCCGAAGTTGCAGAAAAAAGAACGAGCAATGACCTCACGGAGGTTGAAAAAAGACAACGCGAAAAATAAAATTGCGGATTGCAAAGAAGAAGCCGCGAAATCATGTTGTGTAGGAGCATGAAAGTCACCGTGTGCAGACTAAATCACGATTTTTTAAATCGCGTCAAAACAGAAAACCCTCAAGCCAAAAAGAAACATCCAGAAAAAAATGACGGAAAATCCGTCGCGCAAAGCTGCAGAATAGAGGTTTCTTCATGATTTAGCACGTGAAAAAAAAATCTTTCTCTTTTTTTTGAACAAATCGCCCAGGAAGAAATTACTACTCTGATACCATATTACGGAAAACGTAATTGGTAAAAAAATAATTGTTGTATTAACAATGAGCAAAGCAAATACACTCAATAAAAATATTTACAAAATGTACAAAACAACAAGTTTCTAAAAAGAAATTGCGAGTAAGATCAGAAAGATCTTATTAGAAATATTTACATAATATTACATAATTGAGCATTAAATAAATAATAAAGTATTATTCTAATAGTTGAGCAAACTGGAAAATCAGCTAGTTGATGGGTTGAAGAAACGTTGGTTTATTGAGGGATTAATCCCCTCACTAAGAGGATGAAGGTGGTACCCTTGTCCTTGTATGCCGATGCTTACAATCGGGCGATGGATATTGAAAGCGAGAGTAAAACATCATGGGGAAAGAAAAAAGCAAGTGATGATGAAACAACGAAGGATAGTAGTAGTGATGGTGAGTCCAAAATAGTACAAGCCCTCAGAAGGGATATGCTACGAATGATGAAGGAATTGAAGGCTGAGATGGAAGGGCTGAAGGAGAACAAGGAAATGTGGTGCATCGACTATAAGGTAGAAGGTCACGTTAAAAGGACCCGTCTGAAGAAACTATTTTGTGACATCTGTCAAGTACTAGGACATTCCATCAAGGAATACCCGTACAACTTACAAACAAGAAGCACACAAGTGCTCTTTGCCCAAGGGGAACAAGCAACCTTGTTGACCACAACACCAAAACTACCTACTAATTCTAATGCATCGCTTGGTGGATACTATAACAACAGACGAGGGAATAATAACAGTGGCACAAGAAGTAGAATATAGTATGATGAAAAGGGGAGATCAATGATCTAGTGTCGAAAATGCAATGAATGGGGTCATTTTGCTCGAGAGGGCCAAAGTAGTCAAAACAATACAAGCATGTTATAGAAGTGGTGTGGACCTAGAAATCACAAAGACGCTGATTGCCCGAAACAAAAAGGGGTAATGGAGGTGGTAGTGGCCGATACAGCCACACCATTGCAGAAGGGAGTAGACAGTACAAGAGTTGATAGCTGGCTTAGCAAGTTTCAAGTGACCCCTGCCACCCCACCACCATCAAGTCTTGGGGAGGATGTGCCAGCCGATGCAGGGGAGGTCGAGCATTTACCTATTGGTGAGGAGATGGAGCACACTAGGGCACAAGAAACATTTGTGGAGGAGCAGATGGTGCCTCTTGGGGAGAAGATGGTGAATGTTGAGGATATTGAGGAGCTCGTATAGGTTGTAGAGCCTAGTGAGTAGTTGGGTGCCACCACTTCTCAGCCTGCTAAGGTGCCAGAGGGGGAGGATTTAGATGGGTCTAGTGGGGATGAAACCCAAGGTATGCGCATTCAGATTTCAAAACCCGACCCCTATGATGTTTTGGGAACAATGTAGACATACTTAGTGGAGTTAGAGGATATCGCCCTAGTTACCCATGAGGTGGCTGAGTTATCACGAAAGATAGACATCGGCCTGGCACTACTGGTAGCTATTGAGGCAAAAAAGATCCTTAGTTTCATGCAAACCGATTGTGAGCAGGAGTTTTTTCAGTGTTTTACATCCTAGGGGTGGCCTACCTTAGAGGCTCTTGAGATGCGAGAGGTGTGGCACCTGGCACACCCCACTACAATTGGTAAACATGGCAAAGTACTCTCTGCGCTTCATAGTATGGAGACCTGTTTCAAGAATTTGTTTTATCTCATGATTCAAGCAACTCATTCCATGGAGGAATCCGAGGCAGGGAGAGTATCTGCACTCAAATAGGCTGAAGCGTCTCAAAATGAGCTATCTACACACATTCACACTTCCTAGGAGCAGTTGGCATAGAAGACACAACTCACCACTTCCAAGAAAGAGCACATGATGGCTCTAGAAGCCACATTGGCAGAGGAGGATCACCTGGAGAAGTAGAAAGTTGCTTTGATAGAGAAGGATGTCTGATTAGGTGAGATGGAGGAGTGCCTAGCAGCCATGACTTAGGAGATGAAGTGAACCAAACGGGATTTGATGGAGGCAGTATACATGGTGAAGTGGTCATGAGAATGGGAGTTGGTAGCAGAGCGTGACTTGAAGATTCACACTGATCATGTCCACCGCCTTCGGTAGCAACTCTCAACCTTTGGGGTCACATCCACTCCGACATCCTCTACTAGTCCAAGGACGTCTTCTCACCTTCCCGTTAGTAGTTTGCTTCAATTTTGTTGTGTTCTAGCCCCATTTTGTTTTCATCATTTGGAAGATAAATAATGTTTTGTCAAGTATTAATTGGAGGGGCTGATGTCGTCGGTAGTTTTGTTGTGGTTAATAAATAATGTTTTGTTAAGTATTAATTGGCCATGTAATGACATTTGTTTCTGAGTTGTTGTTGGTAGTTGCGAACGGTTGGTAATCTTAACCACCCGTTAGGTACTATATGTACTTCATTGTTGTCTTGGAAACCATTATTATTGATTGTACACGTTACATTCTGAAATAAATGATACATTCTTTTGGCCATATTCTTGTTTTGATGTTTTTATGTTATTTTTTTGTATGATGTGAATTATATATAGTGTTTACTCTGCGTAATCCAAACTATTCCCTTCAGGAGTAAACAAACGCTCCTTATTCTAAAGGTGTTATAATGAGTGGTAGTGAGGGTTGCAATCACACCTTCCATTTGTGCCAAATCATCTTGATGCTCTTTTGTGCCCGTCTCCCCATCCATCCGCTCATCAAGAAGCTACGTCTCCTTCAACTCAACATCACTAGGTTCCTTGGAGACTTCAATGCAATGGGCTTTTCCCCCACTTCTATGCTTATGTCTAGGTTTCCATGTCCCATGACAGTCAAAGCAAAGCCTCTTTCATCTCAACTCATCCCTCAAATCATGAGGTGCACCACCAATTGGCCTAGAAATTTCACCCGCTGGTCTAGTATATTCTGGTTTCTTGTCCTTCGTTTGTAGAAAACCCTATGATAAGGGTGTCTGCAAAAACTTATTAGGAAACCTAGCCTACGGTGTAAATAGCTCCATATTCCTTGCATGCTTAATAGCATTCTGCAAGGATGGTGGATCAAAAGCTTTGACCCAACCCCTGAGAGGTTTTGACAAACCCTTTATGAACCAAGAAGTCAACCTCTTCTGGGTCACATCAGAAACCATTACTGACAACCGTTGAAACTTTGAAATGTATGCCTTAATTGTCCCAACCTCTCTCAATTGAGCCAACTCTCTAGAGTGTGCCTTTGAAGTTTGAACCCTTGCAGTCAAACCACTCTATCAATGTAGTGCAAAACTAATCATAAGAAACTATCACACCATGAACCTGTGTGACTAAACCATGATACAACCACTCATGTGGAGCTCCTTAAAGGTGAAGGGTAGTAAATTTGTTGGCCTCAATCTCCATCCGATTCGGGCAAGGTAAGTAGCCAATTTTTGAATCCAAGCTCTAGCTATACCCTTGGATGATCCATCAAAACTTGGGAAGGATAGACGTCCCAACCTCTTTTGCTGCCCATAATTTTGCATCCCTTGATTCCACTGTTTCTTCTTTGGCTTTGTGCATTTGTGACCTCCAAGTAGTCTCTAAAAGAGATAGCTGACTGAAAATCTGCCCCCAAAACTTGATACTTAGTGAAAATTTCGGCATCCTCATTGTCCTCCATGGGTTCCTCTTGTGTAGGCTCATCCTCTTGTATAAAGGTAGGCATGAAAGGTCTGGATTGTGATGAACCAAAAGGTTTGCTAGTAGAATGTTCATTGTTCTCTGCAGCTCTGCTACTTTCCTCTCTCTCCATATGCACTAGATTTCTTCCATTTGCTATGTTATGAGCCATCTGACTCAAATAAAGATTGGTATTCAGCATCCGTCTTAGCATTCTTGCAAACATTTGTTTTGCCTCCTCTTCACTTGATGATGGTGGTTGATCGCTGCCAGCCATTATTCCTTTATGTTTTTCCAAGTTATGACTACTCTTTCCACGCATACAACCAACCCAAACAAGCTGCCAAGACTTGAAGCTTTGGTACCACTGTAATATCTCCAAATAGGGCTAATAAAAAAGCAACAATGTCTCCAAATAGGGCGCAAATTTTTTTCTATTTTGAATTTCATATAAGAAAATTCTTCAACAAAATCAGATTTGCTTTCAGATTATTGAACTGATTTTTTTGCTGATATAGATAAATTTTAGAGTATTTCTGAAAATAGAAAAAGTACAAAAAATCACTCTAAATCTGCCTTGAAACTTAAGAAATGATTCACATTGACTTTTATTTTTTTGAGATAAAGGTAATTTTTTTATTGATCAGTAAATGTTTTTGTATTACTGAGTCAAAAATCATTACATCTTCAGAGTATCTGAAAAAACACGTAACAAAACAGATTTGCAGTATTAGCAGATTTTTAAACATAAGCCCCCCCTCTCTATGCATGCTGAATCAAAATACGTTTCCCCATTCCCTGAGTTTAAAACTAAATTCTTTACATTTCTTAATAACAAGTATACGATTTTGGCAAAATATAACAAAAAACTAAGTAGCTTGTTGCGTTATGTAGAGACAATTTCCTTGCCTTCGCCACTGGTCTCTTCGGCCTGCTCCATTTGCTCCTCTGGGTCTTCGATATCATTGTTGTCTTCAAGAGGGAAGCCAATCCACGGGGTACATCGACATTGCTTCTTCCTTGACCCCCTTGGACGTCCATGCTTTCGTTTGGTGGATGTATACCCCCCTGACTTGGAAGGTTTCGCTTCAAACGCTCCCCACTTCTCCATTTCCAGCTTCATGTCCTGCCTCTCCCACATCTTCAAATACTCCTTTACCCCATGCATCCCTATCTGTGCAGAGGCGTGACATACCTCCTTGTTGCAATTTGCCCTCCAAAGGAGGTAAGGACTCAGGGGAGGTTAAATTCATTTACATGCAACCAAGACCCGTTTAGGCACACAAACCCCACAGTGTCTTGTGTCATCCTCAGGAAGCTGTTGAAACCTCCACACCATTCTTCATAGACACATCCTCGCACAATCCTTTCGACTTGCTCCTTGTTTTCCAGTTTGAAGCACCAAACCGCGAACATGGAGGCAACTTCAACATTTGTTCGATATTTGAATTGCCCTTGTAGGTACTCATCTTCGTAGACAATCTCGACTCTTGTGAGGAATTCTTTCTCCTCAAAACGAAATATGTTTGCCAATCTCTCATTTGAGATTTGGCCCCAGCATGCCATCATCGGTCTTGTGGCTTGGAATGAGAAATTGGGCTCCATTCGCTCTCCTTGCAAGTTCACTCTGTCAAAGGTGAGTTGGGCGGCAAAACTGTGTTCTTTTAAGTCCTTTCACCGTCTTTTGTTTAAGGCTTGTTGGAGAAGCCAAGCCAAAACCATCTCGACTTCCTTTATAGTGGAGTATTAAATGCATCGGCTATTCGAGGCTGGCATTGTTAGGTTGAAAAGACACTGCAATGATTCGCACATGGGAGATACTCAACTTTTCTGTCACCTTTGTCCATTATGAATGCCTCGATTTGAAAATATTAAATCACCAAAGATTTGGAGAGATTGCATAGCTTCGTGCATCCACGATGAGGGGTTATTGTACTTGAAAACTAGTGTGCATTAATTTCCTTTGAGCCGTGTCCATTCATTGATCAACTACCCATTCTTATTGTTGCTAACATGGCAAATTTGAAAATCTCCACGTTCTAGCCGTTGGAGAGGATTGCATCCAACAAAAGATCTCCAACTTGCAAGTCAAATGCTTGGTTGGCACACACATCAACATCCATATTCCCTTCCCTTAAGATATGGGATACCTTGAAGTCTTGAAAAGCATTGATGAGGTTTCGGATCCATTTAATCTCTCTATCAGTCTTCCAATTTTGGGTTTCTCCCCTAATTATAGCTTGCATTATTACTTGGAAGTCTCCTTCCAAATGGAGTTTCTCCACACCTAGTTTCTTTGCCACTTGAACTACCAAGAAAGCCACTTTTTCCTCAGCTTCGTTGTTAGTGCCCGGGGTCAAGCGTTGCTTGCACCTAGCGATGATCACTCCATTGCAGTCCTTGGCTACACAACCTGCACAAGATGGTCCCGGGTTAGTGCGAGATGCCCCATCGAAGTTGATTTTTATCCATCCAGATTCCAGAGGGGACCAATAGGAAAGACTCACTGCCTGAGAAGAAGGATTAACCCTTTGACTCCCATTAATAGGTTGAGATAAAAGTAATTAATAGTTGCAGATTTAGACACAAATACCTCAGAAATGTCTTCAAATTGTAGCTGTCTTTGCCAAAACACCGAGAAAATTACAGCTAGGTCTGTTAAACATGTTTCCACTTGTCCTTGTTGCTATCTTCAACAGTGTTCCATCAATGTTGGGGAGGGGGGGATGCGGGGACGCGTTTCCGGGACGGGGGACCAAGGGCCTAAGTTTGGGGATGGCGGGGGGAAGGCGGTGTTGTGACCATTTCACACATGGCCCCATTAGAATGGGGACCCCCTCTTTTGTTTTGGTTTTTGCTTTTGGTTGCTTGTTTTCTCTCTGCTTTTAGGATTTTGAGTGAGTGAGTGGTCTGTTTGAGCTAGCTGGATTGGGGCTAAACCTTGGAAGCTCGTTTTTAGGGTTTCATTCAAGTTAAGTCTAACCAAGTTTTGGAATTGTTAGTAGTCTATCTGAAGATTCAAGATTGTCGGAATGAAATATCCCTTTTAGGAGAGTCAAATTGGTTAGGACAAGGATAGGACAGGTCTCAGGTCAGGTCTAGATTGAAGGAGGGTTTTTCTGGGTAAAGTCCAGTTTGTTTTTGAGTCTGAGTAAGCTAAGCATGGTCAGTGAAGAAAGGGAGTCCAGTTGGCCAAGTTAAATAGGGAATGAGATGGATTAAGGGCCTAAAAACCTAAATTTCGCTTCTGACCCTTCTTAAGGGTCCAGAGCGAATTACATCCTAAACACTATTTCTTGCCTTAGATGAAATTGCAAACCTGTTCTTAGCCTGGAAGATGACTTGACTTTACCTTGTGAGGTGGTTTGAAACTTAAAAATTGAGCAATTTCGCTGAGAAAAGGGAAATCGCTCCTGACCCTTCCAGAGGGTCCAGGGCGAAAATTCTATTTGAGCTTATTTTTCACTGACTTTGGCTAAATTGTGATGTGCAGGGCATCTTGGAGGAAAGATTGGACGACATTTGATACATTTGAAGACTAGGAAGCATGCAAGATGATGAATTCTGGACAAAGAGGGTAAATTCACTCCCGACCTTTCCAGAGGGTCCAGGGCGAAATTCCCAAATGCTTCTATTTTGCAGTGAAGAAGGTCAAGTTTGTGGCATGATTGAAACAAGGACAACTCCCTTTTGCATCTTGAGGTTGTTTTGACTTGGAAAAATGAAGGGTTTTGCCTAAAATCAAATTTTCGCTCCTGACCCTTCCAGAGGGTCCAGGGTGAAATTTTTAGCAAGCTTCACTGGGCCTCAATCCAACCTTGATATTCTCCAGTTTGTGCTAAATCGCCAAATTTGCCAAATTCGAAACATTTGGGAGGATTAAATTAAATTCGCATTAATTAAAGGCATTTTTAATTTAATAAATTAATATTTAGGCCTTGAAATAATAAAAAATTCCACCTTGGAGGCATTAAAATTAATTTTAAAAATTAAAAAAATACAAATTAAGCGCTCAATAATCATTATTTTGCCTTTATAGGCAAGTCGGCCACCTTTTCAAGGAAATTTTATTTATTTTACCCCTATTTGTCAAGTCGACCTTGAAGGGATTAGGGTGAGTGCCCTATATAAAGGGGGAGTGTTGTTTTAAATTTCAAATCATTCATTCATTCCTTCTTATGCGAATTTTGAGGAGCAGATTGGAGGAGCGAAATCTAGCAGATTGGAGGCGAATTTCTTAGCAAGTTGGGAGATAATTTCCAGATTTTGAAGTTGTTTGAAGGATAATTTCCAGATTTTGAGAGGCTAGTGGAAGGCAAACTTCTTTTGAAAGTTAATCAAGACAATTCATCCAAGAAGGCCAGCAATTCAATCCTTATCCAGCAAGATCTGATCTTATTTCTTCCATTCACCAAGGTTCATAGTTAGGCTTTCAAAGGAGAAGGTATGAGGAATCAAATTATTTGAAGTTCTTATCCAAGGCTTGTTTTAATTTCATAGCATTTTTTAGAAAAAGGTCTAAGTCTTGAAAGTTTGATTCCATTCATAGTTAATTGAGAAATGAGGAATTCTAGATTTATCATTAATATCTTAAATCTTCCCTTTGAAGAGTCTTAGTTTCTACACTTTAAGGTATGATGCTTAAGGATTAATTTTGAAATTTTTGTGTAGGCATCAAATGGCGACTCCCAAGGCCGGAGGATCTACAAGTCGTCAGGCTCTCATCAAAGAGGATCATAAAAGTGACGAGTTGGAGACCAGGATCGTGTCCAAATGGAGTAATATCGGAGACACCAACTTAGGAAACTTCAATGTGAAGAAGTTTCGAGAGGCCCCCTACATTGGCAAGCAATCAACTGTTGCGAGGAAGATAATTGAAAGTGGCATCATCAAGGCTGCAGGTTTCCCTCCCGCCGTCAAATGTCATGAGTTGATGATCGAGTGTGCCAGCCACTATGACTCACAATCAAGGACGATCGTATCCAAAGACGGAAACATCTTAGCTTACCTTTCAGAGGAAGCTATAAGCGAAGCTCTTCATCTTCCGGACCATAAAGATATGGTTTACAAAAGCTTAGAAGGAGCGAGGTCGATCTATGAAGATGATCCTGAGACTTGTCTGAATCTCATCAAGCTCAAAAGTCGGCCTTGCCTGAACAAGATTCCCAATACACCACATAGGATCGATTTCCAGGAGGAGTACAGAGATTTGATAACTTTGCTCAATCGAGTTACAGGGGCTCCTCAAGCCTTCTTCTTCGAAAAGTGGATGTTCTTCTTCATTCAAATGATAGTCCAAGGAAAAGGAATGCTTCATTGGGCCAGAATTATTAGCAATTGTCTGGACGTACAGTTAAGAAGGCTAAGACCCACCAAATCATTCCACATGAGCTCATATGTTATATATGCCTTAATCAGGAGTTTCGAGTATGCAGGGCTACCTCACAGAGGAGTGATCGGAAGAGGACCCGGAGAAATGAGAGTTTGTGATTCTTATGTTCATCTGTATCATCCGCCTAGAAGTGACTACAAGTTAGTCAATGACACATTCACGATGAACATTACCACGATAATGCAAGGTGGGATTCACAATCGTCTGTCTTTGGATGCACAAGACCTTGTGAAGAAGTATGGCACCTGGTTCATCCAATTTCAAAAGTTCACATACATCAGAATTCAGGGGTGTCCTTCACCTCCCTACATGTTGCCAAGATACCCAACAGACAGGATAGTGCTATTTGAGGTGACTAGACAGTTGGCAGCTTATGCGAAGGCATCCAGACACCAGCATGGAAATGGAATTCCCGTGCCCATCATATTGGGGAATTCAGTTGAGGTGTGTCCTAACACTCAAGCCTCGGAGGATGCAGAGAAGGAATTATCTTTATACTCATTCTCATTCTTTGCCTCACGGGAGAATTTTGATCCTCATGGTTATATGGAGGAGACAGTCAGCAGGAAGTACAAGCATGAGTCTCAGGTGGAGGACTTTTGGATGAATCTCCTAGGTGATTTAGAGGTTAAAAGAAGGATGCATTCCCGGCTACCCTTAGATCTCATCAGGAAATGCAAAGTTTATAGAGTAGTTGATCAAGCCCAAGATAATGGTAGATACCTCCAGTTATCTTATGAGAAAGAGGACAAGGAAGTGAAAATAGATTGGAATGAGCCCGAGGTTTTAGACTTGAGAGCCTTGATGGCCCCCGTTTTATCCTGCACTCGCAGATGGGTGGATGTACAGCATCAGAAGTTGAAAGAGCAGAATGTATCAATGACATTCACTTTGGAAGCAAGACCAGAGGAAGGAGAAGCAAGTGTAAGTGAGAATACTTTTCATCCCAAGGGCTCAAAGAGGAAAGAAAGACCTGAGAAAAGGGAACCCTCCAGGAAGAAGCAGAAAACCAATCCTGATCACCCACCAAGCACATCTTCTCGACATGAAAAGAAGGCAAGTCAAGGAGAAGATCAGGAGAAGATGGTATATGAAATTGATGAGTCTATGGAATCCATGGTACAAAATGACAAGCAAGAAAAGGGACAAACACCTCAGCAGTCGTCGAGTCAATCTCCCCAAGTTGACGCTAATGAGCTACATGAAGAGAAGAATGATGATGAAGCGACATCTCCTTTCCGAGAGGATAGACCACTGCTTAAAGAAATACAAGGGAAACAAGATCCGCCATTCCGGATTGGTTAAAAGAGAGACTGACAAGGGTACTTGTGGTTGAAGAGGAATAAGATGTATTTGATTTAGAAAGCCTTATAGGAAATTCTCAAGAGGTGATGGAAAAGAAGAAGGCCACAAAAATGTCCAAGGTAATAAGAGATGAGATAGGATCTAGAAAATTGCAAGTAGCTACACCAGTAGTGGACAAATATGAGGGTGAGATTCTTGCAGACGAGTATGACTTAGAAACATTTGAGCTTGGTCCACTTACTTCCGAGCAAGCAATGGAAGAAGCAACCGATTCATTTGAAGCACTTAAAGACAAACTTAAAGAAGAAATGGAAAAGAATAAGAAGCTTGAGAGGGAGGTCAGTGCTTGGAGAAGCTATTTTAGTCATCTCAATCAACCCTTGAGACGTCAGGATCCGGCAGTATCTCCTTTACAAGCACTCCCTCTTGAATCAGTAGGCGAGGCAGAAAGGGTCAAGAGCTTGGTTCAGCTTATGGGTTCTTGGATTGATAAATTCCACACGGTAGCCGTCGAATTTGCAACGAGAATGATGAAGACAGTTCATCGAGCTATCCAGGTCCTTGAGATTATCCATAATCTAATGATAACTGTAGCTGCATTCACTCACACTATAGATGTTATCATTCCTGTCTTACAAGTGATAAGACAAACACCAAGACGGATTCTAGCACAAGAAAGGATAATGGATGGAGGAGCCCATAATCTCCTACAATGGTCAGCTCTGCTCCAGATGAAAGAGGTCCTTTTTGATGACATCAACACCAGATGTAGTCAAGTTGAAGGTATCATTCATCCAATTCAAGATAAGGTGTTTGAAGTGTTATGTACCACTCTTGACAGGCGGATCGAGATTGAGACAGATGTGGACATTCAAGAGTTGGAGGAGAGAGTTAAAGTCATCTTTTGCAAAGGGGAGAACATCATCACAGATAAGCAACGAGATCAGATGTTCGCTACTATGTTCCTGATTGAGAAGACCAAAGAGCTTGAACCTGGATGGGAGACAATTCTTCTCACTGCTTTTGATCAGGTCCTTCACTTGGAAGAACGAATGAAGAATCTTCCCGAAATTCCCATTGCTGAGATTGAGGGAATTGTGTCCAGATTCATTGAATATGCTAGGAAAGAGCATAGGAAAGGGAACAACATTCTAGATGAAAAGTTGTTATAGGATGATGTGGCAGCTTAATTCCTATTGGTCTATGTTTCCTCGATATTTGTGCCAATTAATTATTGGCTATGCATTTAAGGATGTTTATCTAAATGGGGACCTTTTTGTAACAAACCCTAATTAGGGTTTAGGTGTCAAAATCTCAGCCGTTGATCTTCTTTCGATTTGGGCCATTCATTGTATTTGAGGATGCTATATATACCCTCACTCATTTTCATTTTTGATATAGATAGAAGTTAGAGAAGAGAGAGAGCTTAGAGAGAATAAAGTTATTGTGTAGTAAGATTGAGTAGTGAAGAAAGAATTTTGAACAATTGTTGTCCATTTGGCTTTGAGATCAATAAAATATTGAAGTTATGGTGTTTTATTGCAATACTTGTGGCTATCTTCATGATTGTTTATTTTCTTGAATCACTCTCAGTTGAAGTAGCGTTTAAATTTGAAGGACTAAGTGTTGTGCTTGATCTTTGGTGAGATTCATGTTCCAAACCACTAGCTTCGTACTGATTGTAAGGACGCCTTGTGTGGTCAACTGGAAATATTGAGATTGCTTAAAATTTCAATCATTTTGGAAGTATTGATATGTATCTCTATGATAGTATCTATATCCTTGATGATTTGAAAGTTACCGAATCACCTTAGAAGATCGCATCAATTCCAGTAGAGTTGTAATTTCTTGGCGATACTGTAATTGGTAGAATCTTACCAAGTCTAGCCTTCATCGAGTCATTCTTAGGATTAGATTAGCATTCCTTCCTTGAAACCCTTATCTTTTGACATTTTTTTTTGAGAATCTGTTAGTGTTAGGAAAATCCTGTTCCTACAGTCGAAAAGAGAGTAACACGGACAAGCTTTCTCTGAAAGTACGTAAGGCCCCTTGAAGAAACAGCATATACAACGACCACTGGTGCTTATCCACACGTAGAGATCCTACAACGAAGAACCTTGAAGTCATCCCGATTGATCCTTTTCGCGACGTCTTCAGCATTCAGAGACTTTAATCAAGAGAGGATAAGGTACCTTTTGGGTATTTTATTTTGTGTTTGGTGGTGTACAAAATACACATCAACAAGCGGCGGGGGGGGCGGCAAGGTGGTGGTGTTGATATAGTTATACATATACATATAGTACTTGAAAAACTAGTTTTGAAAAGATGTATGATAGTATAACAGTATAAGAATTACATTTCAACTGAAACTATAGGAAATTTGAAATACTAAATCTAAATACCAAGATTTCTTCAATGCTAATTATGTTGTTATATGGAGCCTAATTAGACTCGGAGGTTAAATTTTCCCTACTTCCATCAGCGCGGTTTCCCCCTATATTTTTCGACGGGGGTTTGGGGGCAGCGCCCCCAAGTTGGGGTCAAGGGGCATATACGTGGGGCGTCAGGTGTTATTTTTCTATTGGCCCACGTCCAATTAGGATTACCCCTTAACCCCCAAAAAAGTCAATTTTTAAATTTTTTTTAAAATTTTAATTTTAAACATTGCATATATGTGGGGGTGACAGGAGATGTCTGGGCGTCTCCTTGTCCCTCAAGAGACGTCTGCATGTCTCTCGAAGGACAGGGAGACGCCCAAACATCTTCCAAGGAGATGTCTCCTTGGGAGACACAGAGATGTCTCCCCGTCTCTGGTGGTGCTTGGGTGGCGGTGGCGGGGGACATCACGTCCCTGTCCCCCCGTCCTGGAGACGTCTCCATCTCCAAGATGCGGCCAAAAGAGGGGGGGGGGGATACGTCCCGGTGGAACACTGATCTTCAATGAAGCTCAGTATTATGTAGACACCTTGCTGTAGTAAACCCAAATCTGAACCTGATGCTTGAATTTCACCTTCAAAAATGGTCTCCGAACCTGATAAGGAATTGCAGCTTTGAAAATGATGTGTTAGGGCATCACAGACTAACTCTTCCTTTGAAACAGCCCCTTTTGACTAGAGGAGCCCGCATGTCTCTCTAAAACTAGGGATACTAAAGGGTTTCAAACCTTAAGCCAAAGAGTGCAGCAACAATAGATAAAAGACTGATAACATAATGAGCTCCAAGAGAACCCTAATATGTTATATAATGACTCCCAAACGAATGATTTAATCTCAACCATAGATTCATTGCAAGCCCTACCCAATGCTCCAAATAAAACCCTAAAAAATGAGCCAATAGGCTCCTTATTTTTTAATGCCCCCTTGAGTTTTTTGGCACATTTGTAATAAAAATCACTTAAAGTACTTAACTCATTAAACTCAAAAGGGGGAAATATCAAATCTTTAGGTTAAGAGTCACTTAAGTTGCATAAAAAGACATGCCGACAACTTAAAATCACTTAAGTTGCATAACAAGATGTGCCCACAACTTAAAATCACTTAAGTTGCATAAAAAGACGTGCCCACAACTTAAGAATAGCATAAAGAAAAAGCCAAAGACTCCAACACTTAACCCAATGTTGCTCTAAGTCCTCTTCCTCTCGGGTAATCCAAGGAAGGGACAACCAATGCATAGTTAAGCATCATGGCTTGAGTTGGGGACATCAACCAAGACCCATGCTTTACCAGTAGTACTTGGTAACATAGGTACTATATTGTTCTTTCATTTGATTTTGTTCTTAATACATTTGAATCTATTCAAGTGTGTTGTCCTCCATGCACTTGTGGGCCTCAAACCAATGGAATTGGAGACATATCACATCTCTCTAGCATTGGAGTTTCTCATCTAAATATTGCATTACATTTTGTATCACGTCTCTCTAGTATTGGAGTTTCTCATCTAAATTTTGCGTTACATTTTGTATGCTCACTTTGACAAGCTTTGACAAATCTATGCCAATGATACTTCAGAATTGTTCTAAAAGATGATAGCAAATGCTTTGCATGACAATGAGATTAATCGGAGGAACACTATAGACTAAAAAGCTAGATTGATTGATGACTTTTCCCAACTTCTACAATGGGCAAATGGCTATATTAATAGAGAGATGGTTTGCAAGCCAAACTCTGGACAAGGTACAAATGAATTTGGAATTCCCTAATTTTAAGGAAATATAGAAAGTATGCATGAGTTTTCCACAATCCATAAATTTTGTAGATATTGTTTTTGGATTCAATTGTGTATATTTCCATCAGGTAAAGAAGACATTTTTTATCACACTCAATGATCCATCATTAGGAAGAAGAGAATTATGATTTGGATTGCAGAATTGATGTAATATCCCTTTTTGTAAAATGCCCTAGTTTGCCCTCGATCACAATTTTTAGCTATAAGGGTGGGTTAGAGAGGGAATACCTTTATTTCTTTAATAGGAAAACCCTGCAAACACGTTAGGAAATTAATCTATAACATAAAGTGACTAATAATTACAAACATACTAACTATTAAATAAAGAATGACTGATTATGATCCATAAAGTAAAGAAATACTAATTATGATTCATAAAGTAAAGTAGAAAGACTATAAAGTAAAGGAGGACCAATTATTGATGAAACTTCAACAATTTGCAATTACAAACAACTGTAATTGTAGAGATCAGAATCATAGGTCATAACTAAAGGAATCCCAATCATAGCAAGCTAGGATGGGTAACTAGATAGGGTGTCTTAACAACCATTCTCCCTCAATAGAGCCACACTTGATAGGATGTCTTATTAACCGTTCTCCCTCAATCATGCCACACTTGATAGGGTGGTCTTATCAACCGTTCTCCCTCAATCAAGCCACACCTGACAGGGTGTCTTATCAACCGTTCTCCCTCAATCAAGCGATACTTGATAGGGTGTCTTATCAACCGCTCTCCCTATTGCAATCCTTAATAACCATGGCTGATTACAATAATCAGACATAATATGTGTATATATAAAACATCATATTACATCACAATAACCATAATAAATCACACAGTATGAGTCGGAAATGAGCAGATTGGAGATAACATGCAGTATACTATATTGAATAATCATAACAGTGATCTGCTATCAATAGTAGTATGCAGGAAACATTATCAGAAATATGCACAAAAATCTCAAACCAGAGTATCACCTTATCTCACTGGTGGTTGCAGGTTCGATCTGTTCTTTATGCTCTCCCTTTTCCAAGATTGTTCGATGTCTAATAATGCAATGATGGAAAGTTCTTACAGTTTGCTTGCCCTTTTATGTGTTTCTGTTTTGCTGGAGTATTCTTCCCTTCTTCAATTCTTATCCCTTCAGGCTTGAGTACAGATTCCTTCTCCGTGTTCTTTCTTCAAATGATTGGGGGCTATTTATTCCCCTCCCTCTGTGGTGGAAGGCCACCAAAAAGTGGTCATGACTTTTTAGTCGAAGCAACCCCTTTGAAAGGTCACTGCCTTTCCTTTTATCAATGTTGCTTTGCCATGTCAATTATCATTGGTATTTTGTTTTGATGATCCTATCATTAACTTAACTAATCTTTCTTTGATCTGATTGTTCTCCCTTAAGGCAGCGATATCCTTAATTTGCAATCATTATTGGTTGCTCATAATTAAATGTGAATATCAATAATCAATTCAAGAGTCCTCCTATTATTCTTTCATTAAGTATGACACCAAGAACAAGGATGTTACTGCCTGTAACTTAATAACAGTTCTGATCTGATCTGATCTGATCTGATCCGATCGATGGTAATGTCACTGGATACTTTGATTCCTTTCTTTTATATCTCTCAATTTGAGGGATAGGTCACACCTCTTCATCATGTATGCCCTTTGGCAAGAGACATGCCCTTTCCACATTAGCACCCTTTGAAAGAGTGCAACTCTTCATTACATCTGCTCTTTGAAAAGGACACAACCTTTCATGATCAGATCTTCTCTTCTAATTCCCAAATTGTCCTGTCTCAAATGAGGTACTCTTCTGTCTTTTATATCACATGTTAATGGGAGTCACAACTTTTCATTCCATGTCTTCTGACCATTCATTAACTTAAATACATTCTTTTATATTTTAATTTTAACTTTAATTTTATTCTTGTGAATTTTGATTTTATTATTATTTGCCATTAAATATTATTTCAGAGTGGGGACATTGCAATTGACATTTAAAAACGAGGTATGGGTGGGGAGGTGACAAGAAGACCACAAAATGAAGGACAAGGAAGGAGGAAAAAGGATGAAAACAAAAGGAAATAAAAATAAATGTCCAAAGAAAACTAAGGCATATGATTCATAAACATAAATTAATAATTTATGTTAAAAGTGATTAAAATCAGCATCAAGATAAATATAGATGTTGGTGCTCTATATATTGATTAAATCTTAATTGCTTCCATACACAAATATGCCATTGTGCAGAGAATATTCTTTGTGATCCATACAAGTGAGGGTTATTTTTTATTATTTTTTTGTCAACTGCTCCAATGTCGATCTATAGGTTCTTGGGTCTTTTGGACACAATGGCAAGGTCGATTTTGCTCCAAAATGCTCTAAATGAGAAGCAATCCATAGATGCCTAATATGAAACCCTTTCTTCAAACCCTTGAAGATTTGGTCTCTAGTGTTTGATTTGGACAAAACAAAAAGAAAAATTGACTGTTTTGAATGCTTTGCATCTAATGATGAGGTCAAATTTGGTTCTCAAATCACCCAAAAACAACCTACAAAACAAAGTCCCAAATAGGAATCCCTCTAGAATATACTATCTCTCAACCTTTCAAATTTTCATAGCATCTAGGGATGCAAGAGAAGAGCATACTCAATTTCAAGAAAATTTGCAATGTTAGATCTTTTAGAAATAGATTAACTCTAGACTATCTCTTATTTTGTTACCATGTTAGAATGAGCTATGGAGATAGCTGACCCAAGATCAAGATGCCTAAGAGCTAGTCAAAAGAATCAAAGAAGATCAACATGGTAGAATAATGATAGAGGACAAAGGTGACACAAAGGACAACATTGGATTATGACAAGTGTCACAATCATATGATATGAAACATAGAAAGTAAATCCTTTAAATATACCCTAAATAAACCGTTTACCGCTACGACTGATAAATTAAATAGAGGAAATAATAATGTAGATGACAATGCATACCAAACACAACAGTAAAATATATCTTTGTTCGCACGTGCAATTATTATAAAGAAGAAACCAGAGATGGCTGGCCAAGGATTACAATAGACTCGACTATCCTGTACTACCTTCCTTGGCAGTACACAATATATTTAAAGAACCAAATGGTTGCCGAGAGGTACACAACCGTCAACCAATCGACACATAACTACCCAAGAGTGACAACCCACTTAATACAATTAATTAATACACCATTGGGTAACCAAAATTATCAAACATAACAATAAGCATTTTATGCCAACTACATTATCCCCCCAAAAGAAAAAGTCTGTCTTCTAGATGACAAGCAAACATCAAGTAATATTCGGGAGGACTAATGAAAAACAATAACTTGGATTGGACAACCCCAACTTGTAGTGTACCTGCCAAATCAAATGGGGGTTTGGGGTAACGCCCCCAACAAGGGTCTGGGGGCAGCACCCCTCGCAGGGTCCTAGGGCAGCGCCTCCGCCGCCAAAACCAAATTACAAGCTTCAGAACCAAACGAAACTCCATGGTGCGCATCATTTTTTTGATTTTTTATGACGCCAAAAGCAATACTAAGAAAGCTCAATAATAGAAATGTTAAAGTGTTTAATTCATGAAGAATTTGCTTCCTTGTACTAAAAGATGTTGCATAGAATTGAATTGATGAAATTGTCGTATGAGCCCTAGAAGAGTCGGCTGTACAATGTCACAATGAAAGTACCATACGTGCCTGCTGATATGAGTCCGTACTCCAAAAATATGATGGTGCTGTATGGAAATTAAATGTTGGTATTGTCGTACGTGATGAAGATTCCGTACGGAGATGGAATGTTGGTAATCGCGTACGAGAATGACATGTTGGTGGTGCTGTATGTGATGAATGAACTTGCGATGGTGTAGAAAATGAGGGATGCAATGCCGTACGGGGTGTATACTTGAACATTGTACGATACAACCCAATAAGCATTGCGATGTCCGTATGCTTACTCCACAAATATGTCGTATGGTGCTGAAAGACTCGTACAGTTACTCCATAAATATGCCATATGCTTATTCCACAAATATACCGTATAGTTGGAAGCTTAATGCATTGATGTATGGTTTTGAGGTGTCATACGTAGTGAGAAGATGATCATACAGTAGGGGCAACATGGTGCCGAACAAGGACTACATGTCGTACATGGTGAGGAGAAGATGGTTGTATGGTAGGGGCAACATGGTGCCGAACGAAAAGAATGGAAGACTATCGTATGGTGGCCAACTTAACATGTCGTACAGTATAAGATGGAGACCGCACGTGAGCAGTACAATGCCGTTGTATGGTGCAAAATTTGAATTGACATTTCCGTAACATATGCAGTGAAAACAATTGTGGAGTCCGTACTAGATAATATATCCCAAGCCATATTGTAGAGATTGGAGGTCGTACAGACAAAACAAGAGGATCCTTTGACAATGAAACTACCGTACGAGGAAGAACCTATTGTACACAATATGCATTATTTTTCTCTCTCCAGCTCCGTTTTCAATTTGATGATTTTTGCCGACCCCATTATGTTTTTCTTTCCATTTTCCATCCCTCCTAATTCCTTTTTCCTCTTCCTGTGAATTTCTAGTGAAGTTGATTTCCCTTGACACTTATTTATATGCTCCACATTAGATATTTTGTTCTTCGTACTCTAGGATATATCATTCACAATTTTACGTATATTCCTCAGTTGCTCTTCACCAAGAGTTGTGGCTTCAAGAAAATTGCATGTAGGCGAAAATACCTCATAGCCCTCTATTTGCCAGTGGAATAGTCCATTTAGGGAACTCGTCTCATCTTCACAACAATCTTCCAGTTTGAGCACCCCTTCATTGTTGGGTTCCATGCCTTTCCTCCCTTCGCCCATACCTAACTCTCCACCCTCAGACTCTGAGTCGGAGGATGCCAATTCTTTACTCACAACTTGATTCCTTAGGTCGATGACGTACTTCCTCCCGTCACTCTTGATCGAGAGTGTGTTCCACTTCAAATTATGATTCACTTGGGCAGTAATCAACCATCCCCTCTCGAAGAGTGCGTTGTACGCCTTCTTCAGCAATGGGATGACTACAAAGTCCAAGAAAAATTGTTGTGTCCCAATCATTACTGTTTGTGCCATCAATGTTTCCAACGGCTCGAGGTCATGCTAGTCAACACCTAAGGTCGGTGACTAGAGTGTCGGCTTCCCCAAACATTTCCAAGTGTCCTCCGGAAGCACATTAACTCCCGAGCCTCAGTCGACGATGGTGTTTGCCAACTTTTGGCCCATTATTTCCATCTTGACGACAATCGGCTTCCTCTCGATGCTCATCGTTAGCAACATCGGATCACTAGACTCATTCCCTTCGCGTGGTGGTTTTCCTGTCAGTTCCTTCGTTTGTGGCTTTCATTGTTGCTGGATGACAGTGTCGTCACTAACTGTGTTGGTAGTTGCCATTCTTGGTTCCGGCATAGTTGGAAGAAGGTCTGCCACCTTGATGGGTATGGTTGTTTGTAGCACCTGCCGAACTATGTTCTTCTTTGACTCCTGCGATGACGTACTTGTAGTTCCATTGGAGGTTACTTGTTACTTTGGGAGCACTTGTTCTACTTTGGCTCTGGCTTCTCGGAATCGTTCCTTCTCCATACAAGAGTTCGAATACATCACCTTCTTTGTCTGTGCTCTTGTGATTGCCAAAATTGCGTCCTCTTGTTCCTCCACGTCCAACATATTAATACCCTTTTGCTTTGGACAGTTGGTGTCTTCATGGTCACTAGGTCCACATCATTTGCACAATAATTGTATGTTGTCTTTCTTGTTCTGGCAAGCACTTGCAAAATGTCCCCATTCACTACATTGTCGACACTGTATGATAGGACGTCCTCTGGAGTCGTACTATATTTGGTTTCGCCTTCGTTGATTTCCATTGCCGCTAGGTGATACATTTTGATGGGCTAGACTCTCCCTGTGTGAAGAGTACTTGCGTACTTCTTGCCTTCAAATTGTATGGGCACTCCTTGATTGAATGCCTCAACACTTGGCAAATCTCACAAAACATATTTCTAGGACAATTACCTTTCATATGCCTCGCAATTTTGCACTCAGTACACCATAGTTCATTACATTCTTTATTGGTTCCTTTCTCAACCTTCAATTCTTTCATCATTCTCAACATATCCCATTGAAGGGCCTGTATGGTTTTGGATTCTTCATCACTGCTACTTTCAATGCTCTCATCATCATCAATCTTCCTCTCCCCTCAGGAGGATGTTTTGTTTTCACTCTTGATGTCCATCGCCCGATTGTAAGCATTGACATATGAGGACGGAGGCACTACTTTCATATTCTTGCGCAGCGAAGGGATCAATCCCTCAATGAACCACCTCTTCTTCAACCTGTTAGTTGGCTGGTTCTCCATCTTGTTCAGCAACTCCTTGAGTCTATGATAGTAAGCTCGTACACTCTCATTTTTACCCTGCTTGGTATTATAGATTTCTGCTACAATCTCTTTGTCATCCCTCAAGAGTTTGAACTCCTCAAATGCCTTCTTTAGATTAATCTATCTTGGCTTGTGCTTAGCATCGTGGTTTGTGTACCAATCAATGGCAATCCCCCGAAGGATTGCGGGAAATGCCTTTAGCTATTAGTCCTTGTCATCTTGGCCATTTGCCTCGCATATCGTTATACATGTCTTGCAATGGCGTACGGGTTCCTTTGATCCATCCCCTGTGAACTTTGGGAATTTCTGCTTCCCCTGGGTGTTCATCATTGTTTTCACTCGGAAGGTACTGGAGAGGTCTTCGGCGAGGGACAAGTTCTTGCAAATTGGTTTCTCACGTGCTTACTTCCTTGTGTGTCGGACTTGGGGGACTGTTCTGACCGCTATGTTCCGATGCTTTCCCTACACTCTCGGCCACACACGTGTCCTCTACACTTCCACCTCCAGCGTCCCCAACACTTCGGGTATTTCCAGGTGTACCATATCTGGGTGGACTATTCTGACCGCTACTTTTTGGTGCTTTCCTTGCACTCTCGGCCATGCACGTGTCCTCTACACGGCCACCTCCAGCGTCTCAACACTCCAAGTACTTTTGGGCTTTGACTTGTCCTTGTGCTCCCCCCGGCCGAGGGTCGGTAGATCACCTAATTGCTTGGTCTTGACCACCTTGTGGCCTCTTCTCACCTTAATTGGGGTCTACAGGAATGAATCACTCAAGGCAACGATGCCAAAATGTTTACCACTACAACTGATAAATTAAATACAAGAAATAATAATGTACATGACAATGCATACCAGTCACAGCAGTAAAATATATCTTTATTTGCACATGCATTTATTACAAAGAAGAAACCAGAGATGGTTGGCCAAGGATTACAATAGGCCCAACTATCTTGTACTACCTTCCTTGGCGGTACACAATATATTTAAAGAACCCGACGGTTGCCAAGAGGTACACAACTGTCAACCAATCGACACATAACTACCCGAGAGTGACAGCCCACTTAATACAATTAATTAATACACTGTCGTGTAACCAAAATTATCAAACGTAACAATAAGCATTTTATGCCAACTACAAAAACTCATCTAACTAGGTGTGAAAATAACCAAAAGGGAAATTGGTTAGGGAACAAACCTCATTCACAACATCACTAAGAATAAAAATTTCAATCTTTAGGATAAGTTGCAAATTGAGAACTCCAAGTTTGGAGCCAAATAGAACTTGAAGCAAGGAAGAGGGCCATTGTGTCACTTCTAGAACACAACACATAAAGAGCAAAAAAAATAATCTAGTTCTGGTAAGTGGTGCAGTGTACACAATTCTAGTAGAAACCCTATGAAGAAATGTTGCACTCAAAAAGCCCTTCTTGCAGAACTGGAAGCATTATGTTCTCCTCAACTGACATGAGATAAATGAAAAAGGATCAGGATTTTGTCGGTAGCAGCATGATAGCAACCACTAACTCAGCCTTGTCTTCCACTAATCTAGAAGTTGCAGAAAAAAAATTCCATTCTCAAATCTGGATCAATGGGCAACCAATAGACTGCATTGTAGACCGATAATCAGAAGAATTTGATTCCTCTTGAAGCAAGTCACAAATATAACTTGCCGTTAACACCTAATTCTCAACCATACACCATTGGATGGTTGAACTCAATTTTTAAGAAGTGTGTTACCCATCAATGTTGCTTGGTGTACAAAATCAATTCAAGTGCAGTCCTTTGTGATGTAGCACGATTAGATATTCATGGCATTTTACTTGGGAAACTATATATTTTTCTTTGACATGCAATCTATGAAGAAAATCCTAGGGTCTTTGTCATTGATGTTGTTGAGGATAGATATTACGTACCAGAAGTAGTCCCTAAGCTTTTACAGTTTACTCATCAACCCCAAGCAGTGCTACAAGTTAGTAAGCTCTATTGAGAAATTTGTGCCCTTGCTGGTGAGACATGAATGCAGGATAGATGTCCATGTGATAGGAGCTGGCTATGCACTTTCAATAGATAATTTGCAATTGAGCAAGTGTTGGATGGATACAGGGATCTTCTTCAGTCACCCATAGGTGTGCCTATATAATGCATGCTGAAGTGTGCTCTTGATCTAATTCCAAGATTAACTTTTCCTAAAGCCTCCCTTTACCACTGTTCTTTTCTTGAGATCTAAAAAATCAAATGACAAAACCACGCACTCATGGAAAAGGACACAACGGGTCTTGCTCTTCACTTTATGATAGCCCCATTGAACTCATAACAAAAAAGCATGGCACATGGAGGTCTTGCATTGACTGCAAATCTCTCAACAAGATCACTGTGAAGAACTGGTGGACAGAAGATCAATTAGAACAACTTCGTGGTACCAATCAGATTCTTGTTGAATTCTTAGATGCCTAAAAGACAAAGAAGATTTGTTTGAATGGTTGGTTGTGCACTTTGGTTCGGTACATGCTCCCACAACATTTATGGAGATGGCGAATGACATTCTTTGACTATTCACAACTTGATTTTTTTCCTCTTGACTAAATACTTTAATAAAACATGGGCAGAACATCTGTGCAAATTTCAGCAAATGCTTAACACATTGCAGCAACACACATTGTACAAGCACCATTGTCAGCTTTGAGTGTCACACATCTTCAAAATTTGTATGGCTTAGAAGGAATTACTCACATGACCTTACTATAAGATCTTTCCTCTTTAGCATGGCCCATATGCAATCTCTATAAAGATTGGAGATAACTTGTTAGAGCTCAATGAAGAACTCTTGCATCATTACTTTTCACCATTGTTGGACAAACTACGCTTTTTGGAAGTATTTTATCTGGCAGAGATCAATCCTTAATGTAGCATGTGATAAAAAATGGATTAAGTATTTGATTCTATGGTCAAACACAAAAGGGAAAAAGAGATATTAATTTATGAAATCATTAAAGAGGGTTGAATTCCTTTCCAAGGGATATGGTTCATGGAAGCTCAAGTTGCCAACAACTTCCCATAGGGTCTTCTGGAACTTGTGACATTGGAGACTACTGCTTCTCAAGGAGGGATGACTATATAGGAAGATCTAGCACTTTGATTGTTTAACTAAGGGTGTTGTGTCACACTGTATGTTATCTATACCACAAGTTTCAGTTTCTTTCCCAAACACATTAATACATACACAGACTTAATTCCACTTATTTCATGTTACACATTTGTAACAATGTCATCTTTGTTTTGTTCAGCTATTGGGTAGAGTTTTGAGAAAATGACAAATAGACAAGACCACCATCAAAAGGCTACCAGTTTAATTTCTTGTAATTACAATAACATACCTTTGTCTTCCACACTTTATTTAATCATAGATATTCTTTGAATAAGCTGCAAGTATGATGGGCATAAGCACAAATGTGTAGAAGCAAAGGCATAAACACCTTGTAGCATACATCTGGCATCTCAGATCTGTCTACAGAACTTTGCAAATACAGTTTTATTATGGTGTTATATTGTTATTATCTTTGCCTAAGCACT
The DNA here is from genome assembly GCF_030272615.1 of Cryptomeria japonica. NCBI lineage: Eukaryota > Viridiplantae > Streptophyta > Pinopsida > Cupressales > Cupressaceae > Cryptomeria > Cryptomeria japonica. Next base: position 318,408,976 of record NC_081411.1, read on the forward strand.
CTGAATATTGTTCTTTGCACTCTAGCTTTCTTTCACTTTCTTACTTTCATAATCCATTTAAATCCATTTGTGTAGTCTCCACTGGTTACTTCTGGCCCTCAGATAAGTCATTGAAAATGGTTAAAAATAATTGTCAAGGGATCATCCTGATTCCTAACCATGCAAATGGGAAAAGCCAGTAGTCTTACCAATACGTACTCAATATTAGGGTTATCTGTGATTCTGTACCCATTTGGATGTTGTCTCAAAGATATGATGTGCCCAAAGATGTGCTTTTGAACTTGGCACATGTTGGGGGTATAGAATTACATGTGCAATTTCTAAATGAAGTACAGTTCCAGGCCTGGCAGGTTCATTAATTTTAGATTTTTTGAGTTCCAATCTATGTTTCATCAAGTTCACATTTAGAGGGATGAGAAAAGGAGGGATGCAGAAAGGGATGGATGGAAGCATGCCGAAATTGGAGGAAAAGGGAATGACAAGAGAATGTTGGTACCAAAACTAAAACTATATAAATATGTAAGAAAAACAAAATAACAGTATATAAACTAGAATGCTACAACTGTAAGTCAATCATATATTCATAAATATAAACATAGCAAATTCTGGAGTTATATTTGAATTTTGATTCAATCGGTAACAAAAGCAGTAATACTGACAAAATGAAAATAAAATGACACACTCATGCTGCATGGAGTCACGCATCAATACAAAAGTTATAAATTTATAAACTAAATAAATAAGTCTTGAATATTGATTCTCGTAGAGATACTAGTATTAATGTCACATTACACAAGCATGAAAAAATAATAGAAGGAAACAATATATTATTGCTGTACTTTCTTTTTTTATTTTTATGTTTTAGCTGATTTTTTTATTCTTACCGTGCAAATAGTTTTTAAAAAAGTTTTTGGGGGATGCAGTGGGGATGTTCCTAAACAGTCCTCTTGAAAGGGCCTGGTCCAGGAAATATCCCAATTGCATCCCCATTGCCACCAGAATGTCTCCCTTAGGAGTCTGATGGACATGAACTTTTTTCTGTGGAACTAGCACCCCTAGGTGTCTTTTATTGTTATTTCTTTTTATCTGTTTCTGTCGCATGTATATTGTATCTAAATTGAAGTACTCATAATGCTTAATATAGGGTAGCAAATTGATCATTTGGGAAAATATTTTCATTTGCACCAGCTGCTACCAGATTAAAGATGCTCATGCTAATTAAACTATGTAGAAGCTTCATATTGAAATAGGCCTAATTACATCCAACTGAAATCATTACTGTTTTATTCACAATAAACATGGTAGAGTTACAAACTAGTGCAGAAGCGATATATGTTCACTTATCTTTAATGGTCATCCTAGAGGACAACATTTAAGAGAAGCATATGGATAGAGAAAACATTGTATTCTTTCATGAACTGCTGTGAGCTGCTACATTGATTTCTCTTCTTGGAGTGTGTCAGCAGGTTTCTCAAAGTGGAACTAATTTATATTTCTGGTACTATATGTTGTAATTCTCAATTATACTTCTTATTCCACCTACATTAATTAATTGACAATGGTGGATATGAAACAATATAACTTTGTCTATGAAAACTATCATTCTCAACATGCCAGTTGTGCATTATAAATTAGATTTTAGGTTCAGACTAGTCCATGGTAGTACCTTCTGTATATGGTGCAAGTGAATTGTTGTCCCTTATAATGCATTGAAATCATAACTAACTGATTATGTCATTCTCTGAACCACTTCTTGATCAGTTGGTAGAATGGATAAAATTTTCTTGAATGTGACTGGAGGTAACACTTCAGCATGTTGGTTTGCTACAGCCTTGAATATTTTGTCACTTTCATTGATGTCCAAAATACCTGCCATGAAAACTGCATGTTGTGTGTGTGACGTGTCGTGACTTCTTATTGGTGTTTCACTTTTCTCAAGCTGAGATTCCTCCTTTTGCCCTGTCTGGGATAGTCTACATACTTCACTATAATGTTTGGTTACCTTCCTCTGCAAGCGGAATTCACCAAAGCCTTGTAAAGTTTCCCAAATCTCAGTACTTTCTGTTGTCTGGTTGAACTTTATTCCTCTAGCTTGATTTTTTTCTTCTTCTTTGATCTTCTCTGTTGCCAGAATATTATATTCTTTGACTGGAATCTGTAAGTCTTTTTCTGTGGAAATTTGGGTGATAACAACTGTGCTTGATGCTTTATCATCACTGGAAGCTTCATTCTGTTGAATATGCAGACATTTACTTTTTCCTTCTTGAAAGTGATTACTGTTTGCTGATTTTTTAGCCTTATCTGTCATTGGATCAGTATATTTGTCTGTTTTAGAAGTCAGGACTTCATTTGATAATTGGACATCAGGATGTTGAACAGTGAGTCTCATGCTGTCAGTTTCATGGGAGATTGAATCCGTTGTCACAATGGTTGTAGCTCTTATATTTGATACTATGTCCAGATCTTTTGATTTTCCCAATATCTGTGCTTGAGGTCTAGATGTGAGCATATGTGCTGCTGCTTCTTCAGACAAATTTTCACTAGCCATTTCTGAGAACTCTTTATCTTCCACAGTTGGAGACCCTGAAGCTTGCTGGAATTGTTCTGTTTGTGTTTGTTTTAGAGTCTGATACATTCCATAACCTGTTTTCACAATTTCTGTTGTTGCCGATTCTGTGGCTTTCAATTCTACTTGATCAGTTCTTGTGACTTCTGTCTGTACCTCTGATTTAGAGTTGTCTTTGGAAGCTTCAATGCCTACACCTTCACCATTATGGTCTTTTGGATTTTCATTCACTGTTGGGATCCCTGTCACCTTGATTGCATCCAATACAGCTACACCATAACTCACATTGTCCTTGTAAATTGAGTTTTCATCAGCCAACTCCATGTTCGAAATTGCCACAGTAGAATGAATATTAGTGGTTGTCTCGTTAACAAATGATGTATCTTCAGTGGTAGAATTGTCTATTTGTGTGCAAAGATGAATTGAATTCTTTGGCAGTCCTTCAAAACCTGCATTATTTGGTGGTCTCATGATTTGCAGCATTTCAAGATCAGTGGATGTGATGAAGTATATCTTGCTGAATGTTACTGTAGGTGACACTTCTGCATCTGTATTTTCAGCAGCCCTAATTATGTTGTTCAACTCATGAGAGGACAAAGTTCCTGCCAGGAAAACTGCACATTTTTTGTCTGATATACTTTCCTCACTTGGTTTTGACTGTTGCAGAAGATAGGATTCCTCTCTGTGCTGAAAATGGGATGACCTATTTATGTTTGTGATATTGGTGGATTTCTTCCTTTGTAAGCGGAATTCACCAAATAACTGTATATCTTCCCACACATCAGAGATTTCTGTGATCTGAGAGCAGGATCTTTGTTCGCTGCTTTCTGTATTGAGCATTGTTGTTTCACCTCGGTATGTCTTTTCCTTTTCCATCTCTTGTGATTTTAGAACAGTTTCTTTGCTGACTAGAAACTGTGGTTCTCTCTCTGTGGAAATATGGCCTGCAATAACTGGATCATAAAGTGAAGTTTTTTCATCCACACATTCTTCATTTTGTTGCCCTATTAAATGAATATTACTAGTTGATTCTGAATGATGGATTGTTTTTGATTCTGGAACCTGGATTGTTGTATGATCAGTAAATGTATCAGTCTCAGAATTCACAACTATTTCGTGTGATTTTATAACAGTTTCTTCTTTGAGTAGAAACTGTTGTTCTCTTTCTCTGGAAATATGGCCTGCAATAAATGGATCATAAATTGAAGTTTTATCATCCACACATTCTTCATTCTGTTTGAGTATTAAATGAATATTACTAGTTGATTCCGAATGATGGATTGTTTTTGATTCTGAAACCTGGATTGTTTTTGATTCTGAAACCTGGATTGTTTTATGATCAGTTAACATATCAGACTCAGAATTCACAACTATCTCAAACTGTGGTAACCTTTCTGTGGAAATATGGCCTGCAATAACTTGATCATAAATTGAAGTTTTATCATCCACACGTTCTTCATTTGGTTTGACTATTAAATGAATATTTGTAGTTGATTCTGAATGGTGGATTGTTTTTGATTCTGAAATGTGAGTTTTACGATCAGTTAATGTATCAGTCTCAGAATTCACAACTATCTCTTGTGATTTTACAACAGTTTCTTCTTTGACTAGAAACTGTGGTTCTTTTTCTGTGGAAATATGGCCTGTAATAATTGGATCATAAATTGAAGTTTCATCATCCACACATTCTTTATTTTGTTTGAAATGAATATTACTAGTTGATTCTGAATGATGGATTGTTTTTGATTCTGAAACCTGGATTGCTTTATGATCAATTAATGTATCAGTCTCAGAATTCACAACTCTCTCTTTTTCTTGGTCTAAATCTTGTAGATTATCTAGGCTTGTGACATCAGTTTGATATGAGATTGAATCCTTTCCAGTTATCGGCATACCTGCCATTTGTATTCTGATTTTTTGTGGTTGAGCTTCATCACCTGTTGGAGTTTGTAAGCTATCATTCCCGGATGTGAGCTTGCTTGCTGCTGCTTCATGAAAGGACAATTGACTTTGCACATCTGGAGATTTTATTTGATGAACAGTTTGAATTTGTGACGTGCATTTAAATATTTGCTCTGATTCCTGCCCTTGTTGAGATTGACAAATCCTAACATCCGTCTTCTCAGTTACTGCACATCCATGAGCCATAGTAATTTTATTGCTACAAGCCAATGTATTCTGGTTGGTGGTGCCGTCAGGATATGGGAGCAGATGAGTGGTAGTGATTGTGCTATTAACAACTGATCTATTTTCATTGGTAGAACCTATCTTGCAAAGCTGACTAGAAATCTCTGATGGTGCTTCAAAATCCTTGTCATCTTGTGGTGTCATGTTTTTTGACATTCCAAGATTAGTGCATATGATGAAATATATCTTCCCAAATGTCACTGTAGGCGAATCTTCAGAATCTGGATTTTCAGCAGCCCTAATTATCTTATTAGTGTCCTGGGAGGTCAAAGTTCCTGCCAGGAAAACAGCATGTTGCTCATCTGGTATGTTCTGCTCAGTTTCTTTTTTGAACCATTGCTGAAGATGAGATTCCTCTTTGGTCTGAGTGTGGGGTGGTACATCTATGTTTGTGGGAATCATGGATACCCTCCTTTGCAAGCGGAATTCACCAAATTCTTTCAAAATTTCCCAGATATCAGAATTTTCTGTTGTCTGAGAGCTTGATGTTTATTGAATACTGTTAAACACTGTTTTCTCACTTAGGTTTGTCGTTGCCTCATCTGTCATTTGTACTAGAAACTGTGGCTCTCTTTCTCTGGAATTATGGCCTACATGAATTGAGGTATCAGCCTCAGAATTCACTACTTGTTTTGCTTCTCGGTCTTTATGATGTACAGCATCTAGGCTTGTGACATCAGAATTTCCTCTTGCCTAAGAGCACAATGTTTCTTGAATGTTCTTGTTATTAGACACTGTTTTTTCAGTTTGCTTTGTCTTTGCCTCATCCATCATTTTTGATTCTAGAGCATTTTTGCCTTTGACTGGAAACTGTGGCTCTCTTTTGGTGGAATTATGGCCTTCATGAATTGAGGTATCAGCCTCAGAATTCGCTCCTTTCTTGTCTTCTTGGTCCTCATGATGTACATAATCTGGACTTGAGACGCCAGAGTTTTCTGTTGTCTGAGATTGCAACATTTCTTGACTTTTCTTGTTATCAAACATCGTTTGTTCAGTTTGGTTTGTCCTTGTCTCTTCCATTATTTTTGATTTTATAATTTTTTCTCCTTCAATTGGAAATTGTGACTTTCCTTCTGTGGAATTATGGCCAATAACAACTGGATCATGGCTTGAGGGTTTATCTTCCATGGAAGCTTCATTTTGTTGGACCCCTTGTTGAGACTTGCAAATCCCACGTTCCGTATTCACAAGTACTGCAATGCTCTCGGTCACAGGAAAGGTGTACACATAATCTACATTACTCCGGCTGTTGTTACCATCACGATTTTGCAGCAACTGACTGGTAGAGATATTTTTATCAACTGATCCAGCTTCAGTTGTAGAACCTTCGATTTGCTTAGACAGTTGAGTTGGATCTTCTGATTGTCCTTTGAAATCCTCATTTTCTTGTGGCCTCATGGATGGCGTAGGTGGCTTTGCCTATCAGAACAATGACATTTGTTTAAATGCTGGGTGTTTGCAATCATAAATAAGTTTATTGAATGTCAAAACAAGACAATTAAATAAAATTTGGAGAATTTATCATATTACTCAACATTTAGTATTCAATTTAATTATAAAGTTTCAACAATTATAAAACGTATTTTCTACTTAAATAAATATATTTAAATAAGCCCTACAAACCAATTTAATTGCTCAAAGGAAATTAAAAGTTTAATCTTTATTATCACCCCTAATAATTCTATTATTAAAGAAAAAAGTGGAATGCTGCATAAGAATAGTGAAGTTGATGATTGAATTAAGAACTTTATTTAAGAAATATTTGAACTTTAGGCGCTTCTTAAAATCATAGGGTCAAAAAAAACATCTTTTAAAGATGTGAGATTCACGTTCCTCATATTTTTATGAAATATATATTTTTAGTATATAATTCTTAACCAAAAAAATATTACTTTGTTTTTATATGAAATTATAAAATGATCTAAATTAATCATCTTTTTTTTCATAATATAAAAATCAAATTTATTATAAAATGAAAAAATTATTATTAAGAAAATTAATTTTTATTTTTTTATTTTTATTGTTTTAAAAAGTCAATATAATATTAAAATATCAAAATATTTTTTTTAAATGGAAAAGTGAATCTATGTGAGATTGAAATCATAATAATTTATTATTAGTTAAAAGGCACATATGAATAATGAGGGTTCCCTTGTCTTATAAAAATATTAACCCTACCTAAAAACAATAAAATGATTATTAGTGAAAAATAGTAATTAAAATGAAGATTTGATCGTCAAAAGTATTCTCAAGTGTTGAAAAAAAAGAAGATAAGATAATAATACATTAAAGAAGCTTCAAAATGTGTGGTGCATGAGGTATTTCACATTGATAAAAATTACAAGTTAAATTAGTTGTATACTACATACACCAAAAGCCTCGACAATCATTTTGTAAACATGGTCTATGGGTTTTGTTTTTTTTCTATATAATTTTTATATATAAATTAATAATGAAGAAACCATTGATAAGAAATAGTTTTACTTAAGTTAGATTTTATATGAGTTTAACCATCATATAATAAATGATTATTCATGAAAAATTTTGTGTTTTATATGCAAGTTGAAGAGAATCTTATAATTAGAATAATATCAAATCAATTATGAAAAAAAGATGCACACAAAAGAGATATAAGTTGAATGAGCTTCTAGACAAACAAATTTGTATATTTGATAGAAATTAATAAGACTATAAGCAATGATATTGGAATGTGCTTAGATCTACACATCTAAGTAATATGTACACGATGGAGAGATGTCTTTCTAGCCAACATCATACAATGAAAAGTATAGGTAAGATTATCCAAGTTCCAACATCTGTTGTTAATGTTAACTATCAAACTTTTGATTTAGAATTCTTCTACTAATCGCTTATTGACTGACTTTTGAAGATGAGTTAGTTCTTAAGATTGAGGTGCATATTATTGGCAAGAGATTTGATAAATATATTTGCTAGTTGAGACAACAATGAAATATTTAAGAATCAAACATATCCTTCTTGAAAGAGTTGCTTGACATAACATATAAATCTCTATGTTTTTTATTTTAAATTTTTTATTGAAGAAAATTTCTATGTTTTTGGTACATAGATAATATACAAGACTGTGAATCACATGATGATGTATTGTCACTGCAAATAAAATTATAGCCCTCTAGGGGAAACCCAAGCTAGAAAAGAAGAGTTTGTGGGAACATGAACTAACATGCTATTTCTTTTGCACTATAATCTACAATTTATACTATATATAAAGGCACTTACTATTGCTTCTTTTTCTTTCAATAGATAGGCTTGATTTAAGAAAAAAGGTAAATCTTGTTGTACTCATTTGGCTCTCGAAAGCATCAATATAGCTGACATCATAATGACTAATCAAAGTAGGACTATAATTTGGTTGTCCAATGAATCCCAACTTGAAGGGTAACCTTCACATATCAAAAGATATACTTGACAACCTAAAGATGGCATCATGTGAGTCATTTGCATGAATAGATACAAGATTAAAAGCAAAGGAAATATTGGGTCAATTGCAAGTGAGATATGTAAGACTACATGTGAGAGACTTAAGAGAATGGGGTCCACCAAATTAGACTATTCATTTTAGCCTAGAGTTGTCCATTTATAGGAAGAGGCTTAAGAGTTGCATTGTAGTCTTAATGACCAACTTGCTAAAGAAGGTCCAAGGCATATTATGGTTGAGAGAGCATAAAACATACTAGAGTTTGATGAAAAGGAAATAGTAGTGGATGATTCATGTCTGTCATAGAAAATACATCTTAGATCTTAACATTTATCTCACAAGTAAGAGAGGACAAATATTTGGTAATGACCATATCTTCCACTTAAAATATAATAATGACAATGTAGCCATCCAAGTGTGACACATAGATGTTGTAATCCTTCTCATAACAAAAAATAATTTAAAAGAAATCTTCTTATACCATGGTTAGGGGACTTGCTTGAGCTCATAAGAGTGTCATCATTTGAAAATTGAGAGGTTATTCCATGTAGATGCTTTCATGTAATTAACCATATAGAAACAATCTTCACATCCATTTAATAAACATGATCTTGAGTGAGGCAACACGAGAAATTATCACATGGATAGTGATTGATCATAATCCACTCCCTCTAAAAGGAAATATTGAGTAACAACACGTTCCTTTGTGTTTGTTAATATCACCATCGTTATCTTTTGTTTTGTAGATTCATTTGCATCCTACAATGTTCACATACTTGGTTTGAGAAATAGAATCTTAAGATAAAAAAATTGAATGAAGCTCCCACTCATTATTGCTCTCATATGTGCTACTATTTGGGTTTTACCCCCTTTGTCTATTGTTGTTTTGCATGTTTGGTGCATTTGTTGCGGTCTTGGGTGCCCCTTATTTTGCCCTAGATTATCCTTATAATGGCACTTGGGCTAAAAATACTAGTGTTGGTTGGTGGTTCCATTTCTTGTGATGACTACTTGCATCATAGGGTTCTAGTTTGCTTATTATTGGGGTTGGTGTAATGCCCTAGTTTTTCATCACTATGATGGGCATTCTCTTGCTCTATCAAGCTATTTCCCCATGTTAGGGATTTTTTATTGCAATAGTTTAATCTTCTAAAGATGGGAGGTGGTGCTAGCGGGTGGACTTTGGATGTGACATGAGCATTAAATTTGATGCATCTTCCTTGTTTCAACTCACACAAAATTGCTAAATATTATACTTGTTTGAGTTAGATTGCCTAACCTCCCCATCAAATTCTAGGAGGACTCATGCTTCAAGGGTATTTGCAATGCTATTGGCCAATTTTTGAAGGTGGATTCTATTAAAGATACGAACATTAGCCACTCTAGCATTACTTGTTTTTTGGTAGAAATATGACACCACCAAGTCTAAACTTGGGGATATTGTCCTTGTGGTGGAGGATAGGCTATGAAACAAATTGATTAATTATGAGGGTTTCCCCTTATGTTGCAAATGATGCTTCACTATTGGACATCTTTCCTTTGATTATTCTCATACTCACTATAGGAATACGAGCTCGAAAACATGGTGACAAAATGTTTTCCCTCAATATTTGACATAGTTTTTGAGGATGTTGAGCCTTCAAATTTTGTAGTGGAAGATCTTGTTGTAGCCAAGGTGGTTCCTTCAGTGGTGGACCCCCTTGGGATTGGCGTGACTTTTTTATCCGTAGTCCGAGAGCCTTATTTTGACTAGGTTTAGTTAGCTTTCTCATTGGATCCCATTTCCCTTTTAGCGGATATAAGCGTACCCTTGATCATTCCCTACCTAAAAAAATTATGTTGACTTAGGTGGTGGTTTAGTAGAGGAGTCTCGTTTTTCTTTCTCATTAATTTGATGACTTTGACAATGGTGTGTCTTGGATGATCATCTAAAGAAGGAATATATGTCTTCTTAAATTAGTTTTGGATTCCCATACTTGAGCTAAGGGTGTACAAATTGCAAGGATGGTGTCAGATGTTGTGTAGGATGTGGATCTTTGGTTGTATTGTTGAGATAGTTTTCCTGTAGTTGTTTTGTGTTGTCTTTGTCTTTAGTGCTATTGTTATAGCCATTCGATCTTTTTATATATGTTCTAAATGACTTGGGACCATAGTTCCCCTTTTTAATTTATCAAAAATAAAATCTTAATGTCATTTAAGCTACGACCATCACATTATTCTTGCCCAACATATACTTATTGAATTGGCTCTTAGCTTTCTTATAGATATTAGGGTTATATTGAGTGATGAGATCTTGATGCACCCATAAAAATGTCTTTCCATGATTCTCTTCAACTTCTTGAATTATTTGATAACATCCTTTAATTTAGCGAGGAACCACTTCAATGTTTTAATCGAGGAACATAGTTAATCTCACAAATTCGTTAGTTTTCTCATGCATGAAAAAACATGGTCTCCTTTGGCTAATAACTTAGCACCACCTCAGTGGACATGGAGGATGATTAGAGAAATGAAGCCATCCTGTATACACTCTAGAGTAGATGACAAGACAATTGTAGTTAGAGTAATCTTCTTCCCAAGTAGAAGCTAGAATAGTGATAAAAGTTAAGAATCTTGAAGGACAAGTAAATATAGAAGAAACTTGAAAGATGAAGACAATATTTATTTTGTGGAAGAAAATATTTATCTTCACAAAGAATTCCTTTATTGAAGAATAGTTTAAATGGTAGGTATTGGACTCCTTGTTGTATCCAAATAGAACACACTTGCAACTCTTAGATTCTTATTTGTTTAAAAACTCATTTAGAATGTGAGACTAGTTTACGAATCCAAAGATTTGTAGATAGGAAATATTTAGTTTTACCTACAAACCTTCATATGGAGTGCACTCTTTAAGCACCCAAGTAGGTTTTTAGTTGATGACCTTGATGGCATAGACCACAATTTATCTCTAAAACCTAATGTCTATGTACTTTGCATGAAACATGTATTTATAATTTTGTAATCTATTTGGCAATTGCATTCTATCATGGAACAAAGAAAAAATATATTAACATCTTATTAGAGTTTGATACCACTATAAGATAAGAATAATAACTTATGTGATTAATTTTTATCTCAAATTCTAAAGATATTAAAACCATGGTCAACACATGCCTATTTAGATAGTTCAAGGAATAGACCATTAAAATAAAGAGGTAACATGAATGTTAGATTCTCATACAAACTCATTAAATATTATAGTTTTAATGTTAGGGACATCTTTTATTTACACACATGCATGTGTGTACATATTTACATATACATATATATACATACACATATACACACATGTATATATATGTATGTGTGTACACACATGTGAGTGTGTGTATATATATACGTATGATTGAATTAATTAAAGCTATTATAGCATATTAAGAAAAAATAAATAAAATTAAAGGGATATTTTTAGAATTTTATTTTTCATTTAAAATAAAATATATTATAATACTTATGAACTAATTTCAAATTTTCATTACATAAAATTATTATTATTATTTAATCTTATTCAAGTAAATAATAAATTGTAATAAAAATAAAATAAAATCATTAGAATTCAAGATTTAATGTATTCAATTTGACTTTTTGAAATATACATTGAATTAATTAAAGCTACTGTAGTATATTAAGGAAAAAGAAAAAAAAAATTAAAAAAAAAAAAAATATATCTGACATCTAAAATAAGTTATATTATAATACTCATGAAATAAATTTGATTTTTTTTCAAATAAATTTAGAAAACTATTATATTATTGTCTTAATTTAATAAAGAATAAATTTTAATAAAAATAAAATAAAATAATTAGAATTGAAGATTTAATGAATTAAAAAGTACATTGGGTTTATTTTATTTAAACTTTGTATAATAAGTTATTTATTAAATAAAAACCTTTAACCACCAAAAATTAAATAGGTATTTAAGTTCAATAACTAGAATTGGGTTTAAGAACCATTGAAAACTTATAGTAGAAATGTCTCTCAAACACAAAGAAAACTCAAAGAAAAAGGATAATTAGAATAATTTGATAAAATACACAATGTGTAACTTATCTTCGTTTACAATATGGAATGGTTAAAATTACGAGAACTTATTCCAAATACTTTTTAATATCTTTGTTCTAATACATAAGAATTTTAATGAAGAGAATTCTAAAAGTGTTGCACTTAAAAACAAGTAATTTTAAGCCTAGCATCATAAAATATGAAATCAACAAAAGATTTTAAGGTCAAACAAGAACAAGAAAAGAATCTCAAACTTGGTCATAGTGGGTTTAAATGAAATAAAATAAAAAATAAATTTAAAATTATCATATATATTGTTTGACAGTGGAGGGTAAATGATCTCTTCTTTGAATATCAAGTCTACATATAGCAATAGGAATGTGATATCTCATAGATTAAAGAGTTTAGTTTGGAGAAATTAAGGGGGATCTTTGTAATAGGACTCCCCTTTGATGGAAAGTGTATTTTAGAAATTGGTTGGTTTGGACCTATGAAAGTAATACTTTAGAGATGCTCTAATTGCATCATTGTGTCCATCTTTCTTTAAAATCTAATAAAAATTTCAAGGATAATGAGATGGTTGTTGTGGTTGTAGAAGCCTATATCAAGGGAATCTATTTCTTCGATGAAGTTAAATCTAACCTTTGATGTGTATGATCTTGATGCAGGAGCATCCTCGGTTCACAACAATCTTGCATTAACCAAAAACATTTTCCTTTCTGTTTGTAGTTTCAGTTTTCCTTTCTGTGTGTCTCGGTTTTGGCTCACTGGATCCTATGGAATTGGATTCTACCTGAAGACTTGATCATCTTTCTTACTTCCAGACCGTATCGCATTTGGATCATTTTCCGGCAAGATATCGCTATCGGTTTCCATGACAGTTTCTTGTTACTGATTGTTCCTTTGTTATTGGTTGCCTAAGACCTATTCTGGTGATCTACCGTAACCCATTCCACAGCTTGCGGAGCCTTGGATGTTGATTTTGATGTTCCTTGGCATGTGATGGACCTTTTCCCGCGATCTACGTTTCATCCTTTGGATTTTTCGGAGGAATCTCTTGGCGGAGGTCAACCTTGTTTATTTTGCACGTTAGGTCTTGTTCTTCAGGTTTTGATCCCTTTTGGGTCAATTGGATCCTTTGGATCAATATATATTTGTAATTACACATTAGAATGTGATCAATTAGAATCAATCAAAGAATTAGGTAGTTAGACTGTGCGTAGAAGATAGATTATAAGATTCAAGGTCCTGGTTGTGACCTATTCTACCATGCTTGTGAGCCTGTATGTTGTAACCCGGTTGTTACTAGTTGGATGTAATCAAATTTCATGCAATAAGAACAATTTGTTCTGCACTGCCTCCATCATATCTTTGTGTTTCTATTGTGTTTACTCTTGTTGACTAGTCCAGATTGATATCTTTGAGGTCCCTCCTCACCGGTGACTTCTTTAAGTGGTATCAGAGCGAAGTTTCGTTCCAGAGGTTGCGTGTCCTGAAATTTTGTTGTAGGGTGGCAGATTGTAGATCTGACCTGCAGCTGCAGAGGACTAGCGTGGACGATGGCACAAAGAGGAGCTAGGAATGGTGGATCGCATGGGAATGCAGACCCTGTTGTGATGGAGATGTTGCAAGGAATAGCAGCCCAGTTAGAAGCCATGGAGACATCCCAGAGAAGAGGTCGACATATTGAAGATCTAAGTGAAGAAGAAGAAGAAGAAGTCTCGACAGAACAAGCAAACCTACTGGTGGTTGATTCGGATGAGGAAAGGTTTTTGAGGGTTTTGAGTACGACGAATACTAAACCTCATTTTACCCCACCGAAATATGATGAGAAGTTAGATTTAGATGAATTGATGGATTGGATCTCGAAGATGGAGAAGTATTTTGATTTTGAAAACATTGTAGAAGAGAGGAAGGTGAAATATGCCTGCACTCGGTTGAAAGGTCATGCATCTCTTTGGTGGGAGGATTTGCAAGTTGATAGCTAGAGAAGAGATAAAGAGAAGATCAAGACATGGGATCGAATGATTGCTAAGTTGAAATCAAAGTTTGTGCCAACGAATTATCAAGTGGATCTATTCCGGAAGTTGCAAATTTTGAGACAAAAGGAATCTAGTGTAAAGGAGTACACCAAAGCATTATACAAGTTGAATATCAGATCTAGACATGTTGATGATGAAGTTGAACAAGTTCCAAGATATTTGATTGGATTGCAGATGTCTATATAAGATGAATTGAGTATGATCAAATTGGAGAGTGTTGAAGAGGCTTACTAGTATGCCCTAAAGACAGAAGAGAAGTTAAACAAAAGACATGAGCAAAGATAGAGAGGTAGAGGTGGAAGGTTACTAGAGGAACATTTCAAGGAGGAAGAGGATATATCGGAGGAAGAGGAACCGGTACAGATCAGAGAAAGAACAAGGAAGTGAGCAAAGAAGGTAATTCATATTGGAAGGATGAAAAAAATTTCTATCAGAGGAGAGAACCAGATGGTTACCTGAATGAGAATTCTGGGAGGCAAGACAAGAGGACATTTAGAGGAACTTTCTTTAAGTGTGGAGGAGAAGGACATCATGGATTCGAGTGTAAGAAGACAAAAAATACTGAAAGAGAAATAGTGGTGGAAGAAAACCCCACTGGATTAGACAATAAACCAGAAGATGGAGAACTGTTGATGATGAGGAGAGCTTTGTGTCATACCGGAGGAGATGAAGAGCCCTTGCAGAGGAAGAATCTGTTCAAGACCGGATGTAAGGTATCTAGTAAGTGCTGTAAAGGTTTTATTGATAGTGGTAGTTCAAATAATCTTGTTTCAGAAGAGATGGTGAATAAGTTGAAATTGGAGAGATTGAAACACCCTAAGCCTTATCAGATAGCATGGATTCAGGATGAACATAAGTTGTTAGTAAGTGAACAATGTTTGGTAAAATTGAAAATTAGGAATTATCATGATGAAGTCTTGTGTGATATTATGCCTATGGATATTTGTCATCTTTTGTTGGGAAGACCTTGATAGTTTGATAGACATGCAATACATGATGGGAGGAAGAATACATACACTATTGTGGCCAATGGGATGAAGAAAATCTTGTTGCCTTTGGAGGAACCTCTGAAGAATGAAGTCTGTACAAATGCTAGAATCTGTTTGGTAGATGGAAGGAAATTCATGGATGGACTGAGACATGAGAATGTGTGTTTTTCCTTAATTCCTAAGAAGACTGAGAGACCAAAACTGAAAGGAGAACACCTGGAAGAGATAAGAGATTTGCTGACAGAATATGAGGACATCATTTAAGATAATGTACCTGATGGATTGCCACCTGTGAGAAGTATTAGTCATTGCATGGACTTGGTTCTCGGAGATAGTTTTCCTAACAAAGCTATATACCGGTTGACATCGGCAGAGAATGAAGAACTGAATAGACAAGTGTAGGAGCTATTGTAGAAAGTTTTGATCGGGGAGAGTCTAAGCCCTTGTGCAGTACCAACAATATTAGCACCTAAGAAGAATGGAGAGTGGAGAATGTGTAATGATTCTAGAGAAATAAAAAAGATCACAATGAAATACCAGTTTCCTTTTCCTATGATGGATGACATAATGGATTGTTTGAGTGGAGAAAAATACTTTACAAAGATAGATTTGAAGAGTGGATATCATCAGATCAGGATCAAAGAAGGTGATGAGTGGAAGACAACCATTTAAGACAAATGAAGGACTACATGAATGATTGGTGATGCCTTTTGGATTGACTAATGCACCAAGTACTTTGATGAGGCTAATGAATGAGGTATTGAAGAAATTCTTGGGTAAGTTTGTTATTGTGTATTTGGATGACATTCCGATTTTCAGTAAGACAAAAGAGGAGCATTTGTTGTAGTTGAGACAAGTTTTGCAGAGGTTGAGAGAAGAGAAGTTGTTGATCAACATCAAGAAGTGTACTTTCCTGAAGGATAAGTTAATCTATTTAGGATTTGTGATATCTGAGGATGGTTTGAAGATGGACCCAGAGAAAGTGAAAGCAATAGTTGGATGGCCTACACCGAAAAACATTGGAGAGATAAGATCATTTCATGGATTGGCTAGTTTTTACCAAAGGTTTATTAGAAATTTCAGTTCAGTTTGTAACCCTATGACTGAGACCAGGAGATTGGAAGGAATTCAAGTGGACCACCAGAGCAAACAAAAGTTTTGAACTGTTGAAGCAGAAAGTGACTGAGCAACTTGTGTTATCTTTACCGGATTTCAATAAAGTATTTCAAGCGGATTGTGATGCAAGTCGAACAACACTACGAGCATTCTTGAGTCAAGAAGGAAGAGAAGTAGCCTATTTCAGTGAGAAATTGAATGATGCCCGAAGGAGATATTCAGTGTATGATCAAGAGTTTTATGCCATAGTTCAAACCTTGAAGAAGTGGAGACATTACTTATTGCCTAAGGAGTTTGTGTTTTATATAGATCATCAAGCTTTACAATATTTGAACAGTCAGAGTAAGTTGAATTAGAGGCATATGAGATGGGTAGAATTCTTGTAGAGTTACACCTTTGTGTTGAAGCATAGAAGTGGGAAATCTAACAAAGTTGTTGATGTATTGAGTAGGAGAAGGAATTTGCTAACAGAGATGAGAGTGACAGTATTAGGATTTGAAGATTTGAAGACCTTGTATGACGATGACCCAGATTTTGCAGAACCTTGGAAAGTATGTAGAGAACTGGTTATGGTAGATAGAAGAAAATGGTTGGATTACTTCATTCAGGATGGGATATTATTTAGAGGAGTTCAGTTGTGCATACCTAAGAGTTATATGAGAGAAAATTTGATAAAGGAGAAACACAGTGGAGGATTAGTTGGACATTTTGGCTTTGACAAAAAAGTAGCATTGGTGAGTGAGTAGTACTTTTGGCCCTAGATTCATAAGGATGTTAAGAGATATGTGCAGAGTTGTAGAGTTTGTCAAGTTGCAAAAGGTAGTAGTCAGAATGTGGGATTGTGTAAACCTTTGACAGTACCAGTAAGACCTTGGGAGGATATAAGCATGGGTTTTGTACTTAGATTGCCTAAGATACCGAGAGAGAATGATTCTATATTTGTGGTAATGGATAGATTCTTGAAGATGACTCATTTCATACCTTGTAAGAAGACATCAGATGCATTGCATATAGAAGACCTATTTTTCAAAGAAGTGGTGAGATTGCATGGATTACCGAAGAGCATAGTTTCAGACAAAGACACTAAGTTTGTTGGCTATTTTTGGAGAAAACTTTGGAAGAAGATGAAGACAAATTTGAAGTTCAGTTCTACTTTTCATCCACAGATTGATGGACAAACAAAATTTGTTAATCGAAGTTTGGGAAATTTGTTGAGATGTTTAGTGGGAGAGAAAATAGGAAGTTGGGATTTAATCCTTACACAAGAAGAGTTTGCCTACAACAATTTAGTGAATAGAAGTATCGAAAGAACACATTTTGAGACTGTTACCAGAGTGCATCCTAGAGGGATATCAGAATTGAGAGACATTAGTAGTGAAGACAGAAGAAGTTCAGAAGTAGAAGATTTTGCAGATCACATGGCAACATTGCATTTTCAGGTTAAGCAACATGTGGAAGACATGAACAACAAGTATAAGGAGAAGGCAGATGAGAAGAGGAGACATAAGGAATTTGAAGTTGGCGATGAAGTGATGGTATATCTGAGAAAAGAGAGATTCCTGGTTGGAACTTATAATAAGTTGCAGATGAAGAAGTTTAGACCTTGCAGGATTTTGAAGTTCAGTTTTGGAAATGTATATGAAGTGGAGTTACCAGATAGTCTGAGTATTTCACCTATATTCAACATTGTAGATCTTCATGAGTACCATGAACCGGAATTCAGTGAGGACAGTGTTGTGGACTTAGAGAAATAGTTATCCCGGAAGGAACCAGATCAAACTGAAGAGATTTTGGATAGTAGGATTGGGCGTAGTACCTAGAGCAGTCAGTATAAATAATATCTTGTGAAGTGGAAGAACAAACCAGTTGAAGATTCATCTTGGATTTATCAAGCAGAGGTAGAGCGTCTTGGTTTTCCTCTGACCTCGACAAAGTGAGAGGATCACTTTTTCAATAACCTTGGATGTTTGATGCAGGAGCATCCCCGATTCACAACAATCTTGTATCAACCAAAAATATTTTCCTTTCTATTTGTTTTTTGTTTGTAGTTTCAGTTTTCCTTTCTGTGTATCCCGGTTTTGGCTCACCAGATCATGTGGAATTGGATTCTACTTGAACAATTGATCATCTTCTTGCTTCCAGATCGCATCGCATTTGGATCATTTTCTGGCAAGATATCACTACCAGTTTCCATGACAGTTTCTTGTTATCAGTTGTTCCTTTGTTATCGGTTGCCTGAGACCTATTTTGGTGATCTACCAGAACCCATTTTGAAGCTTGCAGAGCCTTGGGCGTTGATTTCTATGTTCCTTGGTGTGTGGCCGACCTTTTCCCGCGATCTACATTTCATCCTTTGGATTTTTTGGAGGAATCTCTTGGTGGAGGCTGACCTTGTTTATTTTTCACATTAGGTCTTGTTCTTTGAGTTTTGATCCCTTTTGGGCCGACTGGATCCTTTGGATCGATATATATATATATTTGTAATTATGCATTAGAATATGATCAATTAGAATCAATCAGAGAATTAGGTAGTTAGACTGTGTGTGGAAGATTGATTATAAGATTCAAGGTCTCGGTTGTGACCTATTCTACTAGGCTTGTGAGTCGGTATGTTGTAACCCGGTTGTTATTGGTTGGATGTAATCGAATTTCATGCAATAAGAACAATCTATTTTGCACTGCCTCCATCATATCTTTGTGTTTCTGTTGTGTATACTCTTGCTGACCGGTCCAGATTGATCTCTTTGAGGTCCCTCCTCATGGTGACCGCTTCAGATCCCATCAAAGGGGTTAATGATGTTGGTGGGACATTTCATCTTTCTATATTATCCTTGATGTTATGGTTTTTAATAGTTGAAGTGCATTTCATTCTTTAACTATTTTCTTTTATGAAATAGAAAACATTTTGATTTTTCTATGTTTTCCCTTATATCAAATAGACAATGACCCCATAATCTCACACATAATTTAAAAAAGTGAAATCTATTCAAACCTAAACGAACCTTAAAAATCAACACAAAATAAATTTTAAAATATTAAAAAAATGGTGAAAACAAAAATAAGAAACTATTGATATACATTGGAGTGGTCTCCTTTCTATTCTATTCAAGGCTCCTTTGTAACTCTCCAAAAATATACAAAACAAAAATTTTGTTACATAGAGATTAAACATTATACTCCCAATATTTTTAAAGGAAAAATAGAAAAAAAATGAAACAAGAAAGAAATAATAAAGTGACTTCATTTAAAAAAGATAATATTTTATCTTAGATGAAAAGAAATAATCTGGTAATTAAAATTGAGGATCCTAGTACAAAATAGATAAGTTGGATGTTGTACAAAATAGATAATTTTTTATTCCACAAACTTGAAGGTATGATGAAAGTCAACTTTCCATATGAAACATGTTGAAGTAATTTCTTCATAGAATTGAGAAAATGCTCATTATGACAAAAATAAAATATGAGATTTTCTCTTTTAAGATAATTAATGATTTGAATCACCAACTTATTTTGCTCAAATAAAAGGGGAACATAATATATGTTTGTGTGATTTTCTAATACGCTCTTTAATTTAAGGTCCAAAAGTTGATGGCTTGATGGACAATTAGAAGTTATAGTATATGTAGAGTAATTAGTAAATCTATGCAAAATATTTTAGAGATGAAGTAATTATATTGAAAATGTATTTTAAATTCAACTATTTATTTTGTATATGACATATCTTTGAGAAAGGTGTATGGTTGTAATATTTTTCCTATTCATCATATATGATTGTCTAAACTTTGTTACAAGCTTCTATATGTAGTTTACATTGTGGAGATCAAAAGTTGTTGGGAAGTTGAACCATATACTTGAGAAGTGGAACACGTTTCTTGACTAGTTTCTCATCCCTTAATAGATATACAGTGCAATCAATTGTTAATGCATCATTGATTATTGGATAGATGAATTGTCATACCATGACCCTCATGGACGCCAATTTGGTGGCCATGTTGGCAGTTCTACTTTTGACTACCAGATCACTCTCAAGGTGACGTGGTGAGCATACTTATGATTTAAATCTTGTGGTTTTACTAGAAGGTGCATTAGATCCTATTGGAGATTTTCTAGAAATCATAAGTTGATTGGTGAAATCATTTTTGTTGTGAATTGTTTATCTCTTTGATTCATGCAATGTGCTATTGTAGGAGCATGCGTGACATTTTCTATAGAGTGAATATGAATCTCTGTTTTCCGTAGAGCATCTAGAAGATTATTTTATGTACTATAAACTTGATAAGTAGCTCCATAGTTATTGCAAACCACAAAGATGTCTTGAACATATCATAGGTGCCTTGTTTGGAAAATATGCTTGGATCACTTACCCCTCCTTATGAAGTAATAGTTTTGATTGCATTGAGACTAGGAAGTGGGTCCAAAGCTTTATTTTTTAGTTACTACTTGGTAAAGTATTTTTCTTCCTACAAGAGTTGACCTTTCTTGACATATTTGTATATAGGTAGACAAGAGTTCTTGGTGAACATGGTTTAGAATATTTAATTTCTTTGCTACAATGGGATAGTTTGTAGGCGATTTTATATGTCGAATGATGAGTATGCATAGCTATATAGTACAAGATTCTTTGGCTCTAGTAGAATAGGTGCTAACCATGAATTTTCTTATAGAATCCATACCTCATGTAATCTACTATCACACACATGCTATGATAGATGCACCATATGTAAACATATAACTATGTATCCATGGATGACCAAAGATTATTTTTCATACCTCTATTAGATCTACATCACATAATAATTATTCTTAAAATAGTTGGACAAAGTATGTGAGTTGACATTGGAGAGTTACCTTTATGACTTTAGTGTTGTAAGAGCTGAGAAACCCTTGCTTGTAGGGTTGTGAATTACACATAGTTTGAAACTTCAATATTAATGATCTTTTAAGAGATTAAACTATTGATACTATTGCAATCAATCATGAAGTCCAAAGAGGTGATCCCAAAATATTGTGTCCCACTTTTTCACTTAAATTGGACACTCAAAATTCAACATTGTTTAGCATTTTTTAATTTGTGTCAATCATACCAAATGAATGTCCAAGAATATAAGAACGATTTAAACGAATGAATTGTATCATTTTTTTAATGTATTTTCAAGTTGCATTTTTATAATTTTTTAAATAATAATTTTTATGATTCAACTTTTGTTTTTAATTATTTTTTATCTTTTCTATTTTTATTAAGATTTTTCTATATCACATACCATTCACAATGAATAAGAACTTCTGATATTTCCTAGGAATTAGATCATTAACTCCAATGTCTAGTGCATAGATAATTTTTTTGGTAAATTTTTAATCAGATATTTAATTTATTTTAATTTTTGAATTAATACTAATAGTTTTTAAGTCCCATGTTATTTTTTAACAAATTTATCTTAGCATATATATCAAAATTAAAATTGTCTTTTTCATTGACATAAGGACATGCATGTGGAGCATAGTGCCATTATTTTTTAGATATTTCTAACAATTTTTTTTTTTCATATTTTCTAGTGTTTTGAATACATGTCATTGTATTTTGCAATGGACCTACATCTAATATAAAATTAAATATATAATATTAAAAAAATCATATTATAGTTTTTGGAAAACTAATGTTGATGTCTACATGTACTTACAAATGGTATTTCTAAATGATTTCATTTGATCCCCAAAAAGTAAAGTAAAGTAAAATTATTTTTTATTAACAATTCCCAAGTGCAAAAGAGACTCTATTGGAGGTTTGTTTTAAGTATAGGGTAGTTTTATGTATCTAATTATGCTTTTTGGAGTGGAAATATGGAGTCCTAATTGATGGCTCTTGGTTTTGAGGTTTGGCAATCTGTTATTGATGGTATGAGTTTTTCGAGGATCCCTCGAGGGATCAGGATGGTAAGAAAGCTTCTGAAAAAATGCTAAGGTTAGGAATTCTATTATATTTGCTTTGAATAACTTTGAGTATGTGACACTAAAGCATTGCAAGATAACTAAGGATGTGTGGACCAAATTACATACAATCTATAAAGGAGATGAGAAGGTCAAGGAAACAAAATTTTAGACTTGTAGAGCTCATTTTGAAGGTCTAAGCATAAAGGATAATGAGAAAATTGTTGCATTGTTGCTCCAAGTTGATGAGATAGTTTTCATTATTAGAGGGCTTTGTGAAGAGTTAAAATAGTCTATTATTATGAAGAATATCCTTAGATCCTTTCCACCAAGATTATTTCCCAAGGTAGTTGCTATTGAATAAGCCAAAGATCTAAATAAACTAAATTTGGATGAGTTACATGGATCTCTAAGTTCTTTTGAGATGACACTAGATAATGAAAAATCTATAGCAAAGGAGACTGCTTTTAAGGTGCCTAAGAAGAAAGATGAGTCAGACTCTGATGATGAATTAGCTAGAAGTTGCAAACTTTGTCAGAAAGTTGCAAAGGTGTTTCGATAAGTACAAAGGTAAACTACCTTTCAATTGTTTTAATTGTAGAGAGATAGGGCATTTTATGGCTAAGTGCCCCTACAAGGATTCTAACAATGAAGGTCAAAATAATGGAAAAAGTATTTTAATAAGAAAATGTTCAACAATAAATATAAAATTTTCTTTGTAAATAAAACTAGTGGATCATCTAATGAAGAAGAAGATCAAAACATTAACAAAAATAATAGTGAGAAAGATCCATTTATAGTATTAGAGACTCGAGATAACTATACCAAAATGAGATTAGATGACGAGGATGATGCAAGTGATCTAATGCAGGAGCTACTTTGCACTGAGATAAAAAGGACTAAAGAAGAGGATAGTTGAGGAAGTAAATAACTCTTAGAAGTTGACTCAAAAATTAGAAAGAGTACAAAGGAAAATAATTGAGATGAAAGTTGAGATAGAAGAAGCAAAGAGGATTGAAGAAGTGTTGACTAAGAAATTGTAGAACAAAGATAAGGACTGTGAGAAACTAGAGGCTAAGATTCTTCCATTAAGTAAAGATCTTGACAAAGAAAATAACCAATTGAAGATGAAGTTTGAAATTAATACTAATGAGTTCTAGAACTTCTACTATTTCATATGCCAAATTTTGTGTGCTTTAAAATATATTTTGAACCATTCTTTTACCTAGTTAATGATATAAATGACA
The DNA here is from genome assembly GCF_030272615.1 of Cryptomeria japonica. Lineage (NCBI taxonomy): Eukaryota > Viridiplantae > Streptophyta > Pinopsida > Cupressales > Cupressaceae > Cryptomeria > Cryptomeria japonica. Next base: position 318,432,551 of record NC_081411.1, read on the forward strand.
AGTGGATATATGAATACACTATGAGAATTTCTATGGTTGATATATGTCAATGGGTAATAAATGATTCTAATGTGGATAAATTCTTGTCTTGAGAAACTAACATGCAACTTAAGGATTTACAGTCAACCAACAACCAAAGTAGATTGTGTCTAGTTTCTCATATGAAAGAAGAGGGTTACCATATATAATGTGACTATAATGAAGTTATGCTGAATTTGCCTTATTGAATAAATGTGCAAAAGGATTGTAGGAATATTTGGGATGATGGAGTTGTGTTTCATAAATCTACATGCATGAATTATTGCAAGATCTTGTCTTGTCTTACCATTTTGAATAAATGATTTAATTTGGATTGAGACTCATGTTAGAGTTAGTTCCTATTTCAATCTCTCTTTGGAATAAGTCATCCTTAGTACTAGGGAGGATCAATACATGTTCTTAGTAGGATCAGGAAAGTAATTACTCCACTCTTGTGAACTATTTATATATGTCCATCTCTACCTTAGTTGAGGATCTTCTTGAACACACACATATGCAATCCAGATTAGATTTTCATCTAGATTTCTAAGTATTGTTACTGATGTTATGCATTGATCAATATGAATGAAGTAGATGATTAGCAATGTTTAGAGTTAAAGAATTAATTGCGATTCAAGGTTACATCTCTTCAAGCAAGGGCCACTTGAGGTAGTGTAATTCTCTCCTTGATTGGTTTCATTTATTTAAAGAATTAGTTAGATTGCTACTACCTTTATAGATTCATTACTATAGTTTATTCATTTTATGTAATATGTTAATATAGTTGATAATTAGAGTCTAGGGTGCAACCAAGTCTACTTTGAGGAAAAACAAAAGCTCCAAGCTTCTTCCAACTTTTAAGACACCTAATGGTGTCTCCAGAGTGGAGCTAAGCAACCTTCTTTCCAACATGAAGGAATATATTATTAGTAATCTTGCTACTCATTTGGACACTCTTCATATTTAAAAGAACCAAGAGAAGGAAGAAGCTTCCCTCATAGAATATTGTCCCCAATTCACATAGAAGAAGTATAATCGGAAATGTAGAAATATCATTGCCATTTCTGAGAAGTTGACCCAGCTTGAGTTTCAAGACTTGGAGGATGACGAGGGACAAGTATTCTATGTCGCCCAGTATAAGCCATGGAAATAAAAGCAAGGTATTCCTATAAACCCATTGCCTTATAATATTTCATTTACTAGGGCTAATCAAAATGTTGCAAGTTAGAATTACAAGCCTTGGAATCCAATGCCCAACCACCAATGACAAGGTAATGCAACATCAAACTAGATGCCACAACTAGGGGCATGGCCATACCAACCTCAGTATCAATTTCTATGCTATAATCAATAGTAGAATCCTATAAATCCATGGTCCCAACCATGGTGGGGAAACCAACAATGGCAATAGTCTAATACATGCTATCAAAACCTACCCCAACAACTTGTACTCATTTCTAATGCACTTCCTCAACATCCATCCATTATGCCCAATCAACAAAGAGTAGCACAATTGCTTTCTCAACCTACACCCAATACTAATAATAACCCTATTCAACATCATTACTTTAATGAGGCAACACAATATTCAACTTATACAGTTGAAATTACAGATTTCAACCTCTTCGTACGAAAAACTCTTGCTGTTCCTACATCTCCACAAATCACATAGTTGTTTGATAAAGAGCTGGTAGTAGATGTCACTAACAATGGACCGCTTGAATAGACTCAACCACAAGTTGAATTTTCAAACAAGGAACCCCCCTTTCCAGAAAGGTTGGCCACTCAAAAATATCACCATAAGACTAGATTTGATCGTCTACGACAACTGAAAAATGTGTGTCAGGATTCCTCTCATTCAAGCTATTAAGGATGTGTTGATCTATATGAAGACTATCAAGGAACCATGTCTCAAATGACTAGGGAGAAAGAAGAAGGACCCATAGACTGCCCATATCATATGACAACTCGGTAGCATCACATTGGGGACTCTAGTAGTACCCAAGGATTCAAACCCTAGTATTCAAGTTGTGGATGCAAAATTTAATGAAACTCTTATTTAAAAAACCCTAATTGATCTCGGTGTAGCAATACAATTCATGAAAAAGGAGACAATGAATGACCTACAACTAGTAAACATAGGACTGACACCAACAATTTTATAACTAGTAGAAAGATCCACTATCAATCTAGAAGCAGTAATTGAATATTTGGTGATAACTCTATATTCAAGGAAATATCCTGCTGATTTTTTTATTTTGTGGCCCAAAGTTAATTTAGGAGGTTATCCATTAATCCTTGGGTGACCATGGTTGGATACTATTGATTATTTTATTGGGTGTAGGTCTAGTAATATGATTATCTTCAATATGAATTTGATCAAGAAATTGGTACTCTAACCTGTAGCTCAACCTCATGTTGATATAGAGCACTCCATATGGCCTACACTAGCAGATGAAGATCAATATTCCCTTCAAACTCTCATGACAATAGAAAGTAATTCTATGATAAAATCTAAGATGAAGATTAATTTCTTATTGGAATTATGAAAAACTCTTATAGTTTGGACCCACAACAAGAGGAGTTCTTATCTTGTCTAACCTATCCACTTCATTGTCTCGTGACTACTAAAGATGCATCTTTAGATCACATGTTTTATGAAGTTTTGTCTCACGACCATAGACAATATTTTTGGGCTAGACATTTCCTCTATCATGACAACAACCACACCCATAGAAGTGTCTTTGGGTAAGACACTCAAGATAAGAAATGAACTAACTACATCTCAATGTGCTGATCTATTGTAGATGCTCCAAGCTCACTCTTTAGCATTTGCATGGGACTATAATGATATGAAAGGTATTGATCCTAGCCTATGTATACATAGGATATATATCAATGAGGATTGTAGACTAGTGAGACAACCATAAAGAAGGATGAATCCAACACTCAAGGACGTAGTAAAATCTAAACTACAAAAGCTTCTAGGTGCATGGTTTATATACCCTATATCATGAAGTGGATGGGTGTCACCCCTTGAAATTGTGCCTAAAAGGGAGGCAAATGGAAATTGTGTGTAGATTATAGAGAGCTAAATGCAACAACTATAAAAGACCACTTTCCTTTGCATTTTATTGATCAAGTTTTGGATTCACTGGTTGGAAAAAGATATTGGTCCATTTTGGATGGGTTCAGTGGATACAATCAAATTAAGATAGACCCTAAGGATCAAGACAAGACCACGTTCACCTGCCCATGGAGGACATATGCCTATTCCTGGTACAATCTTTTGGATTATGAAATGGACTGGCTACCTTTTAGAGAACTGTCCTGAGCATCTCCTTAGACTTTGCCCATGATACCATAAAAATTTACATCGATGATTTTACAACTTATGGTAACTCTTATGAGGAGGGATTGAAAAACGTGGAGAAGGTACTTTAGATGTGTCAAGACAAAAACCTTTTTATTAGTAATGAAAAATGCTTTATGATGTGTAGTGTCATAAGTTGTATCCTTATATAATTTCACTCACTTGGGCCTCACTTTAGTGTTTTTGTCTTCTATGCCCTAACTGCGCCTAATTCTGCTCACACTAGTGCCAACTATGTGTTCCTCATTCTCTTCTTTGATTCTTGGACCTTGATTTCGACCAGATGGACTAGACTAGGGCATCTAGCAACCTTTTCCTCCTGGACTAAGGCACCTGATGTCCTTGTCTAGACCAAAAAAGGGCTCATTTTTTAAACCTCGTGAGAAAGAATTGATTTCCTCTATTGACCTTCTTCATAATTTTTATTCATGAGGATAGTTATAAAAGCAAGTCTTACCCCCTCATTTGAAATATCTATCAATTACAATTTCTAAAGAGCAATTCAAATTCAAGTTAGCAAGTAATCAAGCATCATTAGAGAAGTGAAGGAGAGGTCAAGGATTCAGATTCAATCATTCAATATGGCATCCATGATCAAGTTATTATGAAAACATCCATGAATTTACATGATAACATCAAACTTTTTATGAAGACTTTGATCATAAAGAAGGTACACCATTCAATTCGACATCTCAATTCTTGATCTAGCCTCTGCCTCATAAGGGCACACTCTCTTTTCTATTTTATTTGTCATATATTAATTCCAAACTTGGAGTTTGACCTAGGAAAACCCTCTCAACCTAACAACATTTTTTCTCTCTTGTGTGTTCAAGTGAAAGATTCTAGAGAGAACAAATACAAACATGGAAAGTGCAGAGTAAGCCACATAGGACCAAGTTTTGAAGAAAAGAAAAACCCTGGACAAGGTAACCTAACAACATTGTTCGATAATTTTCTAATAGAATTTCAAGAGAATATTCTGAGCGATATTCTAATTTCAAATTTTTTCTTGCTATCTGCATCTGACAACTTCAGGACAAGGTTTCCTAGCAACATTGTCCAACATTTTCAAGATCAAATTCTAGACACAAATTCCTCTCTACTCCCCATTTTAATATTTGTACTTGATGTCTTGATGTTTATGTTTCTATTCTGAAACTATTTGTTCACGTCGATCATTGTAAGTTTTACATCATTACCCCTAGTTCTTACATTTAAATCATTTCATATCTAATTGCAACAAATTCAACAAAGCAAGAAAGTGAATTCATTTTGTGCCCAACCCTTGCCAATTGGTTTGGGGTTTATCCTATTGGATTCCTTCTTCATAATGTGTATTGCACTGATTGTGTTTTATTCCTAGTTTGTATATTTAGATTAGCGAACCCCATCTTCACGTTTAAACATGATGATGGAAGTGGGAGTTGTTCTTGGACATTTTGTCTTAGATAATAGAATTTTTGCTGACCCCACCAAGATTTAAATCATTTCAAAGATTCTAGTACCACAAAAATAGAGAGATGTTAGTAGATTCCCTAGGCATGTTGGTTATTATAGAGGCTTCATCAAATACTTTAGCAAGATTGTTTTACCTCTTTTCACATTGCTCACAAAGAAAGCAACATTTGAGTGGTTGCAATTTGTCAACAATCATTTGAAGCACTCAAGCACTAGTACTTGCGAACCTAACTAGACTCTTCCTTTTCATATACACGTAGATGCTTTTGACTTTGCAATTGGAGCAGTGTTGGGTCAAAAGGAAGATAATGCAAAATATGCAATTTAATACATAAGTAAGAACATGTAAGGTGTTGAGGTTAATTATAAATTCATAGAGAAAGAGATGCTTTCTATCATTTATTCCATAAACAAATTTAGGCATTAGGTCACTGCATATTCTATTTTCATTCACATTGACCATGCAACAATATGCTATATAATAAACAAACCAGTGGTAAGTGGATGAGTTGTTAGATGGCTACTCTTGTTACAAGAGTTTGACATCACAATTATTGACAAGCATGGGAAAGAAAATATAGTAGAAAAATTTGTCTCAAGATTAGAAACATCCATATAAGATACAATAGTGGACAACTGCTTTTTAGATGAACACATCTTTGCATTATTAGTCTATACCCCACGGTATGCAGATATTGCTATTAATTAGTTCTCGGGAAGACACCTCCACATCTGTCACCTAGGAAGAATAAGCAATTAGTTCACCACAACTCTTCCTATCCATGGATAGTTGGCTACCTATTTTACATTGGGCCTACCAATGTCATGAGAAGATTCCTTAGGGAAGATGAAATATTTGATATCCTCAAAGAATGCCATGATGGACCATGTGGAGGAAACTTTGTAGATAAGAGGACAAAATTCAAAGTACTCAACATAGGTTATTATTGGCCTACCATAAGTTGAGATGCTATCTATTATACAAGGAGATGTGATAGATATCAAAGAATGAGTAGGCAAGCCTACAAGAAGTGATGAAATGCCTCTTCAACCTTAGCTAGAAATCACACCATTTGACAAATGGGAGATTGATTTTATTAGCCCAATAGAATCTACATCTAAAAAAAAACTTACATATTGGTATATACTAATTATCTAATCAAATGGGTGGAAGTAAAAGCTATGAGGACTGCAAGGGATACTAAGGTTGCAAAATTATTGTATGATGAAATACTTACTAGGTGTGGAGTTCCATTGGAGATAGTTATAGACTAGGGTCCACACTTTACTTATAATTTGATTGCACAGTTGATGAAATAATTTGAGATTAGACATAAGAAGTCCACACCTTACCATCCACAATCAAATAGACAAGTTGAGGTAACTAAGAGGAAGCTTGATCCATTATGACTAATACAATTCAATTTCATAAGAGGAGATTGGTCTACCAGATTGCCTAAAGCAGTTTGGGCATATAGGATAACATGGAATACAACCACATGGTTTATAGCCTATGAGTTTTTCTATGGTAAAAAGGTAGTACATCCTATCATATTTGAATATAAAATATTGAGAATATAAGTCAAACTAAACATGGATCTTAATCAATCACAAAAGGACCATTTAGATTAGCTGAATGCACTTGAAGAAATGTGGATGTAAGCCATTCAACATGCAAAAACTATCTAGAAACAAAGGAGTAAATGATACAATTGGTCTTGGCATATGTGCAGAGCATGATGACATGATGATATTGTTTGTTGTAATTGATGTCAATATGTTGAAATATGAACCGGTATGGTGTAGTAAGAAAACTGGCAAGAGAACCGGTATGTCAATGTAAACCGATATTTGTGAAAAAAAGTGAAGCGACATGTTTGTTCAAGGTGAACCGGTATGTTGGAATAAGAACTGGTAAATGGACGTTTTGTATTGGGGTTTCATTTGGCATTACTACCGATTGGTAGTCTCAGCTTCAGGGTTTCCAGTTGATGCATTCCAAGCTTCTGCGATTCAACCGATGACATCTTGTGATGAATTAGCATTGTATGAAAACCAAATAGTGTTGCCACGTCAGCCTTGTGCACGTGAAGGATTTCCTTGAGGTTCTTGCATGGAGAGTGATCCTATCTACCTCAGGAATGTGCAAAGTCTCTGTAAAAGTTGGAGAGCGTGCGATGAGTTATCGGCTTCCTGGAGTGGCAAAGAATGAACGTTGGAGAATGTCTTGAGATCTATTCAAGAGTGTTATATTCAATGCAATGTGACTAACGGTCAAGATTGAACCGACTGGATTGTAAAACCTAAATGTTTAGGGTTTAGGATTTATGCTACTGACCTATCTGTTTCCTATAAGGTCGATGATGTTTTTCATTTTGAAGTTATTGGCAAATGGTATGTGTGTATCCTAGTGAGCGATACTTGATTCTTTCTAGATCGAAGAAGTGTGTTAATACTTGAAGAGTGTGATTGCAGAAGAGAAGGAGCTTAAGTGGATCTGCCTTGGCATTGAGTGTTGTTATCAAATAAGTGTATTACCTGTTGACCTCTAACCATTTCAACAGTTGGAAAATCCCTTAACCGGATAGCTTTAACAGGATTTTTTGTAAATCCTTTAACAGGGTGACTCAATTCAATTAGTTCTTCAAATCCTCTTGCAAGGGAACCTTTAACAGGGTTCTAACCTTTAACCAGGTATTTAGCCATCCCTTAACAGGGTGATCCCTAGCAAGATCGGTTCCTAGCAGAACCTATTGTAATAGTCTTTAACCGGACTAGGCTCCTAACAGAGCGGACCTCAAAAGAGTTCAAGGATAGCTTGTGGGTATTCATCCCCATCGTGGTTTTTCTTAGTTGGTTTCCATGTGAAAAGTTAGTGTGTCATGTGTGATGCCTTTCATGTGATGGTTTAGTGTTAAATATCAAATTGGTAAAATATGTTGAACTAGCAGTTCATTATATTTCTGATGATAGATTACTTGTTTATGCATAAGGGTGAAGTGGAAATGAGGTATTAGATTGTATGGAGAGCTAAGGGTTACCAATATAAATCCTTGACATTCTTACTATGTTTTACCAGTAGTAATCTAGTTTAGACTAGTGTTAGTGCTTGCCAGTCAAAGTGCACTGTTTGCAGTCAAATCTGTTCCGAAAAAGTGTTTTTGCTTGTACTGATTCACCCCCCCCCCTCTCAGTACTAGTTTGGTACTAATTGTTCATCATTTATTCATCAATTGGTATCAGAGCATCTTCTAGGTCCTTTGTGTTGTAAGCTTAATCGCTTGAGGAAAAGACCCTGCTCTAATGATGAAGAGGGAAGGTCCAAAGTTCAACAGAGACAACTTTAAAATATGGAAGGACAGAATGAAGATATACATCAAAAGAATGGGTGCTCAACACTGGAGATATGTTGAGAATGCTTATGTTATCCCTGCCGGTACTCTCACCGATGATCAAAAGAGAGAGATTCAGGAGAATGGGCAAGTCATGGAAGCCCTAATCAGCAATCTATCTGACATTGAGTTTATTGATGTTCAGGATAAAGACAATCCCAAAGAAGTATGGGATGCTCTTGAGAATATCTATGGCGGTGATGAGCATGTGAAGCGGGCTAAGGAAGAGAGCCTTAGGGGAAAGTTTGAAGACATGTAGATGGTTGAAGGAGAGACCATTCAACAATATGGAATAAGAATCAAAACTATTGTTGGAGACATCAAGAGTGGAGGTGGTATAATAGATGATTCCACTATTGTAAGCAAAGTCTTGAGATCCTTATTACCGATCTATGCAATACGGGTTACTACTATTTAGGAGTTGAGGTCTATAGACAAGACAAAGGTATCCCTATATTCCATCATTGCTAAGTTGACAACTTATGAGCTAAATAATTATGATGACAATATTTAGAAGACTAAATCAACCTTTAGAGCATCTACTGCACCATCTAGAAAGGGAAAAGAAGCTAGTACCAGTGGTGAACCAAGACAAAGCAGAGAAATGGATGATGAGTAGATCCTAATGGAATTTGAAGCTCTTCTTGCCAAGAGACTTCCTAAGGGAACCAGTAAATACAGGGGTAAGCTCCCTTTGAAATGCTTCTCTTGCAATAAGATAGGACACATTGCTATAAACTGTCCTAATGGTGATAACAAGGACAAACCAGAGAGGTTCAAGAAGTTCAAAGGGGGAAACCAGAGAAACTGTTTTGTAGCAGTTGATGAAGGTGTCACCGATGAGGAATCAGAAGATGAAGATAGTGAAGACATTGTGTTTGTAGCAGTTAAGGAAGTTGTGTCAGAAAAGAAGGCTCTTGTCTCCCGCTTTGATAATTCCAATGAGTGGATTATTGACAGTGGTTGTTCTCACCATATGACTAGTGATTGGAGTAAGTTTCTATCTTTGGAAGAGTATGATGGTGGTGTGGTTCATTTTGGTAATGATGCACCATGTATGGTAAGAGGTAGAGGGTCCATCTCTCTGAATGGAAAAAGTAGTGCTGACAATGTGTATTGGGTAGAAGGTCTCAGACACAACCTTTTGAGTGTTGCCCAACTGAATGATAATGGACTCACTCTAGAATTCAGAGATGGAGTGTGTAAAATAAAAGGTAAGAGTGGTGAACTGATGGCTACTGGTATGCAGACCAAAGGTAACCTATTTCAACTGAATGCTAATGCCAGTACATGTCTAATGGCTAAGTTTGATGATAGCTGGATATGGCATAGGAGATTCTGCCATGTAAACTTTTATAATATTGTAAAGGCCAATAAGATCAAGGCAGTTAGAGGATTGCCTATGTTGAGAAAACCAGAGAATCCTTTGTGCAGAGAGTGTCAATTGGGGAAAATGTCTTCCTCAACCTTCAAAGGTAAATCTTTCACTGCAGACAATTTACTTGATCTTGTGCATACTGATTTGTGTGGTCCTATGAAAACTAGGAGTGTGCAGGGAGATAGGTATTTTATGATTCTTACTAATGATTGCTCAAGAATGATGTGGGTCACATTCTTGAAGGACAAGTCTGAAGCCTTTGGAAAGTTCAAAACCTTCAAAGCACTGGTTGAAAAAGAAAGCGGTAAGAGGATTAAGTGCCTGAGAACTGATCAAGGAGGAGAATTCACTTCGGATGAATTTAACAAGTACTGTGAAGAGAACGACATCAAGAGGCAAATGTCTACCCCCCAGACTCCACAACAGAATGGCCTAGCAGTGAGAAACAACCAGACTGTAGTTGAAGCAACCAGAACAATGTTGATCTAAGGAAAAGTTTCTCACACCTTTTGGAGAGAAGCAATGAGCACTGCAGTCTACACAATGAACCAGGTACTCATCAAAAAGGGTAAGGATAAAACACCTTATGAGTATTGGACCGGTAAGATACAAGTGGTAAGCTACTTTAGAGTGTTTGGTAGCAAATGTTATATCAAGAGGAGTGAACATTAGAGCAATTTTGATGCTAAATGTGATGAGGGAATATTCCTAGGGTATCAAAGAGAAAAGCTCTCAAATGTTTCAACAATAGGACTCAGAGAATTGTTGAAGGCATCAATGTTAGAGTTGATGAAATCTTTGAGAAACCTGAGGAAATCGGTAGTGAGCAAGTAGGAGATAAACCAATTGCAAAACAACCTAGCACCAGTAATAGTGCTCCTACAGCGGTAGACACTAATGCTGATGAAGATGAGGATGAAGAAGAAAAGCAAGAGGAAACAACTAAGATCATTCCTAGGTATGTAAAATTGAATCATGATCCAAAGTAGATCATAGGAGACAAGGATGTAGGAATTCTTACAAGAAGAAAGGTCAAAGAAAACTCTTGCATGATCTCTGAATTTGAGCCTAAAACATTGAAAGAGGCACATAAAGATGAAGACTAGATCAAGGCAATGGAAGAGGAACTTGACTAGATAGAAAAGAATGGTACATGGTCTTTGGTACCCAAACCTGAGCATAAAAATGTCATAGGCACCAAATGGGTTTTCAGAAATAAGCTGAATGAAGATGGCACAGTGGTAAGAAACAAAGCCAAACTGGTGTGCAAAGGGTATGCTCAAGAAGAAGGAGAAGACTATGGAGAAACCTTTGCTCCTGTAGCCAGATTGGAAGGAGTTCGTATGCTTCTTGCATATGCAGCATTCAAGGGATTCAAAGTATATCAAATGGATGTAAAATCTATATTCTTGAATGGAACACTAGAAGAGGAGGTGTATAGAGCAACCAGATGGGTTTTCCCTATCAGAAGACAGTGACATGGTGTGCAGGCTACATAAAGCCTTGTATGGACTAAAGCAGGCACCTAAAGCATGGTATGAATGCTTGCACTCCCATCTTGTGAAGATTGGATTTGAGAGAACAAGTGAAGATAGCAATATCTATCTAAAGTCAGAAGGAGACCAGATTCTAATCTATGAGGTATTTGTTGATGACATAATTTTTGGAGGAGATGACAAGATGAGTCATGATTTTGCAGATGAGATGAAAAAGGAATTTGAGATGTCACTTATAGGGGAGATTAAGTTCTTCATTGAACTACAGATTCAACAAATGAAAGATGGAATCTTTATCACTTAGTCCAAGTATGTCAAAGAGGTGTTGAAGACTTTTGGCATGGAAGACAAAAAACTGGTTGGTACACCGATGGTGACCAGTTGTAAACTATCAAAGGAGGATGACTCAGTGTTGGTAAATGAGAAAGAATATTGATCAATGATTGGTAAATTACACTATGTAGTACATAACAGACTGGACATTGCACATGCAGTGGGCATTACTGCATAGTTCGAAAAAAGCCCAAGAGAATCCCACTTGGTAGCAGTCAAGCGGATTCTGAGATATTTGAAGGGAACTATTGACTATGGATTATGGTATCCATACAGTAATGATTTCAACCTGAAAGTGTTTACAAATGTTGACTAGGCTGGTAATGTGGACGACCAGAAGAGCACAATCGATGGTGTATTCTTTCTTGGTGGTAGACTAGTCTCATGAATGAGTAAGAAGTAGAGTTGTATCTCTCAGTCTTTAGTAGAAGCGAAGTATGTTGCAACATTTATGAACTGCACCCAGATAATTTGGATGAAGTTTGTATTAAATGGCTTCAAAGTTCCTATATCTGAACTAGTAAGTATCTTTTGTGACAACACAAATGCAATTAACATCTCCAAGAATCCAGTTCTACATGCTAGAACCAAGCACTTCGAGCTCAAGTATGATTTCTTGAGGGAAAAGTTTCAGAACAAAGAAGTTGTATTGGAACATGTTTCTAGTAAGGAGCAATTAGCAGACATATTCACCAAGCCTCTACCCAAGGCTACCTTTACCTATTTGAGAGGTGAATTAGGGGTGATGCCCCTTCAAGAGGTGAACTAAAGGTGTGTGCTCCACATCAGTCAGGTCTTACATTGATATATCTTTTTCAGGATTGGTGTGTTGAAGGATGCTACTCCTTAGGGGGAGCAACATAGTGGAACATAGATGTGTATGCCTCCACTTTAGCTTTGTTGTCAAAGGGGGAGAAGATGTGAAGTAGAGAAGATATCTGTAGTATTGGGGAGAAGATGTAAAGCAGAAGCAGAAACATATCTTTGTATATTGCCATCAATGCCAAAGGGGGAGATTGTTGGCATATGTGCAGAGCATGATGACATGATGATATTGTATGTTTTCATTGATCTCAATATGCTGAAATATGAACCGGTATGGTGTAGTAAGCAAACTGGGAAGAGAACTGGTATGTCAATGTAAACCGGTATTTGTGAAAAAAAGTGAAGCGGTATGTTTGTTCAAGGTGAACCGGTATGTTGGAATAAGAACCGGTAAATGGACGTTTTGTATTGGGGTTTCATTTGGTATGACTACCAGTTGGTAGTCTCAGCTTCAGGGTTTCCGATTGATGCATTCCAAGCTTCTGCGATTCAACCGATGACATGTTGTGATGAGTTATCATTGATGAAGACCAGATAGTGTTGCCACGCCAGCCTTGTGCACGTGAAGGATTTCCTTGAGGATCTTGCATGGAGAGTGATCCTATCTACCTCGGGAATGTGCGAAGTCTCTATAAATGGTGGAGAGTGTGTGATGAGTTATCAACTTCCTGGAGTGGCAAAGAATGAATGTTGGAGAACGTCTTGAGATTTGTTCAAGAGTGTTATATTCGATGCAGTGTGACTAATGGTCAAGATTGAACTGATTGGATTGTAAAACCTAAATGTTTAGGGTTTAGGATTTATGCTACCGACCTATCTATTTCCTATAAGATCAATGATGTTTTTCATTTTGAAGTTGTTGGAAAATGGTATGTGTGTATCCCAATGAGCGATGCTTGATTCTTCCCAGATCGAAGAAGTGTGTTGATACCTGCAAAGTGTGATTGCAGAAGAGAAGGAGCTTAAGTGGATCTGCCTTGGCATTGAGTGTTGTTATCAAATAAGTGTATTACCTATTGACCTCTAACCATTTCAATAGTTGGAAAATCCCTTAACCGGGTAGCTTTAACATGATTTTGTGTAAATCCTTTAACAGGGTGACTCAATTCAATGAGTTCTTCAAATCATCTTGCAAGGTAACCTTTAACAGGGTTCTAACCTTTAACTGGGTATTTAGCCATCCCTTAACCGACTGATCCCTAACAGGATTAGTTCCTAGTAGAACCTATTGTAATAGTCTTTAACCGGACTAGGCTCCTAACAGAGTGGACTTCAAAAGAGTTCAAGAATAGCTTGTGGGTATTCATCCCCACCGTGGTTTTTCCTAGCTGGGTTTCCACTTGAAAAATCAGTGTGTCATGTGTGATGCCTTTCATGTGATGGTTTAGTGTTTTATGTCAAACTGGTAAAATATGTTGAACTAGTAGTCATTATATTTTTGATGATAGATTGCCTGTTTATGCATAAGGGTGAAGTGGAAATAAGATATTAGATTGTATGGAAAGCTAAGGGTTACCAATTTAAGTCCTTGACATTCTTACTGTGTTTTACCGGTAGTAATCTGGTTTAGACCGGTGTTAGTGCTTGCCAGTCAAAGTGCACTATTTGCAGTCAAACTGGTTCAGGAAAAGTGTTTTTGCCTATACTAATTCACCCCCCCCTCTCAGTACCAGTTTGGTACTAACTGTTCATCATTTATTCATCAATTGGTACACAAACATTAAGTAATTTAATGAAGGATATTGGGCATTATTATATGATTCAAGATACAAGGACCATAAGGTCAAACTCTAGACATGCTGGTTGGGGCCATATGAAATTCAATGTGTTTCCAACATGAGTTTTTCATCTCACAACCATAGATCCAATCCATTTTAATTAATGGTCAATGGGAATAAACTTAAATTGTACTATAAACTACACAATTAAGATGAGTTTTTATTCAACCTCCAGTAGTAGTTCACGAATCCCAATTGCCATCCACTCCATATGATGATGTCATTCCAAGACTACCATCACCACCCATTCATTCATCACAATTATATCTGTAAATGAACCATCTGGTTCACTTGCAACCATTCCATCAAAATTAAATTCCCTAAAGATATCACATACACACACTGCATGATGATCATTCACTTTTTTTTCTTCTTTCAACAACATTGAGGAGCATGAGGAGCATGCAACCACACATGTTAGTCGAGACTTGCAACATCACACCACAATTGGGACTTGACTTTGCATGCACACAACCATTCTAGCTCTTTTTCATTTGTTAAGTTTTGTCATGTTACATGCAACCAAAGAAAGAAAAAATTTACATGCAACCATTCACATATTCATGCACCCACAATGACACTTTTCACTCTTCATATCATCTAATTCACTTATCGCCAACTATCAACTTTCAGATCTTACAAAGGTATTTAAAGCATTATCTCATTTATTGTATACTTAGTTTTATATCAACTTGTGAATTTGCATGTGTATTTAGTATTTCATTGGTCAATTAAAATTACCATATCCCAAGTTCAAATATTTCATACCCCTTCTTTCCCTACAATTAATTTGAGGACAGATTAACACCTTAAGTTAGGGGTAGTTGTAACCATTATTTTTTTCTTTCAAATTAGTGAATTCGTTTTCATGATTATTCGACGAGTCCTGTAAGTCAACCTTGGCTAAGCTGTATCATATGAGAAAACCAGCTGCATAAATTATAGCCATATGATTACCTTCATGATATGCATAAGAAAAGAAGAAATTGAAATGCTAAGGGAAAGTTAATAAATATTAGTTACAAAATTTGGTTATCCAAAAGAATTGAGCTAAAAAGAAGTGTTTATTGAAGTGTTGGCAAAGATTATTTCTAAGAAGTAGCTTAATTGAAGGCGGAAGAGAAGAGAGTAAGGAATAGAAAATGGTTGGTGACCCTATTAGATGAGAGCCAATAGATCATACTCTTTTCTTTTTCAAATGCAAAGTCCTCATAATTTTTGAGAGGTCTGAATGGATACATTACTGTCTATGATTAACAAAGTATAATAATGAAATGACAAAATAGTTTACAAAATTGTTTTTTCAATAATGAGGCAATCATCAAGGGATTGTGAGTGGAGGTATCAAAAGTAGTCATTTTAGAGGTTTCTAGCCTTCTGCATACCAAAGAGGAATATTCAACATCCCCAAATGCTATCTCTACAATAGCATAATTCACTAGACCTTGAGAAATATTTGACTTGTTTACTCATGGTACTGGGTGACATGTTTCTCTTCCTGTGCCATGGAAGGATGTTGCATCCCAAATAATAAGGTATTTCACCTATGATGGATGCTATTTTCTACTTTATACTGTTCATTTTAAGCTATTGAGCCTTTTTCATCATAATAGGTTAGTAAATGTTCCCAATTATTTTCATCACATATTGACAAGAATGGTTGTGGAATATAGAAGGAAGAGGACATATTCCTCTTTATCTCATCATTATTTAGTTATTCTTCTAGTTAATAGAAGTTTGTTTTCTTGATAATTTACAAACATTAGATGGGAAGAATTCAAGGAATGGGATAATATCTAGAATATGATCCTAAAAAATATTTCCAAAAATATTAATCTTAGGGTTGAACAAGAACTTGGTAGGGTTGAGGTTGAAACAAAGAAAATAATAGATGAGAAATAAGTTGAAATCATAACAAAAAGTGTGCTAGTGAATAATGAGGACAACTTTCTACCTCCTACATCACTTGCCCTAAGCCCTAAGGAAGATAGAAATGAAGAATTGGGACAAAGAAATAATAGTAAAAATGTGCCACTAATATCACCTGTAGCATCAGAGATATCACTTGTAGCTTCTAATAAAATTCATGTTCCATCTCCGCTTGAAACCCCTATACCTCCATCTCCACCAAAAACAAGGAAAGGAAAAGATTCTACCTCTTCCTCTTTAGTATCAAAGAAACATAAGAAACATAGGTCTGTAGAGAAGATTGAACAACAAGTAATTAGGAAGGAATCAAAGAAGCAAAATTCAATAGAGAAGTCTAGGAGAACACTTGGAAAGGAGACATGCAAGAAAAAATACAAAGAACAATCTGGGGCATCTAGATCAGGAGAAAAATCCCAACAAAAGAAGCAAAAAAAGGAAAGATTCATGAGAAACAAAAGCTAGAAAGGCGTTCCCATCACCTCTTAGGAAAAAGGATTGCAAGAAAATAGGAAACCCCTAAACAGGATAACATTTTTTTTTTATCTTGACACTAATTCTAAGAGAGAAAACCTATTTAGAAGACATAAAAGTGAAACAAAGGGTGAAAATATATTAGATGAAGAAACCATTGGAGAAGGCACTCAAAGGGTCCAAGAGTAGTATGACTCATAGCATGATATAGATATTGATGACCCCTTCATGGCAAAGAAAAGTGCTAATCAAACATTGAGCCTAGAACAACACAAAATAATACCTCCAATGGTGACTTATAATGATGATGATGAGATTGATATAGGGCCTAACATTTTTATTGGGCCGTAACATGTCCTTGAAGGAAAAGGAAAGGATGATGAGTTGTAGATAGCTCTTAACAAGATCAAATAATTGGAACAACAACTGGCAGGTTATAAAGAAAGAAAAATTGGGTTGCAAGGAAGAGTAAACGAGTTGTAAATGCAATTAACACTCTACCAGTAGGAAGGGCAATATTTAGAAAATTTAGTTAATTTGGCTATAGTGAAATTGCAAAAGAAGGAACCCCCGACTGCTAAACAAGCTTACACTCTAGAATCTCTTATAACACTTACCCTTGGCATTGCTTTTTGGTGGGCACACTTAAAATTTGAGTAGCATAAGAAATAATAGTAAAGAGAAAAGTAAATACTCAAGGCTAACTAGGAGGTTCAGATGGGAGGAAAGGATACAAAAGTCAAGAAGTTGACAGTCAATCTTGAAAAGATGGTTGGTTTAGAAAATTAGCTTAGAAGTTGTAGGCCTCTTGCCAGGGTGTACACTTTATATTTATAAGAAAAAATGAAATAGTTTATAACATCACACATAGTTCATTCCTAATTGCATAGTCAAGGGAAACATATGAGATAGGACTAGATTTGTGAATTCTACTCCAAAAATTGGATGTCCCCTATAACACAAATTGGAATCCTTTGGTCTATGTTGAGAATGTTCAGTTGAAAGCACCAACATCTTACCTAAGGAATGAATGAGAAAAAGGGGAACCATACCAAGCATATTAGGAAAGGGAGAAACCACATCCTTTGTAGATCATAGCTAAGTCAGTCGAGCCTAAGAAAATTATGGATGAATAGGTTGAGTTAATCAAGAAATTAAAGATGGCTCCAAAGGTTAATGAGTGAAGAGAATAAGACTATAACATGTTCAAAATTTTAATGGTTAGAGCAAGAAGATACATCAAACGCTCAGAAGAGATTGAAGAATCATGGCTTTAACTGATGTTTCATCCTCCTCTCCTCCTATACATAGTTCCACACTAGTCAGGGAGGAAGGTGGGACTTGATCAAGGAAAGAGAATGGTGGGAGCAGATCACAGAAGATGAGGGTTTTTATATGCATCAAGGTGGTGTTATTGAGTCCATATATTATAGGATAATTATCTTAGGGTATAATCTTAGGCCCTAGTTTTCTTGACGACAAGAAAATGTATAGCTGGGGGTGATGAGTCCTATAATTTTCACTATATCACCTAAGCTTTAATGCTACTTTTATCAGAATTTTATGTACTTTAAACTATATCTTAAACCATACTTTTACCTAGTTAATGATATATATGACAAGTGGATATATGAATATGCTATGATATTTTTTATGGTTGATATATTGTCAATGTGTTATAAATGATGCTAATGAGGATAAATGCTTATCTTGAGAAACTAAAATGTGGCTTAAGGATTTGTAGTCAACCCGTAGCCAAAGTAGATCATGCCCTATTGCTATCATAGAAGAAGTTAGAGGATTATCAACCAAAACATGTCTATAATGAAGTTACATTGACTTATTCTTGCTGAATAAATGCATGAAAGTATTGTAGGAACCTATAGGATTGTGGATTTATTTTTCATAAATCCACATGCATGAATTCTTGCATGTCCTTGTCTTGTCATTACCATTTTGAATAAAGAGTCCAATTTGGATTGGGACTCAAGCTAGAGTTAGTTGTTATTTTGGTTTCTCTTTGGAAAAAGTCATCCTTGGTACTAGGGAGGATTGATACTGTATATGGTGAAAAGTGACGATGATAAACTATTGTAAAACCATAAAGATCCAACCACAAAAAATCTAAGTCCTACAATGAAACATTCACCAATACCAATAGAGATACCTAAGATCATGTAAATCAACAAAATAAAGTAATATTACCATTCACATGTCAAGTAGGGTTTCAATCTCCATTGTCTCCTATCTCCATTGATCTTGTTTGATATATTTGCTCTCAGATTTTATGTGTGCACAAGAGCTCAACAAAGAATAGATTGTGGCTGATAGATTGATTGCAAGAAGCCTTGATTGAAGAAATTGTTAGGGTTGATAATGAAGGAGAGTATCCTCTTATATAGAAGACACTTTAGGAAATGGAGGGATAAGATTAAAAGGTGAAGAGGATAAATGGCCAGCTAGGATTAAAGGGTAGGTAGATGAAATAATTAAATGATAAAGGGAGTAGGTAAGAGAAGAATTAAGAGATGAATGACACTTGTCATGGGTAGAAAAGGCTAATAAATTAATTAAATAAATAAATATTTATTTAATTAATAGAGGAAGTAGGATCAATTAAATAAATAAAATATTAATTTAATTAGGAAGGGATAATTTAAATAAATAAAAAGTACTTATTTAAATGAGGAAAGACTTAGAAGAGGATTAATGAATTAATTAAATAAATAAGAATTTATTTAATTAATAGAAGACAAGATAAAATAATTAAATAAATAAAAATCTTTATTTAATTAGACAAGACAATTTTTTGATACATGTTCATAGTAGGATTATGAAATTAAGTGCTCCACTCTCATGGACTATTTATATAAGTCTAGTTCTGCCTTTGTTGAGGATCTTCTTGAACACACACATTTGTAATCCATATTAGATTTTTACCTAGATTTTTAAGTATTGTTACCGATGTTATGCATTGATCAATATGGATAAAGTGGAGGATTACCGATGCTCTAATTTAAGGTATTTTTATGATTTGAGGTTATATCTCCTCAAGCAAGTACCTCTTGAGGTAGTGGAATCCTCTCTTAGATTACTTTTATTTATTTAAATCATTAGTTAGATTTCTATAAATGCATTCCTATGGTTTATTCAATTTATGTAATCTCTTAACATAGTCGAGAATTAGAGTCCAGGCTACAACCAAGTCATTATGTTGTTTACCTGCAACCACTGTTGAGTCAACTTACCAAGCTACCTGCAACCATTATTATACAGATACAATTCTCATTCAGTATTGTTTATGATTTCATTATTTTGTAGTTTCCTTTATGCAATTGATAGACAACTTGAGTTCTTTTCTTCACATATAGTACCATCATCATCATCCAAGTATATATATCCCTTGGTTAATAATTAAATGAGCCTCTGCTAAGGACATTAGGTTACTCTAAGTGAGATTAGTTTCCCAATCAAGAGAGTACATTGAGTTGCTTGCACCAATATTTCATTCTTAGTAGAGATAAGTCAAGTATAGAGATGCTATATTAGATTATTGGGAGTCAAAGATCATTGCGTATGAAAACCAACATTAGTTTGACTTAAAAACATAAGGGAAAGAGTGTAGAACAATCTCTGAAGATATAATTAATGAATATAGAAGAAAAAGGATATGAAATATCAAATTCTAATAAAGTTGTGACAATAGAAGAGAGCAAAGAGATGAACAATGACTTCATTTAGGTCAGAACAAAAAATAGAAGATCCAGAAGGTAAGCATCAAGCGGACAAGGATTTAATACTAGGTTCAAACATTCTTTTTTTGGCTATTATTTTAACTGCAATAAATTTGGTCATAAGGAAGTGGATTGTAGAAGAGATCTAGTTAGAAAGAATATCATTATTATCAAGAATGTGTTTTTCCATCATTTGATTTTAATATCATTTTCATATGTGCAACAACCATGGTCAAATTGAAAGAAATTGTAGAAGCAATTTCATGAGTTGTTATGTGCAAGAAAATAAGGTAAACAACACTATAAATCAAAAGAGTGACTCCAAAACAAATTTGGAAGAAGAAACCAAAAGAGTAGAAAACTAAGAAGTCTTTGGTGGTGCAAATTGCACTTCACGCCTAGAAGGAGAATAATTTGTGTATCATTGATAGAAGGAGAATAATTTGTGTATCATGCCTAGAAGGAGAAGAATTTGTGTATCATTGTTGGAAAGGGTACATTGAGTCTTGATGGTATCAAGACAAGAACCCAAAATATTCTATATGTGGAAGGAGTGGAACATAATATCCTAAGTGTAGGTTAGATGTGTGACAATAGATATAGTTTTTCCCTTAGTGATAAAGGATGTGAAATAAGAAAGAAGGATACTGGGGAGCTTATTGCAAAAGGTAGCAAAACTGACAATGATGTATATAATCTAAGAAAAGTAAATTTAGACCAAATTATTTCATCATACAAAGAGAAGAAAGTTGGATTTGACAAAGAAGGACGAGACATTTCAATTTTGATGATCTTATGAAAATTAACTCAAAAGGAATGGTAAGAAACATGTCCAAGATAAAAGATCCTCCATCTACTAGCTGCAAACCATGTCATGAAGGAAATCAAACAATGACTAGATTTCCTACTAAGGAGTATTCCACCACAAATACATTATATTTTATTCATTTTGATTTGTGTGATCTATGGGGACAAAGAGCCTACAAGGTGACAAGTGTTTTATCATGCTTACAGATGATTATTCTAGAATGCCTTGGATTGGTTTCTAAAAGAGAAATCAGATACTTTGAGAAATTTAGAGATTTTAAGGAATTAGTTGAAAATGAAATTGGTAGAGCATTACAGTGTTTGAGATTAGATAGAGGCAAAGAGTTCACCTTTGATAGATATAAAGAGTATTGCATAAAGCATGAAATCTAGAGGCATTACTCAACATCTAGAACTCCACAAAAAAAGTGTAGTAGTAAGAAAGTGTTGGAATCAAGGAACATTGAGAGGGGGGGGGAGGGTGAATCAGTGTTCTACCGGTTATTAGATTTTCAGACTTAGCCTTAAACCACTAGAAGCATAAGCATGAAACTCAAAACAGTCAACCACAAAAACATAACACCAAGATTTTTTTTACATGGAAACCCAAATGGGAAAAACCACAGTGGGATTTGAACCCACAATATTATTCCACTATGGCCAATAGAAAAATAATATTACATGAGGGGGAATGCACAGGCATTCAGGCACATTGCCTAGAGCTTACTGCTCATATACAATAAGGGCTACAACCCCGAAAGGCTCACTACCTTAATGATCAATTACAAAGATGAAATACAATGAAAGAAATCCAAAACATCATCTAACAATGCCTGGATGAGTTTCAGTTAAGTGCCAAATATTTGACTGTATTTACTCTGCAACTCTACTCTGTTCATCGTCTCAGTCAGCTACTGGATCAAGAATGCGCACGTGAAACTATGCTAAAAAGGATTCTTGATCACCACTTGCTCGCATATAAATCATACCACTCACCAAAAAGATCTTCTGCATCGGTCTTATATATTTGCAATCAAAAAATAATCATTTATCAAGTCGAACTATTGATGTAATGTGTAGTCATATGTCAGCTTGACTGGATCACCAAAGATAAATGCTGATCACCAAATAATTGATAAAATGATGTCTTTATGTCGACCCAATCATCCCATGCATGATTCATAAAAATGCAATCACTAGGAAGCTTCTGGACCAAAACTACCCTATTCAACCTGAAATACCAGTTAATTGGCTACCGATTCACAACTACTTCAAAATATCAAGATCAATGATTAGCAAATAGGATTCTCAAGAAGAGTTACCATCAATGACAACCCTAAACCACTAATCAAGCATTGATAGCCACCAGATGAGTGTCAATTGCCAACAATCTTCCCCTTTGGCATTGATGGCAACACTCATGAAAAATGGCAAAGTGTTGAAAATTGTATATTGGATCAAAATTGCTAAGGTCCCCCCTTAGAAAAATAATTTTGAAACCTGTAACATGCCCTAACATTACACTCTTCTACTATACATTTTTCACCTTTACTATCCCCCTTTGACAATAATGCCAAAGATGGGGTGCTGTCCAAAACTCATATATAGAGATATCTAAAGGAGACTTTACAAGTACTTGAAGATATAATTAAAAATGTTCTTAAAAAATCCTAAGTGAGTGTCCTACCCACTCTTCAAGTTGTCCAAGACTATAGTGAATGCACTGAAAACATATGCATGAATCTCCACATCCTCTAGTTTAGATGGGATAGGTTATCCCATAGCCTTCAGACAGTCAACCTTATTACTCAACATGGTGTCTAGCCAGGGAACAATCGAATTT
Organism: Cryptomeria japonica; assembly: GCF_030272615.1. NCBI lineage: Eukaryota > Viridiplantae > Streptophyta > Pinopsida > Cupressales > Cupressaceae > Cryptomeria > Cryptomeria japonica. Next base: position 318,455,386 of record NC_081411.1, read on the forward strand.
TGGAGTTCACCAACTCTCCTCAAAATTTTGTCCTTATCTGTATTAAGGATCAAGATTTGATTATTAAGAGCCATTATCTGCCCTTCTACACTGCTAGTTAGGGATACATTAGGATCAAAAGACTATGAAATACCAACAAGTTTACCCTGACAAACACTTATTTTCTTGTCTTTGTCTACTGTGAACTTTGGCAAAATTAGACAAGACTTACATATTTTACCCCCCTTTGTTAATGCATCTGAAATAATCTACAGACCTTTATTCAATCTCACTCCATCATCTTCTATCATTTTCCAGAATGTCTACATTCTTACAGGTCTCCTTGAATCTATCTAATACACGCTTAGTAGTAGACTTCTCCAAAGAATCAAAATTGGTATTTATGTTGTTAATCAATTGTAATAATTTACCAGAGGGGCTAGAATTGGGATCTAGTTTCACTCCCAGAACCACCTTTTGTAACACATCAACATACCTCAAAATAAGCTTTTTGTCTTTAGACTCTGATTTGACTAGATCTTGACTGGCCTGAGCTTGCACAACTGCTGCAAGCATCAACTTCTCAACAAGAGACATTTGTACAAGATCTATAGGGCCATCAAGATTTATTGAAATTTGGGGTAGGGTCCTTGTGACTTGGATTGGAGGAGTGTCAATTGTCGGATCAACAAATCCCTTCCCTTTATCTACCTCTGCATCTCACACCTCTTAATTCTCTGACTCCTTTACCTCAACATCATCCCCTTTATCATGTGCACTGGTGTTGCGACTTGGTGCAATATCATCCTTTTGAATCTCGGGAATATCTCCAACATTATCTACCACTAGAGGATTTACAAATATCTCAACATCAAGTGTTGCATTTCCTTGGTCTTCCAGATGCTCCTTAGTCTGGGTTTCATCCTTTTGATCACCAGAGACACCTTCCTTTACTTTTGGCTGATAAGTCTGAACTGCATCATTGTACAAAGGGTTGTTCTTCATGATTCTTCTCTAGATATCCTTATTCTCCTTCCTCACCTCTTCAACCTTGCCAATCATCAACCTGTTCACCCTGTTTATGCTTCTAAATTCTCTCTTATTTGCTTCCTCAATAAGCCTTTTGGCTTCATCTTGGGAGACACAGGTGCAAACATTAATCAATTCTCTCTATTTAATTTCCTTATCTATTTTGCCCGCAGTCATTCTCCTCACATCAATAATATTATATAAATCTTTAGGGATACTCCGCTCCAATTCAATCAAAGTTTTACTAAAGTTATGCAAATACATAACAACAACTTCTTCAACTTTTCTTTGATCTACCTCATCTAGATTTTCATAATATGCTCCAATATTTTTCAAATTTCCATCAACAATTATCTCATCAATCAATTGATTTGTTGTCAATGGAGGAACAAATGTATATTTACCTTTCTAATCACCGGATTCAAGATCTTTATCAAGTTGAGTTCTAATCTTCCTTCCCTTCTTGGGTCTTCTGGTAAGGGTAGGTTTAGATTTAGCTTTCTTTCTCTACATTGCACCACCGGATTGCGGTTTCCTCACCTCCCTCACAAACTAACCTTTCTTCTTATCCTTGTCTGTTTCTTCATCTAACTCAATCTCAGATGCCACCGGAGATACAACAACATATTTTTTCTTGGGCTTCTTCTTTTTCTTGAAAATTCCCTTTCCGGATGAGCTCTTTTCTATAGATGGTGCTACCGGAGCAGAGGCAAACTTGGTCTCTTTTGGCTTGGCTTTGAAGGGAATAGGTTTAGCCTTAGGCTTATTGGATTCCTCCTTAGCCTCCATCTAAGAATGTTTCTCTCTAGCTTGCTTCATCACCTCATGGGTAGATCCCATTTGGATTGCCACTTCCTCAGCCATCTTAGATACTTTCCTTTTCCTTGCAGGTGCAGTGAACTGCTTGTGCAACTCTATGTCCTTATCCTTGAAGGTGTCGAATCTTCCCTTTTTCTCATCAACTAGCTGACTCAACATATGTTGAGCATAAGCATCAAGGGTAGCAGTATCAACTTCATAACCCATTGAAATAATCCACACAGTCCTTGGCTCAATGAATTCCATTAGACATTGGTCTTTATCAACCATGAAGCAAATTGATTTCTCATACTTTTCCACTATCTCTTTTGGGATTCTTTCTTTGCCCTTCATTGTGACTTGAAAAGTTTTGAAATAACCCCACATAGTAGATATCCTCATTGTGTCATCACCAATCCCCGTAATCCCTTCCTTGATTTGCATAGCAATCAACTTGTCATAGAGCCAAATAGATAATAAGGGTGCCAAACTTAAATGTGTGCTTCTTGTCTTGTTTAATTTTCTTCAGATTGCTCAATAACTCATTCAAGAGAACCGTACATAAATCATACCTTTTATTTTCCTTCAATATCTGATAGGCAGAGTATATAGTTGCATCGAAGACAAAGTTTTGTCATCTTGACTGGTATAATTTATATCCAACCATCATTGATGCAAACTTGACATCATGCTCTAGGATGTCATTGATTGTCATTTCTCTACTATCAAATTGAGAACTAGTGGCAGCAATCACAGTATTTTTTTATATTTTCCTTAAGCTAGGAACTTCACTGGATGCGCTCAAACAAGTTATGGCCTAGATTGCTTGCTTAGTGATCATGTAAGACTTATCCAACCACATAAATTCACTGTGAATTCTGATGAGTACAAACCAGATCCATTCTTTCTCATCAAATGTTAGAAAGTGTATGAACTGAGAAAAACCCTTGGCTTGCAAATGCTGATATTTTGAATTGAGATTCCCAAAGCTATCTGCTAGATGCTTGTTGTATAGGGTCAACATGTCAACACTGCCGAGTTCATCAAGATCACAATGGATATATGCCCTGATGTCCTCACTATGAAGAACGTCGTAGGGTATAGAGGAAAATGCTCCTTGTGCATCATCCTCAACTAATTTGAAAGGATGTTTCTTGAAAATAGATCGAACCCTATCCTTGATATCCACAACTAGTGGGGTAGAAATTCCAGATACTGATGCCATTGAGAACCTAGGTTTTTCAAAAATTGATAGTTTGAAATGGATAAATACCTCAATTCGCAATCGGGGAGAGAAATTCTCTTTAGGATCTCTGTAGTCACCATTTAGATTGCCAAATTATTTTTATCTACTTCTCTGCACTTTCTTTTGATTGCATTGTGAGAAATAAAGCTTTGAAATACCTTTTTAACCTTCAAAATCCTAATTCTGCATTGTATTAAATGTTGCAACTGGTTACGTTGATCTTCATGGAGTCGCTTACTGAAGCATCAAATCTTTAGTAAATATTCTGGATAACATTTGCACATGTGATTTAAGCATTATGCAACCTTTCATAATTGATTATAGATCTTTGAAGAGGGGGTTCTTAAAATTTGCATGAAAAGTTCCCCCTAAGGCAAAAAGCCCTAGTTACCAGATGAAGATCCTGCACCGGATTCGGGTGTAGATCCATTGTTTGCCTTGGATTCATATTTTTTGACCCACATCTTGTCATGCTAGTCTCTGATCTCTTCTAACTTTGCCTTTCCTTTCTCATCTTATTTGTTCTTGTCTACCGGAGCACTCTAGTTCACATTTTTTCCTTTGCAATATTTTGCAATGTGACCGGTTTTATTGCATGCACGACAAACAACATTCTGCATAGGTCTGAAGTTCATTTGATTTGGTGTCACCCTGCACTAGTTAGAGATATGTCCAAACATCCCACAAGCATATCATCTCCTGTTTTCAAAATTAATCATTACTACTCTACACATATTTGACTTGTGACCAAAATTATTGCATATGAAAAACTGACTGGTAAAGGTAGGACCATTGTTCACATTATTCATTCCATTATTCACCCTAATTTTGTATTGATTAGCCATATGGCCAAATTTATTGTAAGTAAACATCTACCATTGAATTTATGAGCATTAGGTTGTCCTAACAGAGGATTCTTGTTCTTAGGCTTTGCGTTGCTTTGACCAAATCCAAAGGATTCTGCTTTCTCAAATCCAAGTCCTCGCATGTCCTTTCCATGTCTTTGACTTTCCAGCATCTCATTAAGCCTTGCTGAGCTAGAATTGAAGTTGTCCTTGTATTCATTTGCAGTAGCAAGTTCATCTCTTAGGGCAACAATCTGTCTTTCAAGTTCTTGACTATTATTCCTTGATTGAGTCAGTTCAAGCTTCAACTGATCATTCTCATAGGTAAGCCTGAAGAATTCATATGCTCTTTCCTTCAATTATTAAGTCAAATTCTATTCAGTCTTCTTCCGGTCCTCAATCTCTTTAGTCAGCTTCATCACAATGGATTGCATCTCATTCTTCAATGCAACATTCTCTCTCTCAAGCTTGTCAACTTTGTCTTGATTTTCCATGCATTGATCTTCTTTCTCCTTCAGCTTGTCCATCAGTTCTTTCCTCTTGTCTCTTGAAGTGTTGACTTGATCCTTCAAGTCATTAATGAAGTCTTCATCTATATTCAAGTTTCTCTTTAAGGATTTAATCTAGTTTCTTGTTGTATCAAGATCCTCAAGTGCCACATTAAGCTGTCTTGGAAAACCAAAATCCATTGATTCAATCTCCCAGACCTTCCTCAAGCGGTTAGGCTTCCTCAGAGGAACTAGGCTCTAATACCAATTGTTGGAATCATGAAACACTGGGGGAGGGGGGTGAATCAGTGTTCTACCGGTTATTAGATTTTAAGACTTAACCTTAAACCACTAGAAGCATTAGCATGAAACTGAAATGCAGAAACTCAAAACATTCAACCACAAAATCAACACCAAGATTTTTGGTTTACGTTGAAATCCAAATGGAAAAAACCATGGTGGGATTAAACCCACAATATTATTCCACTATGGCCAGTAGCAAAACAATATTACATGAGGGGGAATACACATGCATTCAGGCATACTACCTAGAGCTCACTACTCATATACAATAAGGGATACAATTGTAGAAGGCTCATTGCCTTATTGATCAATTACAATGAAATAAATCCAAAATAAAATCTAACAATTCCTGGATGATTTCTAGTTAAGTGCCAAATCTCTGATTTATCTGCTCGGCAACTTTGCTCTGTTCACTGTCTTAGTTAGCTATCGGATCAAGAATGCGCATATGAAACTACATTACAAAGAATTCTCGATCACCACTCACTTGCATATCAATCATACCACTCACAAAAAATATATTTTGCACTGTTCTTATATATCCGCAATCACAAAATAATCATTTATCAAGTCAGCCTATTGATGTAACGTGTAGTCATATGTCGGCTTGACTGGATCACCAAAGATAAATGCGGATCACTAAATTTTTAATAAAATTATGTTTCTATGTTGACCCAATCATCCCATACCTAATTTATAACACCGCAATCACTAGAAAGCTTTCATACCAAAACTACTATGTTCAACCTGAAATATCGGTTAACAGGCTATCGGTTCACACCTACTTCCGGATATCAAGATCCGTGATTACTAGATAGGATTTTTAAGAAGATTTTCCATCAATGACAACCCTAAACTACTAATCAAGAATCGATAGCAACTAGATGAGTGTCAATTGCCAATAGGAAGAACCAAATTGTTTAGGGGATGGCGGGCACAATTACTATATATGTACTGGAGAGAAGTGTTTAAGGAAATAGTATACATTTTAAACAAAGATCAGATTAGACCAAGGACAAAAAAGACACCATATGTGTTACATAATGGAAGACCAACATTAGTGAAAACCTAGTCCTCATAATAGACTGGTCTGCAATGACTATGATTTCAAGGTTGCTAAGGCTTGGGAGGTGCAGATTGACATCTCTTTGACTCTCAAAACTAATCCTAAGATAAGGATCATTCAAGTTTGGAGAAGGCCCCCATAGGGATGGGTCAAAATTTACTTTGATGGGGCGAACAAAGGTAACCCCGAGCCAACTGGTTGTGAGGGAGTGTTGAGAGATCATAATGGCATGTTAATTTCAACAGTGGCACTCCCCTTGGAAACTCAGTCTAACCACCTAGCTGAAGCCATCGGGGCCTTCCAAGGTCTTCATCTTGCTAAGCAATATAAATTCAAACATGTTTGGATTGAGGGTGATTCTAAAAATATTATACAATATCTCAAAGGTATATCCAAGCCTTCGTGGAATGTGGAGTTATGGATTAATAAAGCAAGGGATATTATTAACTCTCTTGAAAATTACATTATATCTCATATTTATAGGTCTAGTCTAATATTGTTGTTGACTACCTCACTAATAAAGGGGTTAGTAGTGCTAGCCAAGTTATGTGGACCAATGAGGACAGGGTGGATACTAAACTTTACATGCTCATCCTTCATGATAGAATTCAAGGCAATAAGAACAATGAGTAATTATGCTTTTATTACTTGTAGCTATGATTCTAGAAAGATGGCCTTTTTTTTATTATCATTTTGGTATGTGTTGGCCGCAGGTGATGTAATTATGGTGCTATTATTTCACATGCTTTGTGGGTAGTTTTCCCTTCTGCTTGTTATTTTTGTTTCAGTGTGATCTTTGTGTTTTATGTGATTTTTCTAAGCATCATGGGGGAGATAGGAAGAAAGTTGAGCCTCCAAGCTATGAGCAACTAAAGAAGAGCCATAAAATTTGGAAGTTGTTGGTGAGAGGGGGTATCACTCCGTACATTGAGAATTTGTAGGGGCTTAACAAGGATGTCACCGCTTATTTCGATAAGCACTAGAAGGAAGTAACTATTATCTTGCATGGGCATAAAATTACTATGGATGAGAACTTGATAGCTGAAGTCACAAGCCTTTCCTATGATGACATGAAATTTTACAGAGATAGGAATTATATTGATATTGCAGTGCATAACTTCCCAAAATCGAAGAAGGAAAAAGGGAAGCTGGTGAAGAAGACGACCAATTTTTATGATATCAGTGTTCTCAAGGACATCTGGGCCAAACTCCTTAAGGTACTTATGGATCATTTTACTCTTGATGGGCGTTTCACTAGGGTTTATGGACATCATTTTGTTTTGTTAAATCACTTTCACCATAATGTTAGGGCTTCTTTTCCTTATTTCTTGATGTCTTTCCTTTGGGCTAGTTTCAGAGATCATATAAAGAATCTTGCTAAATACCCTATTCTTCATGAAGGGTTGCTGGTGTTAATTGATAAGTATGTTTGGGCCCTTCCTACCCCTTCTTCTTATATCCCCACTTCTTCTGATGATAATACCAATATTAGGGAGTCTGAGGAAGAGGATTCCTCCTCGGAGTCGAAGGATGAGTCTTTCCCTCCTCCTAAAAAAGATAAAACTAAGAATTCCCTTAAAGCTGAACCTCTTAAGGGTAAGGGCAAAAAGGGTATGAAGTAGGTTATTATTTCCTCCTCTTCTACCTCTACTGGTAATGATGCCTTTGCTTCCAAAGGTCATAGAGGGAATTCTGAGGATAATGAGGCCAATTAGAGAGTCAACCCGAAGCCTGGTTGTCCGAATTTTTTTATTCCCCCCCTTTTTTCCTAATCAGAAGAATACTATTGGTGCTACTGCTTAGAAGGACCTTCATCCTAAGAGTGTTGATCTTAGTGACAAAAGGGAGGACTACATGAAATCATGGGCATGGCTAGAGACCGTTCTATTGATACTTTCAGCCTTTTTAAGTGGCTTTTCCATGAATTCAAAGAGGTTAAAATTAACCAGAGGGCTTTGGAGAGCAAGCGGGAAGCTATGCCCACTCCTACCTATCAAGATAAACAAAATGGTGATGGTCAGTGGACTAAGGAAGATAAATTTTTATTATGGATTGTATTAACAGAGTTGTTGCTGGCATTGATCATATGAAGAAAGAGTTTGAAGATTGATTCTCCATTGTTGAGGAGAATTACAACAAAATATAGACTACTCTCACGACCATAATGTCCAATAGTCACAAAATTGTCAAGCAGACTGCTAATGCTATGAATATAATGGCAAATAATATTGAAGGTCAAGACAAGATGCTGGTCAGTGTGGATGACGACAAAGATAATACTCAGGTGGATTTTGGCCCTTGTAAGCAGACTAGGGGGAACTTGAAGAAGAAAGCTGCTACTCAGACTTTGGACCATAAAGTACTTAGGTCTGCTGCTGACAAAATAAGTCTTTTGGAGGCTGAGGTTGCTGAGACCCTTAAGAGCCTCATGTAATTTTTGTTCTCTATTTTTATGGTTCTATCTCTATCTGGTTGTTGGTCTATGGGTTTCTGTTTGTTTTTTGTTGCTAGTTTGGTTTTTTGCTGGCTCTTTGGCTGCCAAATGTATTGCTCTATCCTCTACAGTCTATTTTGTTTTGGATTATGTTTTGTTGTGTTGATTCTAAACCTTTTAGAATCTTCTTTGTAAAGGGTTTCATGGCCCCTTCAAAACCTGGTTTTGTCTTAATCCAAAAAATTAGTGAGGCCTTTTAGAATCTTTGGAAGTAAATGCTACATCAAAAGGGATGAAGAAAATGTGGGTAAGTTTGACTTTAGATCTAGTGAAGGTATTTTTATTGGATATTCAATGACTAGCAAAATATATAAATGCTATAATAAGAGATTGAACAAATTAATAGAAAGTACAAATGCAAGAGTTGATGAAATAGTGCAATCAGTAGAGGTTCTCAAAGCCAATGACAAGATTGAGTCAATTCACAAAAGTGAGGAAGATTTCAAAAGTGAGTTAGAGATAACTAGTGAAAAGACTTCAACAATGTATGTGCAAAATAATCATTCTAAAGATTAGATCATTGGAGACAAAGATAATGTTGTTTAGATTAGGAGAAGAGCTTTGAGAAAAAATGAACAAGTACATTTTCCCTTATTATTGAGGATTGAACCAAGTAGTTATTTAGAAGAAAGCAGGGAGAAAGGTTAGCGATAGGCTATGAAAGAAGAACTGTCATAGATCAAGAAGAATGAGATATAGGAATTAGTTCCAAGACCTAAAAAATAAGAATTTTATAGGTACTAAATGGATATTTAGAAACAAATTGAATGAAGAAGGTAAGGTGATCCTGAATAAAGCCAAACTAGTTTGTAAGGGATATGCTTAAGTTGAAGGTGCAGATTTTGAAGAAACTTTTGCTTCGGTAGCTAGACTAGAATTAATCAATATGTTCTTGGCATTATGAGCATTTAAGAAGATCAAAGTGTATCAGATGGATGTGAATTTTGCATCTTTAAATGAATATTTAGAAGAATAATTCTATATTGAACAACCAAAAGGATTTCAATTCTCAAATAAACTAGATTTTGTATGCATATTGAAGAAGGCTATACATGGACTTACACAGGCTCCATGGGCTTTGTATTGCAGGCTTGATACATATCTACAATAGTAAAGATTGAAAAGTGGTTGTGCAGAAAACAACCTATACATAAGATCAAATGATGATCAACTATTGATTGTAGTGGTTTATGTTGATATTATCTTTTGAGAAAGCAGTGAGGTTATGTGTAGAGAATTTCAGAAGGCAATGCAAAAAGAGTTTGAGATGTCAATGCTTGGTGAGTTATCTTTATTTCTTGGTTTATAAATTTTTCAATCAAAAAAAGGTACATTCATTTCTCATGTACCAAGTATGTAAAGGAGATGTTAAGAAAATTCAAGATGAAAAATAGAAACTAGTAGGTACACCTATGGTTATTGGATATAAGTTGAGAAAAGATGATGATTCAACTCCAACAAATAATAAATTATACAAATCAATGATTGGAATTTTTTTGTATGTGGCTACATCTAGACTAGATATTATGCAAACTGTCGGAATGGTTACTAGGTTTCAGACAACACCCAAGAAGATTTATGCTAAAGCAACGAAGATAATATTTTGGTTTTTGAAAGCTACACTAGATTTTGGATTATGGTACCCTAAGAGTGAGAACTTTAGTTTGATTGCACATACCGATGTATATTGGGCTAGATGTATTGATGAAAAGAATATTATAAGTGGAGGAACATTATTTCTCGGTGATAACCTAGTTTCATGGTTGAGTAAGAAACGAGATTTAGTATTCTTTTCTACTACAAAAGTAAAATATATTGCAATAGTTTCTTGTTGCACTCAGGTCTTATGGATAAAGTAGAATATGAAGGAGATGGAGGTGGATTTTGATGAACCTATTTTAATTTTTTGTGATAATAAAAGTAATATCAATATCTCATAGAATCCGTTAATGCACTCAAGGATAAAACACATTGTAATTAAATATCATTTTATGAGAAAGAAAGTTGTAGACAAGGAAGTAAACTTAGAATATGTTGAAACTAAGGAACAAATTGCAAATATCTTCACAAAAACTCTTTCCAAGGATACTTTTGAGTATATCTAAAATAAGTTGGGAGTTTCCCCTCCCTCTTGAATCAAAAGGAAACACAGGTTGAGGGGGAGTGTTGGCTCGCTAACACAAGAAAGCTTGGTGGTCTTTCAAAATGGTTTAGAAGTATATTTCAGAAGGATTATTGGTAAATAAACTTAGGGGGAGGCATTTTGAAAGATAAAAAATGGAGAAACGGTCTAAAAAATGATAAGAAGAGTGTATCTTAAGTTATTTCAGATAGGGGGCTCAGTCCCGAGTCCCGACATGTTAAATTTATCTAATATATGTTGATGTGCCAACAACATTTTGTTGTTTTCCATCAATGAAAAAGGGGGAGATTGTTGAACAATAGTTGTCATTGATGTCAAAGGAATGTCAAAGGAAGTTGTCTCTGAGGGAGATTGTTGAATAGATGTCTTTAGTGGAGTTTCAGTCATGTTACTTACTCCTATTGTATCTAGAAGAATGGATAATTTTGATTACTTGTCATTTTATGTCAGAGCATTTTGGGTTGCGAAAGTCCTATTAATTGGGTTTTCCCTATGTAAATTACTTGGGGAGGGGGGGGGGGGGGGGTTAAATTGGTAGTAGTAAAGGTAATTTATATGGGGAAAACCTTTTCGAGAGAAAAACATCACACTCTAAATTTTACCTAATATATTATTTTGAAAGTGATAAGATTACAATATACTTCTAGAATCATCCTTTTATAGTCCATTATCACCAACCAAATATCTAGAGACAAGTCGATAGTTATGAGACTCTCACACACAATAAAATCTACTGATAATATAATGTACATAATTATAATACAATGACCTTTAATAAAATAGGGCTATCTTCTAGGGAAATACAAACCAACATAATCTCTATCATTAAATCTAGACTTAATGATGAATGATCTAAATTTATAATAATTAAATATACATAAAATTGGGTATTGGGGGTGGTGCCCTTGAATCCATCTTGGGACATGAGGTCCTAGACCCTCTTGTTGGGGGGATGATCCCCTTAGAACATGTAGAAGGTATCCCCTATACTCCCTACACTCAATATATTAACATGCTATAGTTGAAAGGTTGAGACACCATTTTACTAACAAAAACTTGAGTAGTTTTCAAAGGTACACATCAAGAGATTTCTTCCCCCATCTCTCTTTGTAAAGTTGAATGTTCGTTGGTATAGAATATTGGATTTGTTTCTTCCCAATGGGAGAAATTTTGGACACTCCAGCATTCATCTTCATGTACTCACCATTAGCACATGATCTAATTCTTTGTGTGGGGATATATAGTATTACTCCTTCTCTCCCATGGGGAGGTTATAGATTGTATATTTGTGATGGTTGAAATTCTTGGGGGGTCATATTGAGTTCTATCACTTGTATATTTTTATTTTCATGTTTTCTCTCTTTTGGAGAGGGTTTTTTTCCTTCAAAATTTTTCCCTTCACTCTATTTGTGAGAGATCATTTGTACACGAGTGCCTAAAATGGCCTTGTTTCTATGTTACTCTTTAAGTTACACTTAAGGGGAGATGTTGGTGTGAATGGGTTATATTACCTAACTAGTTCCCATATAGATCCTATTCACATAGTTAAATTTATTTAGGAAATTTTCAAGCCATTTACTTTTTGTGTCGTATTTCATATGATTATGACATTTTTCAGAATTCTATATTTTCCTATCTTTCGCGTTGCCTATATAAGAAATACTTCTCTTGCATATTATGTATATTATAAATCATTTTTTAATTTTATATTCATTCCTTTATGCTCTCTTGTGGAAGGTTAATTTTGGTTTTGTAGGTGATCCTAGCTGATGACTTTATTATGACTCTTATATGGGTGAACCCACAATAGTGGGTTACACTTTTTTGGGCGAAATAAATTGAATCCTTTGTCCAAAACTCAATTTTAGCCACGTTCTATCAAAACCCCCTTTTGATCGAATGGAAAAAATGTGTTCAATCGAAACCCACTTTCGATCGAATCCAAAAACCCATTCAATACAAAATTTGTATTAAGGGGGTTTGATAGAAAGGGGGTTCAATTGAACCCCTTTCTATTGAACATTTGTTCTATCAAACCTCCATGTTAGAGATCTCCCCCTAAAAACTCTCTTGGTTTCTGCAAAATTTTGGCCTTCGAGCTCAAATTGGGTGCCCAAATGGATGAATTTTGACAAACCCAAACACATGATGGTAGTACTCAAAGCAAGCTTTCCAATGATTATTATTTTAATATATATTGAATTTATTAAGTTTTTTTTTAGGTTAACTGAACATAGGTTTCACACCAAACATCAACTTCTGAGTTCAATGCTTATGGAAAATAGTAAACAAGTGAAAAGAAATTCTGAAAAATATCTACGCACTAATTATTGAAGTCCTCTTTCCAAAAGAAAAAAGAAGAAATGAATTTTGTTACATATACAACAAGTTATGAATGACCAAATGGACATATGTCAAAATTACACTTAACTCAACTTCAAAACTTAATAAAATATGAAATATGGAAGATAATGTAATGAAAACAATTGTAAGCATTAGATATGGATGTTACAAAACTAAATTTGAAAGAATCACATTCATATCTATTTTAGAAAATTAATAATCTTTAATCATATATAACTAGTTAACATATACAAATTTCATAAATAAAGGATTAAATCCCATTAAGTCTGTTATTGTATTACAACACTTTGTATGAATCACAAATTGAGGATCACTTATGAAGCTTGTATAAGGCACACAAAATATTTAAAAATTACAACTTAAAGAAAAGTGGAAGTATGTAATACAATGGTTACTAATAGGATATATGCAATATATGTAAATGTAAATGATATTCTCAATGTATTTGATTAAATGATGCTATTGGAAATACTTTTACATATATAATTAACATATATTTATTTATACATTACACATCTAATGAATGATAGTTGTAAACTCAATATCATGAATTACATTTAAAAAAAAAATTATATTTATAATTGAAATATGATATAAAAATAATATAAATATAATTCAAATCTTAATTGACCAAATGACATAATTATAATTTTTTTTTTTTTATATTTATAATTGAAATATGATATAAAAATAATATAAATATAATTCAAATCTTAATTGACCAAATGACATAATTATAATTTTTTATAAACATGTGTGTGAAATGTGGAAGCATAATGAAGGTATATGAACTTTTTGAACTAATGTGTAGAATGTTAATTTTTTATAGAGATAGATCTAAGTTAGGTTTGAAACACAATCTAAACAATTAAGAAATATCCATAAAATTAGAAATAGATATCCATTCTTCCCATATATTTGTTTTTTTTTTTTTTTTTCTTTCCCTTTCGTATGAATTGATTCATATTTTAATTATTAGTGGGAGTACTTTTTTTTTAGTTTTATAATTGATTGTAATTATAATCTTAAATTTAATTCTAATTCTAATAAATTTATTATATTTTATTAGACTCGTTTAAATAAAATTATATAACTGTAATTGTAATAATAAAAGTAAAATAAAAATAAATTTCCATTGTAATTTTAATCATAATAGTTGTTGTAATCCTAACTCTAATCTTCATCATAATTATAATGTTTTTAGGATTATAATAATTAATAAGAATTATGAATCATAATTGTTGTTGTAATCCTAACTCTAATCTTCATCATAATTATATTGTTTTTAGGATTATAATAATTAATAAGAATTATGAATCATAATTGTAGCTTGATTAATAATTATAAAGTTAAGAATATAATTAATTATTGAATTTATAATAATCTTAATAACTATTTGACTAAAAATTCTAAATAATTATAAATTAAAAAAAAACATTATTTAAAATTAGAGTTATAATATAATTGATTAAAATAGTTATAATTATATTATAATTATTTAACAATTGAAAATAATATTTAATAAGTTAAACTTATATTTTATATATTTCTAACTCTAAAATAAATAATTATATAATTAAAATAATCTATATAATTTTTATTCTAATTCTAATTGAAACAAATTAAATTTTAATAATATGAAAGAATATCTATATATATTGAAACAAATTTGATTTCTAAAGTATATATATATATATAGATTTTTTTAATATTTCTTTAAAAAAAAGAAAAAATTTCAGATCCAAAAAATTAATTTTAAAACAAAATTTAGCCATCCTAAAAAAAATGTCTAAAGAATCTATGATATCTATGTATAAAAGTCGTATTATTTGACCAATCAAATAACCACAAAATAATTTTCACAAATTTAAATAAATTTTTTAATTACTAATTAAAACTACAAATTAAATATTCATTTTTTATATGATATATTTTTTAAAATAAACCCTATAATTTAAAACATAAAATTGATTTAGATATACGCTTTTCCAAATTCCTGGAACTTTTCCTTGTCTACACTTCCAAGTTTAAAATCTGTACTCTTCAACTTTAAACTTTAAATTTTCTATAAAATATAACCACCATAGAAATAATCTTCTACTCAAAAAACAAATATACTTGCAGGACGCTTAAATGCTGAAGGAATATTAAAAGTCAGGCCAGAATAAACTGGAAAAAAAAAACAGTACGACGCAGAGAAACTTCATCAGAACAGTAAACAAATTCTATCAGTCAAACCAAATTTATCTTAAAGTACTTTGGATCTACCAAACCAAATTCAGAAAATTCAGCTCATAAAGTTCAACAATCCGTTCTTAAAAAAAAATTGTACTTCTCAAGTCATCATCATACCAGTACAACACAGAACAAGTTGTCTTTTTTCTCACAATCAATTCTTTTTCTTTTAACAAGAACAGCTGCTGTGGCTATTCTGGCTCCAAAACAGACCTTTCGTACAACGTGATAGTGATGTGTCCGCCGTTTATTGCAACATCGACGGTGTAAAACACGCAACTAACACATCTGTTAGTCAATCTGTACTGTCGTTTTGGAGTCAAAATAGATACGTCCAAGAACAGCAACCAAAAAAATAATCTATACTTATCATTAAAAAACATTTAAAAACCTATTATAATCATTAAAAATATTGATTTTTCGTTAAAGATATTAATTTTCCATAATCCATCACAGTTCTTATTATTATTTCTTGTTTCAATGTAAATAAACTAACATGATCTAATCCAAAAACAATAACAAGAAATATTTTAATCTACTGTAAAATCATGGAGAATTTAAGAGTACCTGACAACTTTCTTGTTCATGCTGTTCACTATCATCCTTTCTAGTCTCTCCCATGGCTGCCATGATCACCTCAGCTGCCTCCACTTGTACTGTTATGATTCAGAGCTTCAAGTTTCTAACTAGAATTTGTAACAGTATCTGAAGAAAACTAAAGATGGGTATGCTATTATCTGAAACTCAAGGATTTGTAACATGCAGGAATAGTGTATGGATAACTTGCTTTCATGGCTGAAACATTTGCAATGCCTGCTCTATATAATCCATAAGTCTTGGAGCTCACGTGTCTCGAACCCCTGACGTAAGCCTCAAATTATGCTTATTGCCTTCTACGTGTACACAGTCTAGGCTATGAAAAAGAATAGAGAATATTTTTGCTTAGAATTTTTCAAGGGACAATCTAGATAAGAAGATATGACCTCATCAACCAAGAAGATTTTTATTTTAATTTACTTGAAGATAAAGAAAAGTGTTTGATTGGATTATTCTATATATAAGTAATTAATTAATTATCATAAATCTTAATTAATGAAAATGGGATCTTTCATTCTCTTACCCGTTTTAGCAATAGATGAGGGGATGTCAAGATAATCAAGAGGAAGTTGTCATATTTTTAAATAGAGAATAAGAACAATTCATTGATGCTTGTTCAAGGGGGCATTGAAGAAAAAGATATTATACTTTTGTTTCTTAATATATTAATATAAACTAACCAAATAAATATTCCAAGTTTTCTTAAGATTAATTGAGGACAATGAAAGGACTATAGAGTTAGGAGCACAACATTTCCCCCTTCTTTACAAAAGCATTGTGTTCAATGCTAACATTTTCTCTTTCTTCTTCTTCATCTCTTTTGTTTTGCTCCTAATTCTTCTTTTTCTTTTTGTTTCTTGTTCTTGCTCTTTCTCTTGTTCCTATTCTTAATCTGTCTCTTGCTCTTACTTTTACTCATCTTTCTATATCGCGTTTTCTTCTAATTCTTGTACTTGTTCTTTTACCTTTTTCTTCTTTTGCAAAGCCTATATATTACTTTTACAAGAAAACTCCAAGAAATTAGCTAATTTGCAGTCTTGAGAGTGAAGTTATTGGAAACCATAATTTCACAATAAGTCATTTTTTTCTTCTCCAATTTCTCTAAAACTTGGACTACAAACTCTTCAATAACCTTATTAAAAACCCTTTAAAAATTAGGTATACAATTTCACATAGATCTAGGAGATATGTGCTTTACAAAAAGTTAGGGTAAGAAACCTAATTCTACAATAACTCACTCAAATCTCTTCAATTCAACTAAAAATTGGACTGACAATGACTCAATATATCCTTAAAAAACCCTTTAAAATCAGAATTTTTTTTTGGCTCAAATTTGAAAGATATGCACAATTTTCAAAATGGCCTCCAAAAAAATTGATAAAAAGCCTTTTCTTCATGATGCTAAGATCATGCTCTAATATCACTTGTAATTAAACAACTTGCGTAAGAAAAATATATTAGGCTAAATGTTGCAAATGATTGATAATGATATGCCACTTCGAGGGAGCAACCTCCTAATCCACTTCAAGGGGGATACCTCAAATAGTCCTCAACAAGAACTCAATACTCAACATGATGATAATAATTTATACATCCTATATATACCATATTTATTCCTTGGATACCACGTAGGCTAACTTAGATACTTAAATATATCTCCTATGATGACCTGGATACATATTAATGATTATAATAATTATTATGTAGCTTTTGTAAGAGTTAAGGTAGCCACAAGCCGACTACTCATAACACAATACACACTATAGGGTTAGAGACATAACACCCATTTAGTTCATTCTAAGTAGAAACCAAAGGCCAAAAGAGTATTCTTAAGATAATACCAACTCTTTCATAATCCTTGGATATATCCACCTTAATAGATATAGCTTTATCCTTGTAGTGTAACATAGAGTGAATGATCTTAGTGGCCATAATGAAACCATTTATGATTTGATACCCCTTCACAAATACACCCAACTCAAGGGAGATGAGAAAATCCACAATTCATTTCAATAGATCTGAAATGAGTTTATGCATGATCTTATCAATGACATTGTAGAGAGCAATAATATGGCATAAATCAAAAGAACTAGCACCCTCTTTTTTAGGGATCAAGGCTAGAAAGGTGGTATTAAGAATTTTGAGCACTTTATTATTAGCCTAAGAGTAGTTATTTAACCACCTTTAAAATATCAAGCTTCCATATATCCCAAAATTCTAGAAAGAATTCAATAGGAAAGCCATATGATCTAGGAGTGTTTCCTTTCTTCGTTTGGAAAACTGCATGATGAGGATCTTCAAGAAAAATAAGACTCATAAGTGAGTTGTTCATATCCATAGAGCCCAAAAAAGGGTACAATCTATAATGACTTGATCATCCTTCATGGCTAGAGGGCCACTTTCTTTGAAAATAGGAAAAATATTGAGCCAATTCTCCACTTATATCATGAAAGGAGGAGAAATGGTTCCCTTGGTCCAATATGAGATTGAGTATAATGTTCCCACCTCCTTGCTTTGATTGAATTATGAAAAAAATCTCTACCCCCTTCATCCGACCAATCAATTCTCAATTTCTAAATTTTAAAACACCCTCCCTTAATATTCATTCATTTTGTATGGAAGCTCAAGTAGCAAAACAACTTTTTACATTAATCTTCAGAAGAGGGTTATGCAATTTTTTTTGGATCTTTACAACAATTACAAAAATCAATTGAAATAAACATTTTAATACCATTCATACCACAACATAATGATTTACATTGGAAAAATATTTTTTGAGAGTAAAAATCCACACTTTAGAATTTATCCAATATATTATTAAAAATCCACAAGATTATAATATACATGTAAAGCAATATTTCATAGGAGATCACCAACTAGAGATTTAGAGGCAACTCAACATGTATTAGACTCTCAAAATACATCACAATACATAGCCTCAATACAATGCCCTTAAAAATAGGATTGCCTTCTAGGGGAAACAAAGCTAGCATAAGCTCTATCATCATATTTGTGACCTAATGATAAAAAATCCAAATTTACAATGTTTAAATACTCATTTAAAATGTGGATTTTAAGGGCATTTCTCCCAAACCCCACCAAGGAGTGAAAGCCAAGGACCCCCTATTGGAGAATGAGCCCCTATGCCCCATAGAGGGGTACCCCATCCGAATTGAACTATCAACAATAAACTTTTTGTAGTTGTAAGGTTGAGGCACCAATTTTCAAACACATTTATCTCTTTATAAAGAGACTATCCATTAAGAAGATATTATATTCACGCCTTCTTCCTAAATTTGAAAGGTGATGATATGAAAATTCTTCACAAGTTTTTTTTTGTATAGAAAATATTTCCAAAATACAATGTTTTTAATGTTTGAGATTGTACTTAAAAAAATGAAGTCTTTTGAAGGATAACATAGTAGTGTTTGCATTATCAACTTCTTGATGCCTGGAAATGTCCTCCATGTAGCTAGGAGAGGTAGGGATATTCACATTTGGGGGCACTTACAAATAAAAAGAATTGTGAATTTATACCAAGAAAGAAAAATAGAAACACAAATTTTTTTCTCATGGATAATTGGGTCTACTCAACCATAGAAGGATTTTTGGTTCCTCAAAAAATTATTAGCATTCCCTTTAGATGTGTTTCCTTTCTATCAATTTTATTTCTTTTATCTATTTGGAGTTTTCATGTAGACATAAGTCGATTTGAGTCCAAACCATCCCTATGGGTATGGGATTTACCTTTTATTTTATTTTTATTGAACAATTGCTTAAAAACTTAGATATGACGGAATCAAAATCTTTTGATAGAAATATCTTTGTAAGTTACCATATGTATGTAAATTTGATAATGGAAGGGGAGGTCGTCTTAGTATATTCTTTGAATTCATTGTATATTTCCCTATTTAATACCCAAATAATTAGGTAGAGGAATTTCAACTGGAATATGGTCATATATATTTACCTTCCTTTCTAGTGTGAAATGCATGTAACCCATGGGTTTTCTAAGAGTAACAGTAATAAAATAAAGAATATTAGTCTCCGGGTGAACTCACAATGCTAGTTCCCACTTTTTGGTACATCCCGATTTTTGTTGAAATCATACATTTTTTAGAAAATATAACAATTTAAGCTTTAAGAGGTCCCATTTGAAGTAGTTTAATTAAAGAGATTTAGATCATATTCTCTTAGATCAAAATTTCTTGGATAGAACCTCTCTACTTCTAAATCATACTTGCAATGGAGTCTCCTTTGCATATATCAAATGCTAATAAAAAACCAATTTTACATTAGCTTTCAGGGGGTCAAATGAATTCATTTAGAAGTTTTATTTTTTTAAGTATTTATTCCTTATTATAAGTTTTCCAAATAGTATAAATTTTAATATATTTGATTTCATTTATATATTTTTATTTTATTTCTTATGAATGTAGGTTTTTCACCGAACATGAACTTCTTTGTTCGATGCATTGGGAAAAAAACTAAATTGATTCAAAAAAATTCTGAAAAATGTTTATGCACTAGGTATTGATGTCTTCTTTCTAACAAAAAAAATTAAATTAAATTTTGATGTATATAGAACAAGTTATGTGTTCAAACGTACACCTATATCTAAATTATAATTAGTCAAACTTCAAAACTTAATAAAATGAAAAATATTCAACATATCACTATCAAACTAGCTGCATACCCCGGGTATTGATGTTACAAACCAAAATTCAAAACAATGAATTTTTTATCATTTATAGAAAAAATAAGTTATGTGTTTCGGGATGCACATCAGTCTTAAAAAATGTTGTTTGTTGTAAAAAACTACTTTTTGAGGGAGATGGAAAAATCAATAAAATATTATTAAAAAAAAATTGAAAAAAATATATTTGAAATCTACAAACAAGACGTTACAAATCACTAGTTTACATGATCTTCAAATTCTTAATGGTTTAAAAGTTATAGGTGTCAAAAAGTGAAGGTTTTTTTCAAAATGTCCATCTAAGTGTCAAAGTTGGTCAAAATGTGGGAACTAGTATTGTGAGTTCACCCCTCCATATTTCTATCAGAAACCAAAAAATATGGATCTAAATAAGCATGAATGAAGGAATATATTCTATAGGGTCAACTCCCATTTATTGAGATCTGAAAAATAAACCCATATTTCCATGAGAAACCAAAACATTTGAATCCAAATAAACATGAATGAAGGAATATATTCTATAGGGTCAATTCCCACTTATTGAGATATGAAAAATAAACCCACTTGATTTGAAAAATAAGGGCCTCTTTCAAAGGCCATGTTTTGGTTAACCATTTGAGATAAAACCGTAAAAATACTTACTAAAATCCAAAATAATATCTATATTGCTTTTTTTTTCGTCAAATTCAATAAGTTGAGTTCTCTAAGAAAGAAAATGATATTTTATCACCCACAAAATTGTAAATCAAAGGAATTTCTAAGAAATAAATGCATAATCATTAATTCTAAGTTTAGAAAATCTTCTCAATATACTTAAGTCACACCTACTAAAACATTTATGGGAATTAAGCTTATCCATTTAGGAAACATCAAACATGTTTTAATGTAACTATTGTTTAGTCACACCTTGTTTAGATAATGATGTTGGTTTAGGTAAGAAATAAAATCTATACATGAATCCTTTTGCATCATCATTTATCTCACATTTATTATGTCCTATAGAGTATTCAATTGTTGCATGATATCAATGAAGCCACAATTTGAAGTGATTTTAAAAGAGGGTGCAATTATTCGTAAAACTTGTAGATTCATAGTTTCATTACCATATTGACAAAACAAAAAAAAATGTTATTTATGCATCTTGAACTTTAAGTTTTGGGTTGCAGTTGAGATTTAGTTCATCCTTAATATTCTACAAGTGACCATTAGGCAATAACTTTTTCTAAAATCTAATGTCATTTTCATGCTTGAAGGTCTTGGAATTATAAACATGAACACCATCTTTAAAAGAAGAGACAAGTAGGATCCATGTACCTAAATACAATTATGGGTAAAAAGACCAAAAATGGTAGTCATATGATACAAAAATCTCTAACTGTAGGCAACTCCTCATCAACCACCCAAATAAGAAAAAAACCACTAAAACCACTAGAAAAATCACTAAAAAAACTATGTAACAAAGACATGACCTATGAATGGGGTAGGTGTCATCAAGGAGGTTGCATAGTAGTATCCCTTTGCAACCATCCTTACAAGCTTCTTTGTGTTTTTCTCTACATATACATGAAGTCATACATATTGTTTAGTATCCCCATTTACTTCATATACTAACTTAGTTATTACAAAACTATTTTTTTAAATAAGAGATTTATTGATAAAAAGGGTAATTATTAGAAAAAGGAAACTAAAATGACATGAATACAAAATAGGAATTGTAGTTTAATGAAAAAATTTATTTTAATGAGTTATTTATTTTTATATAAATTTTAAATATTAATCTATTTAAACTATTACAAATATAGATAGGTGAAATATGACAATCTATTTTATTTATATAGAGTTATTTAAATTTTATTTTAGAACTATTTTTAATGAGTAAACTACAATCTTGGATATATTGCTCCCTTTGTATTAGTAGTAGAGAAAATAATATTTATACTTTTTGCTTCTTTGGATCTTAGTCCATATTAAAAAACTAGAGGCATACAAATATTGGTTGCTTGGCCCTAATATCATGAACTTGTACATTTACAAAACTACTCTCATGGGCTATGGGATAAAAAACCTGGTTAAAACATAAGCATATATTATTTTCTAATACATACCCATACACATATTCAGTTATTGTTAGTTTTTTGGTACAACCATTCTATCCCCTATGTAGGTTCCGAATTCATTTTGTTCTTAAGGAATGGACATCCTTTTGTTTGCTTTAATTGATGATAGAAGAGGGTGGTAGAGATTTTTTTTTCTTCCAAAATGGTGTGTCACACAAATAAATTATCATCTATTATAGCCTTTCAAAACTTTGCTGGCATGAGAATCCCAAATCCAAGTTGCACCACTTGTAGAATGTAATCCAAGCCTCCCATAAAATTATTCTTTATTAGTGCTTGTGTCAGAACCTTGATTGTATCCTTCCCTTCACCAAGGTCTAAAAAGGATTTCATAAATCAGGAAAATATTTGTACTTACTCTATAACAATTGTCTTCCATTGATAATTCATCCCCCAAAACACATTTTACTATCGTTATAATGAGGTTATGGTGGCTTTTGAAAACCACCTTAAGAATTTTGTATGTTATCTCCCTAAGGAAGGACACTAATAGGGAGAGGAGAATAGATGTATCAAGGTACCATAGCTAGAGTAATAGTTTTACATACATCAAGATGCAAAATATATATTTTTTATTGTCGGATTTAATGAGTGAATCCATTCATCCTTCATTTCACATGTAAGAGAGAGGTTGTAGGTGTATGTTAATGATGGTTTTACTTTTGATTAAACCTACCACCTTATGTAAAATCCCCTAACATGTCATAGTCATAAATGTTCATATCCTAATGGCAACACATTGCAACTTTCTTAAGGGGGTGACATGTTGATGTAAGTTTCACTGATGCTAGAAGTGAGTCAACCAATTTGTTAGCCTCATGATAAATATGATTAGTAGTGAATTCGCCTAAGCGTGTCATTAGTTTCCAACCCTCCATAGAATGGGAATTAAGTTTTCAACTATGGAGTGAAATTATTTTATTTAATTTATCACCAAAGTTGAGTCCCCTTCAATTTCCAATTTAAAAATATTGATGTTCAAACCTAGCTCAAGACCTAAGAATAAGGCTTATGTTCCAACCTTGTTGTTTAAACCCTTTGTCAATTGTCTTGAAGCTTTGCCAATGATTTTTCTATTCTAATCCAGGCCGAATGTGCACCCAAGTAAAGACTGGGTTTCCTCATGATGCTCCATCAAATCTCAATTTATGTCATCCAAATTGTGGAACATTTGGATTCTTTCCTTTTGATATTGGTCCCAATACCACCAACCCATTTGACAAGGGGCCCTAAGGCTTAACAACACCCTTGTCATCATATTGTCCTATTTAGTAAACTTTTTTTGAGATGCTTGGTATAAGGACTTTTTATTGGCCGCTTCAACTATTGCAACATCTACCTCATTCAATAAAGAATGAAAAGTGAAGACTTTATCTTAAAATATCCTTCACTAATATTCTTTACAAAATTACCTAAATTTATCCAGGCCAATAATCCATAGGCTAGAGAAAGTTTTATTTATATTGATGAAATAAAAATATTCAAATAAGCTATGAATATCATTTGGAAGCACCCCCACACATCTAGTTATCTTAGCACATAGCCACCTCCAATATTCTTGTTATAATTAGAAACCCAAGAGTAGGTTATCCATGTTTTATTCTCATTATTGATAGAGAACACACCTCAATGGACCATGATCCAAGCTTTAAGAACTTATCAACTATTAATATTTTCTTTTTCATAGTTTCCCAAGAAAATACTTCTACTTTTGACAAACATTCCTTATTCCAACGTAAGTGCATTGAAATTGTGGACTTCTTTGATCTAATATTTATTATTAAATACCCATCCTTAGCATTATATTGTCTAATTATTGAAATATTATATCTAACTCTATCCTCTCCAATTTATAGAAATATATTCCTCTTATCAAGGATATTTTGTGAGCTTTCTTTCTCCTCAAGTATATATATGTTGCATTAAAATCTCGCTAAGTCCACTTAGGTAAATCAAAGGTTGTATCACATCTTGCATAATCTAGCACTCATGTCCCCCACTATTCAATGAGTATCCTTTTATTATAACACCTCAATAGGTTCTTTTCTATTATATACCTCTCTTGGTCCATTCCATACATGAAGCCCAACTCATTCAGTTTTCTAATTTTATCCTCTAGATTTAATTTTCCTCAAAAAAGGATTTTGAGGTGACTTTGTTGCATATTTTTATCCTTTCTTTTACATTCATAGCTAGGAAAATGCCCCAAACATTTTAGAGCCATTCTATACATCCTTTGACCACCATTTTCTATGCTTGAGAGACATTTTGAGTCTTGATCCTATCATCCATAACGTTTAGTTATGTTGGGTAATGATATGAACCTAAGAAGGAAACTATAAACATCTCAATCACTTTGGAGCAAGCACCCAAATCACCTTTGTATAATAATCAGTCCAATTTCTTTGAAATGTTGCTAAAATCCAGCCTTCTATTAGTCCACGTAAAGGATTTGTTCTTAGCGTGGATATCAAATTGATTTCTAGAAATCCTTCAAAATTAATTTGAGATTAAATTTTCCTCTTAATACCTCCCATCTTGTCAGTATCATAAAAGATGACATTAAATCCTCCTTCAAGGGTGTAAAAGGTGGAACAATGCTATAGGTTCTTGCCAAACCCACTTTTTGCGTAAAATTAAATTTAAGTTGTAGAAATTGATCAAAGTGAACTAGAAATTTGAATTGAGGTATCTTTCTTCACATGCCTACCATAATGTATTTTCCACTATCTTTGTTAGTATCACTTGTTGACACTTCCAAAATACAATGATTTTTATTAAAGAACCATGTGAATTGGGACCCTCACCACATTCCAAATTTTAATATTTTTCTTCATGAGCTCTAATTTTGTTGGATTTATCTTGGTTGATTGGATCATATATATGTTTCAATTTTTGGGTCTTCAATTGTCTCTTGAAAAACCATTTTATTTAAAGGTATTTAATCCCTTGACATTCCATGATGACATCCTCATTGCTTGATGAAGGGCCACTCCACCCTACGACAACAACACAACAATAACACAAGAAATACAAGAGAAAATAATTGATATTTATTGCTCCAATTAAATTATTAAATATAGTATTTCATACTCTACAAAATATTAGTCAAATTGGCTTTACAAATATGCAAGTTGGAGATACGCCTTCCTATTTATGCTCTACATTGAAGGACTCAACTTTGAATGATTAAGCCTCTATCCCAAGCCCCTATTTATAACTCTCTTATGCCTCTTGTAATTCCCACACCCCATCTAAGAGAGAAACACATGGAAATTAAGAATTACACCACATAACCAATAGATGACCTTTCAACTTCCCTAGGAGGCCACCTAAAAGGTGTCATTTGAAATTTCTCAAGTGGGTGCCTAAAAAAGGTCTTTTCCCATTTTTTATGTAAACATTCATTAAAAATGAGTGCATGACTCTTTCCCTTCCTTGTTCCCATGTCCAAAATGGTATTTTTTTATTTTAGCATTATAAATGATACAAAAAGGTATCCCTTCTTGAAAATTACAATTTTCATTAAACATAAGCCGCAACTATTAAATAATTTTAACCCCCTATGTCCCTTGGACACTTTCCTAGGTACATGGAGACCTATAGATGCTTGCATTAATTTTCATTCACATATCAAACTCTAGAAATTCATAGGTATCCACTTTCTCTTCTTCAATATGAATGGCATGTATTACCTCTATTACTATTGCAACATCTTTTCCATCATCAATCTCAACATAGTGTTTCATATTTTCAATACCTTTAGAAAGACATGTCTCTATTGCAAACTTATTTTTTGCTATATTAAAAACATTGTTATCATAAAAATCATGAGATTCATCATTTTTAATTTGCACCAAACTATTTGTCTTTCTTATTTCCTTTTTCAATAGGAGATCTTCATCTTCACCAATATTAAATAGGGAGCCCCACTTTCTCTCATTCATTTGCTTCTTCACTTCTAACCATGATATTCTCTTCAAATGATTTACTATTGTAATATCCTTCTCTATCCCATCCTTATCCTTCTCATCTCAAGAATTGGATTTTACCTTATCCTTTTCTATTGGAGATTTTGATAGTTTTGCTTTCAATGCAAGCCATAAACTACAACTTGCATTAATAGATCATATTCTTTAGCCTTATCTTCTTTCACTAATTATCTCATACCATTAACCAAAAAAATTCTTGAATTAGCACATACCATTTCTTCTTCCTCCTTTAGGGGCTTCAACTTGTAGCAAAATCCATCCTTTGTCAACAAATAGGTGCATGCATATCCATTGTGTACTGCACTCTGATCAAATTGTCATGGCCTCCCCAATAACATGTGACAAATGTCTATAGGCATGATGTCACATAGTACTCATGATGGTAGTTCGCAATCTTGAATTATACTAAACACTACTCATTAACCAAAACCCTATAGCCATCCTACAACCATACAACCTGATATGGATGTAAATGTCTCCTATCTAGCTTTAACTTACTAACCATTTATTTTAACACAAGATTTTCAGCACTAACACCATCAATGATCACATTACAAATTTTTCCTTCACATTTGCATCTAGTGCAAAACAAGTTCTTCCTTTAAATTGGATTCAAATCTACTAAGACTCTTCTTGTGACAAGAGCCTAGCATCCTTTTGCATATTTAGAATGTGAAGACATCTTCATCTGCATGGCCAACTTAGGCATTACCCTTGGGTCTTCTATTACTCATCCCTTGATGTTGAGGATACTCAAAAATATTGATGTTCTTCTTCCACACACTCAAAATATGTTCCACAAAATCCTCCTCTTCTAAGACCTCATCCAAATCTCCCTCTTCCTCCTTGATCAATATTTTGATCTTAAGGATGGTAAACATTATCTCCCTTTTAGCCTTGACTTCCACTATGTTCTTCAGTCTTTTTTTAATCTCCATCTGACCGACCTCTCCCTCTTTGCTTTCTTTATAATCTTTTATTTATCTTATCCTTCGCCTTCAAAGAAAATTGGTATGCATCCTCAATAGTAGTCATTTAGAATAGAATTAGCTCCCCTTGTATACTTGGCTTAAACCTATTGATGTAATGGGATAACTTCTCCTTGTTTGACTTAGAATGGCCTATTCAAATCAAGACCCAACAAAATTCTTCCATATACTCCTTGACGTGGCTTCAAAATTTGCATCTTATTTAGCAAATCAAGCTCATAATCCATGGGATGAATTGTCTCTCCAACTTCTCAACCATATGATCCCATCTTGTTATCTTGTCTTTTTTTATTCTATTTCTCTCCAACTAGACTTCTCTCCACTAGATACATTAGCATGTACCTTCGATTTGGTCTTTCCAAATATAACCCTATTAGGATCTTCCACCTCTTCATATTCAAATTATTCCCCCATATCATTAATCCAATCAATCAAGTCCTCTAGATTCAATCTATTATAAAATATGAGAACTTCCACCTTTGGCCTCTCCCCAATCTTGGATATGGCCCTCAAAAATTTATCATCCTTAGGATCTCTCATAGACTCTTTTTCTTCCTCAAACTTTCCTTCCTCTTTAGATTCATCCTCACTTTCATCTTGTCTTCTTTGATCCACTCTTTTGCATAACTCCACTTGCATTACTAGAAATTATCTTTCGATGACTCTAAAACCTTTGGTGGAATTGCATTTATTCTACCATTATTTCTCCCACCATCATTTCTTCCACCATGCATACCACACATTTCTCTTCGAGGAATGTTGATCACGAGCTCACAACCAGAAGTCCTAGTGCAAACTGCCTCATGTTCAACACTTTGTCTACACACTTGAGAACTCCTACTCTGATACCACTTGATGAAGGGATACTCCACCCTACAACAACACAACAATAACACAAGAAATGAAAGAGAAAATAGTTAATTTTTATCACTTAAATGGAATAAATAAATACAACATTTAAAACTCTACCAAATATTAGCCAAATTGACTTTATAAATATGCAAGTTGAAGCTACAAGCCTTCCTACTTATGCTTTATATCGAAGGACTCGACTCTAAATGTTTAAACCTCTATCCCAAGCCCCTATTTCTAGCTCTCTTATGCATCTTTTCAATTCTCGTTCCCCCTCTAAGAGAGAAACGCATGGAAATTAAGAAATGCACCGCATAGCCAATATATGACCTTTCAAATTTCCCAAGAGGCCACCTAAAGAGGTGCCTTTTCAATTTTCCCAAGTGGGTGCCTAAAAGGAGAATTCCCCATTTTTATGTAACCATTTGATAAATATGAGTGCATGACTCTCACCCTTCCTTGTTCCCACATCCAAAAGAGTATTTTTATAATTTTAGCATTATAAATGATAGAAAAAGGTTCCCCTTCATGAAAATTACAATTTCCATTAAATATAGGCCACAAATATTAAATAAATTTAACCCCCTATGTTCCCTTGGA
This sequence comes from Cryptomeria japonica, assembly GCF_030272615.1. Taxonomy (NCBI): domain Eukaryota; kingdom Viridiplantae; phylum Streptophyta; class Pinopsida; order Cupressales; family Cupressaceae; genus Cryptomeria; species Cryptomeria japonica. The sequence goes on from NC_081411.1 coordinate 318,484,219, forward strand.
TAATTTACTAGGTACATGGAGACCTATAGATGCTTGCATTTATTTTTATTCACCTAACCTTATCACACAATTAAAATAACAATATTTTTTTGGGTGATGTGAGATTGCCCTATACCCGAGGATGCTCCTCCATCATTGCTCCTTGGAAGAGTTTTTCCCTTCCCAAACCTCAACATTATAGTAATCTCTACTTTCCCTTTGATGTCACCATCTTGACATAGCTTTTATTTATTTATTTTTTACCGTTCTTTCTTGGATCCTTGCAATCAAGGGTGTCCTTCACTACTTTTTTTTGACAAATCCCAAATTTTCCTAGTAGATTGATATATTCTTCTTCTTATGTTAGGATTGTGTGGTTTAACATCATATTTTCCTCCTTTTCTTCTCCATTGAAAATTTCTCCTTCCTCTACAAAATCCTTTTTGTAATGCCCCGCCAGGAAACCCCGAAGGGATTAAGCCATAACTCAAGAATAGAGTGCAAAATTTTATTTTTTTTAAAGTTACAACACATAAGATGCAACAAGATATCAAAACTTCAGATTACATAGTGGAAGACTTCAACTAACACCTAAAGAGTTTCCCAACGAGATTACTTAAATTTCACAATTCACTTAACTCACACGACTAATCCAATAAGCTAATTACCTTAATAATGAGATAATGCATGAGCAGGACAATTTCTTTCAAAGGACTGAAATGTAAAACACAAGCAAGGATTCATCATTAAGATCCATTCATGATTCTCATTCAAGCTTTTCATTTAAAATTACAAACCATACATCTAACATACTAATACACTAGGATTTTCACCATAAACATAAGAGATCTTTCCAAGCATATTTAAATTTCTTAACAACAACTGAGTATAATTCATTACTCTAAGATACATTATTCCATATTCCAACTTATTGCATTAAAAGGACGATTTCACACATGCATTACGATAAATCGCATCTCAACCAATTATGCATTCGATCCACATGGCATTCAAGATAGAATTGAATATAAGCATTTAAAGTTAATTCCAATTATCCACTTAACCATTCAACATAAATTAATCATACATGATAAAGCTGAATAAAGAGACATAAGAGAATGCATCACATAACACCATAATGATCTCGGAGTTCACCCCTAAAGGGCTACATCTCCGGGTCTGCTCAACTGCAAGACCCCCTCTGATAAATAATAAAGTTAAGAGTACAAGAGGTTACACCATACAATCTAGCCATCAAGGCGATACATAACAATATACAGACGATCGCATCGGTCAATTAATACATAAACGATCCTTAAAAAGAACAAGATCCAGCTGAACATAATCAAAGCTAAAACAAAGGTCCAGAAGAGCATCCATAAAACTGAGCCATCACCACCCAAGGTCTAACATGAAACCGACACTCACAAGGGCAACGACAAAGGACGACTCACAAAGGTACTCAAAACAGGACAAAACGACAACACACTAGCGAACGTAGGGACAAGTGTCATCACACAACCTGGTATGGATACCATGGCAAGTCTTCATAGGTCCCGGCCCATACACTGGTAACCCTGGCAACCTAATCCGAACTTCCGGCCCATCCAAGCCTCATGTGGGCCCACACATCCTCTCGTGAAGACAAGGAAGGTGGTTTGCCATTTCAGGCCTTCTCATAGCATGTCGAGTCTATGCTAGCACTCGTCCCATGTGTGAGGCACGTTATCTTATTTATAAATTATTTTCTAATCTACATAGGTTATCACTTATTAGACTCACTTTCAACGGGTTACCCAGCAGCCACTTTGGGCGCGGCCCCCAATCGAAAGCCACTTTCCCATACGACACTAGACCATACTCGGACGAACTCAAACCAAGGAATACACATGGTCAGACGAACGGAGTTCAAGAAGAGAGAATCAGTCATCTGGTCAAACACGACTCAAGATAATCACTTACTGACGGTACTCTAATCTAGAGACCCGACCAACAACGGTCAACCACAATCATCATTCGACTCACACACACAAGGAGGATATGACCAAAACGACACTACCACAATACAGCAGTCAACTCGGAACAGAGGACTGGAACAGGTACCCCAAGTCAAGCCATACGACAGGGTCCTATTAAACAAGGCAAAACATGCCATTCCTAATTAAAGGCGAATACAGAAATTAAACTCGCAAGGCAATAATCAGAAAAGACAATGTTCCTCAATTTGATTTAAACATTAAAATCGATCAAGTTTTCTACAAGATCTAAATCAGCTTACAGTTATCTACCTCATCAAGGGATAAGTGGTTCTTGGTTTTCTAACTCCTAAGGTTCAAAGCATCGAACAGACAAATTAAGCCATAAAGAGTTTTTAAACCAAATTCAGACAACCATTAAACAATTAAAATAAGATATTTAATCTCCAACAAGCATCATAGACATACTGGTCTAAAATTAATCTCTACAGATTCATAATTTCAATTCCAGTTACATAATACGGATTACGGAAATAAAAATGTAGAAAGAGAATCTAAATGGAGATAGTCATTTCCAATACATATCGTTAAATTCTAATGCCCAACGATAAATATTTCACTACTTTACAGTTACTCAAATGATATGTCCTACGATAAAATTTAACATCATCAAGCAGTAATTACTTCGTATTTCAATGATCAAGATCTAGATTCATTAATCCAAGAACGATCAGAATATATTCAATGATATTTAGTTGCGAAGTTAACAGTTTTAGGACTTAATTAGGAAAGGGGCATAAGTCACGAAATGGAGTTGAATAATGCTTAATCTATAAACCCCATTATAAAATTAGACAATACCAATTTAACATTTACCATTTTTTTTTTGCCACCATAATCCTAATTAAGAAACTAGATAAAACTTAGCATTAAAAATACTCACATTAAAAAGATATATTATCATATGCATTTTTTTTTAAATACTAAAAAAAAACATGCATTAAAAAAAAAGATTTTTAAAAACTTTGTTTAAAACGAAAACGCATTTTAACACTTAGCGGCGAGGGCGGGCTATGCCCTAACCCTAGCCGCAGGGCATTGCCCAAGCGGCGGCGCCGCTGCGGTGCCCGCAGGCCTGCGGCGCCCTGCGGCCACCGCGGCCCTGCGGCCACCGCAGTGTGCCGCGGCCGGAGGCCTTGACAGCAGCGAAAGGCGGGGGAACAAGGGCACGAGCGGGAGAAGAAGGGCGGGGACGCACGGGGGAAGGGGGGAGGAGCGGGTGGAGCTCCACTCCCCGCCTCCAATCCCCAAAACACAGTCCGAATCCATTAAAAAAAATGCCCAGGTTCGATAACAAGCATTGAAACTTTCTTCGAACACACACAGTTCGGCATTTTATAATATTTTGCTAAATAAAAACACACAGTCCGGTTACATTCCCAGTATGAAATTTAATAAAAACAAATTTGATTAAAACGCCCAGGTGGAGTAAAACAAAACGCACACCCCGGGTTTTTAATATAAATATATTTCCTTTAAAACACCCAGTCCGAAAACTAAAACAAACGCCCATCACCCAATTTGATAAGCAATTTCGATTCAATAAAAAAAAAAATCGGTTTAAAAGGGACTGGTTCGGTTCAAGTTCTTGGGTGATTTTCCTCCTTCCCAATAACAAAGGGATTCAAACCCCCAAATAGCAATGATGAAAACACATCTCAATTTAAAATCTCCAGCCAAACTCAATGGACAATCAAATGATTTTTCAATTACAAATTCTGAATCCTACCTTAATACGCAATCCTGGAATGGCTGAAGGAGAGCCCACCTGCCAGATCCAGCATCATTCCTTCTCAAACCCCCAATTTCATCCAAAATTCCCAAATTCATCTCCAACCAATAATTTTCCAAATTTGCTCATCCTTCCATTTTTCCCCAAATTTGGGTTATATGGAAGAGTTGACCCAAAATTTCTATTTTTGGAATAAAAATTCTTATTTACAAATAATACTCAAAAATTAATTCTTTTCAACAATATCAACAAATTAACTTGCTTTATCAATTCAAAATTCGATTTCTCATCTAATCAAATTTAACCTTTCTAATTAAATAATCCAACAGAATGCAATTACGTCTATTGCGATAAAATATAAAACTTCATTTCATCAGCATATATAAAGTGCATTAATATTCGAAAACAGTCATTAATCGAATTTACTCCCAAAATAAAATAAGCAATCCAATAACAACGGAAATCGCATAACGAATTCCTGATTAATTTAATCCATTAATCTTCAATGCACAAACGCATATTTAATCAAAATAATTATTAAGGACTAAATAATCAATTTAACCAACACACCAAGCACGCAAATCGAGAAGGTCAACCAAACAGACGACTCGCAAACCCAAACCGACAAGGGATTACCGACGACGACTGGCGATGCTCACTGGAGCACGACGAACGTCAACTAGGGTCTTACGACCACCTAATCCAACTCTAAGGATTAAAAAGATACACTCAAACCTGCAATCCAGGTGAAGACGAACCTCGCACTCATGCGGCGTGGTACCTGAAATTTTCTGCAACCAAAGATCATACATGCATACATATATACAATTTAATGAAATCATTAGTCCGATACTAACATCACGGGATAGGAACACTGAAAATCTGCATACAACTAGTGTGAGAACCACATCAATAGCTATGCGTTAAATCAAACATCTGATTGTAACATCATATTACGATTAACTAATCAAGATTAAACCAAGGTTAGAGATCGATTATGGTAGGGGTACTACACTTTTCCTTCAACTTTCTTTGAGTAGGTTTCAACACTTTCTTTAGGGGAAGGTTATTCTCATTTTTTTTTTTGTTATCCATGTATCTTTATTTTTATACCAAAAATATAATGTCACATGAAAGGTGTTTGCATTATTATCAATATCCATTTCCTTGATTGTTTATGAATCCAAGAAAGCTCTATTTGCTGCTTCATTTTCTGGTTCTGTCTCATCTCTAGACCCCTCATTAAAATTTTGTTTTTCATCTTTAAATTTTTTTGCCTCTACGGGAATTATATTTTCTTCCCTAACCATCTTTTGTGAAGCTTTCATGTTGTTTTCCATTATGCAAGGCTCAATTTCTAGAGTGGTCTTCATAGGACTTGTTTATCTTTCATCTATTTCACTCTTCTTATTTTAAGTCAAAGGAGGTTCATCTACTTTTACTTGAGTGTTAGATCTTCTATTACTTCTCGATATATCAATAGGTTGAAATACACCATATAATGATTACTTCCTAGATTTCATTTCCATAACATAGGATCCTTTTCTAGTTCCAACTTTTGTCTCCAAATACCTTGTTTCGTAATGACTTGCAACTTTTCCAATAGGGGTTCATTAAGGTTGATAGCTACATAGATTCTATATTACATGCCAAAATCATCATCTATGTTCTTCTCATTCATTTTAATGAAGGCACTTAGCTCATTGCTTAGGGTTTACAAGGAAGATTTGTTCCAATATTCCAAGTTTAAATTATAGAATCTCACCCACATCAATATTTTCTTGACCACCTCCATCAATGGATTAAATTTTGGTCTTCATTATTTTATGAAAATACCTAAACATCTATCATGAAATTCTCTTGACTAAGGATCCTCCTCTTATTCTCCTAACTAGGGCATCCAATAAATAAGAAACCTTTGGATAGGGATTTGATTTTGATCCTTCCTATCCCTACGAATTTATGCATCATTTTAGAAGTCTTACCCTAGTTGCTCATTCTCTAACGCGTTTAAAGATGAAAGAACGTTCTCTAAGGATAGAGACTAAATTCAAAAGGTCATTAGAGTTTAGGGTTTGAAAAATCTACAAAAAAAAAATTGTTGACAAAAAGGAATATAATCATATTCGATAGCAACATTAAGGTCTTAGGGTGCCATATATCCCTTACATTTGATTGATCATAGTTTTGTATTCTTAATTCTAGATAACCTCTCCATGTAGGAAACCACGATCTAGATTTGGTGAGTCTTGAGTCCTCTTCCATACTATTTGTGATGGTTCTACCCCTCCCCCCTCTTTTTTTTTTCTTGTTGTGCCAATGTTCGCAATGCATAGAAGAGTCTTTTTTTTGTCTATGAACTATACTACTGAAATTAAAAAAAGAGTTTTTTTTAGAACCATTTTATTCTAATATTTATTTAAGAATTATTTTATTTATCTGTATTGTTTATTTTTATTTCAAGAGCTATTTTTTTGGTGATACACTTGCTATGCTTTTGTGTGAAAATTTTAGTTTTACTTTTTGAAAAAGCCATATTATTAGAGTAAGAACTACTATAAGGATTGATTGCTATCAATTAAGTAAATGTTCCTCCTTTTGCCTATAGCATGTCTTTGTCCCCAAATGCGCATTTTAGCACCATGATTTTCTAACCAATGATATATACATAAGCACTTGTACATTCCATAATTCAAGAGTAGAGGACTAAACTATGTCAAATACATTAGACAACATGTGAAGTCTACTCCTAGGGCCATGTACAATAGGTGCATATCTATCCCAAGAATCATAGACCTAACATATTTGCTTCAACAACTAATCATAGTCCAAATATTATGAGATTCCATTCTTTTTTACAAAATTGTATTTAATTTAAAATTTCAAAGTCATCAACACACTATAAAAAGAGATAAACTTATATTCATTCTCAATTGTTACCATTTTTTAAATATTAATTACTCAAATTTGTGTTGTCATAATCTTAATTGATTTAAATTTAAATTTAATTCAATTAAATTTAAATATTTAAATCTTTAATTATTAGAACTATATTTTCTTTGCAAAAGCTAATTTCTTACTTCAAAAAAAAGTTATATAGTGTAGATACAAAAAATATCCTACCAAAAGTTGCATACAAACTCTATATTGCATTTGCATACTTTAAATAATAATTAATTAAGATTAAAAAATTCATTAAATTTTTAAAAATTCACATTTACTATATTAGATATTTGATGCTTCGAAATAATTCTACATAAACATTGTCTAACCTAATGATCAAATAATCAAAAACAATTTTACATCACATTTACATTAAAAAATAGTAAATAATTTTCCTACTTTTACCATCCAAAATTTACCAATTTTTATGATATTTAAAAATAACTTTTGCTTGATAAAGATGTATTTCCTCCTATTCATTTAATCCTAAAGATTTAATAATACATCAACCAACAATAATTTATTTTTGAACTTTAACTGTTTAAATATAATATCATTTAAAAAAATATACGTAAATACTTTTAACTAAAACTTACATCATTCATAATATACATAAACTTTTAATAATTTTTATTTAACAAAAATCCATCTTTAAGTGGAAGATTTATTATCTTTTTCTATGCATATTCTTTGCTTAAAACTTTAGGATGTACTTCCTTAAACTAAAATTCGAATACATTATTTATCCTTATCCTTCTTACTATGATTATTCTATGAATAATAAACTTTTGCTTTTATTCACTTTAGCCATCATTAAAATGTTATACCATTTTGAGGGGCTTCCTTTCTTTAACTTCGTCTAATAAAGTTGATACTTCTCCAATGTTGTTGAAGAAAGTTTGATTCTTTAGCTTAGAATAATTTATCCAATCAAGATGTGACTTTCTGTTATGCATCTAATATGCTTATATTTGTCCATTTTTTTCCATACAAGTCAAGAGTTGAGGTTTGCCCCTTTCGGCTAAGAATAATCCACGTTTCACATTTATGGCCTAGCTCCTTTTTTATAATTAAAAAAAATGCAAAAAATGAATAGAAAGAATTTCAAAGAGTTCATAGTCATCACATAAACATGACAAAAGTATGGCAATCATTAGCGACAAAGTCACATATAATCCACAACCATTACATAATCATTGTATTAGAGTCATAATCAAGACAACAAAATGATAGCTGTAACTAAATCATTCGCTCTTCTTTTGATTATTTTTCGAATGTTCTTTCATACCTTGAGTATAATTGTGAAATTTATATATTCTTGTTATTTTTATTTAATTTTACGTTATTTTGAGATAAAATTTTGGTATACATATATAATGACATATGATATTATTTTCTTGGATTCATTCTCTTAATTTATAATTAATTTGTATAAACATGTATTTCTATATATTCACTTCATCTATCTTCACATACATACATTTACCTCTACATTGTTGGGATTGGGTATTACTCATCTTGCGAATCTCAAACAAATTATAATAGTTTCATTTAATATTGCTGCTAGATAATTATTATTCTCCAAAGAACTTGGGAAGGGTAGACTTGGACACCCCTTTTATTTGCTAGGCAAATTATTTACTAATTATTTATCCTCATACATACAATTGTAGTGGCATTTAAGTTGGGAATTTTTGGGAGGTATTGAAAATTAAGTTAAGATTTGGATGTGTAAGAAGGCATAAAATTAGGTTAGATTGGGACGTGTAAGAAGGTATAAAATTAGGTTACGATTGGGATGTGTAAGAAGGCATAAGAGAATCTTGTATTGTTAGATCTCATATCATATTTGGTCAATTTTCTTGTCGAATGCCTAGGATTGGGATCTTGGTCAGTTTGATAATTATGCTAGAATTGACATCTATGACACAAGAGGTAGATGCAAGGTGTATAAGAGTAGTTACTATTCAGGGTATGTTGATTTTTTTAGTGAGGTATGAGATATCCCATGAGGATTTAGATGCCTAGTTTTGGGTTTGTCATATTGGCCATTTGTTTTAGAATATATTAATGTTATTTTGTATTCAACTCTCTTGTATTGATGTCTTGATATGGTAGTAGGATTAGGGTATTTGTAGGTTATTTAAGTATCGTTATGTTACTAGAGTTCAAAGGGATAAAATGTAGTGTAACCCATTTTATTATTAACACAAGCTTGGGCCTCTTCAGGTGTGGAGAGTTTTTTCAAAATGGTTTATCCAAGTAAATGTTTTAGTTTGCATCTACTTTATGTTTATTTTTCATTTCTATTTATGATATATATTGAATTTGGTTGTATTAAAATCAACAAATTTTATAGTATAGTTACATTAAGTTTCAACTTACACCAATGCGCACACACTTATGTACCCATTCACCTTATTTGTTATATGTATAAAACTCACACACACATTCCCCCAATTATCCATTAGTCACCTACATCTAACTCTTTGGTCACATTGGAACACTTTCGGAAATCATAATCCCTAATTGACCCTATAGTGACATACTTGTCCCTTCTTAAATTTTAAAATTTAAATTTGGTCAAGTTGCCCTATTCATCCTCCTACACTTAGTTGATTTAACACATGATTGGTACAATTTCACATGTAATATTTTTTAAATATATTCATTCCAATCATCTCCTAATCATCCATATAAGCATTCAAAATGAATTTATTTTTTAACATTGGAGCAATCAATAGTGACACATTTTGATTTGAAATAAGAAAAATAGGAAATACACATAATTAGGGTGCTCGCCTACTATTTTATCCTTGTTCACTTTTTAGGGCTTGATCTAAGAAAACTTGCTTCCCTATGATGAATTGACAACTTCTTGTGTCCTAAATTGTGCCCAGTGTATTTATGACACTTATGCATGGCGCCCGGTGCATTAATGATGAACTCGTGATCAAAATCCTATCATTTTGACATCATGAGTCTCGAAGACAAAGTGCCCCCATTTATCCCAAAATCCCATTTGGGCCTATCTTTGGTAAGACGACAACACGCCGTGCAGATGTCTCCGTGTCATGCTAATGTCCCGACAAAACCGCAAAATCTTGAGTCTTGCAGTGAGTCAAACGCCTTCTAACACATGTCCCTTGGCTCACTTTCAGCTATAATGGCTCTTCATGCTCCTTTCCAGGTTTAAAAACTCCTCTTTTCTCATTTGGAAGGGTTCTACACTCTCATTTTCTTCTCTTGGTTGTCTTGTTTCTCATTGATCTCTTGATGCTCTCTTGAAATCTCTACCAATACTACCAAGCTACAATGATCTTGCAATTATCTTGCAGCTATCTTACAAACAAGCACATATCTCGAGCTTCATCATGCTCGCATCTTGAAAAGGGGGGTTTGGTTGCATGCCTTGTCCTCTCTTTATCTTTCATCCATATTTTATCATTGCATGCAATATATCAATCTTTCCTTTGACTGTATCTATCATCTAGGTGCATTTAACTTACCAATTTACCAATTTGTTTGTTTGCAATAGGGGTTAACTTCCATTAAGTGAAGTATCTAGTTTCTATTTGCATATTTATCAATTATCTTTTATTCCAATCTATCTATTTGGTTGTTTATGGAAGTGGAAATACCTAAACGAGGGTTTGACTGAGGCAGACCCCTATAGAGCCCCAACAAATTTCCCTCGTCTCTATGTGTGTAGGTGGGAAGTTATTGTTGACTCTTGGGACACTTCTGTGGTTTTTGGTTGCACAGACAAGGTTGGTCCTGATGCTATGCGTCTATGTCAAATAGTAGTAGTGGGTCAAGCCTCAGTTGCACCTTCCTTTCAAAATTATGTATCTACTCTATCCTCTTTGGTGAGAATTCCTACCTTTGGTTCCTCCCCTAAAAAGGAAGAACAAAAGAAGGAGGAAGTCCTTAGAAAGAACGATGTCGCGGAGGGGAAGTCGCCTAAGGAGAAGGATTCTCTAAAAGAAGGTAATGTTTGTTAGAGTATTCGGGTATTTACTTGATTAATTAAACAATATTTTTTTAATTATTTAAGTTCCCTTTATCTCTTTTACACTTAAGCTAACTTTAGGTGCATAATAATTAATTCTTTTATTAATTATTATGTGCAAACCAAGGTTTTCCCTTTTAGGGTTTCTTGACCTATTAAAGGTTGAGTTGATTCTTTTCATTGTAACATGAAGGAGGATTATTACATTACATTTTGTGAATATTGAGCTCTCTCTTTTTGAGCATATTTTTTGTGTATTTCTTTCTTCTATGATTTGCTTCCTTTCTTCTCCTTGTAACAGGTTTTTCAGCTTGCAGAGATCATTTGGGCTCCTGTGGTGTTGTATTTTCTCAACTCCAACATGGTATCAGAGCTTTAGATCTGCAACTATCTATTCTTGTTTTGAGATTTTTTGCAGTGGAAGCAGATCTGGGGTTTCAGGTTTTTTTAATGACTTAAGGATTGGCCTTTTTCTGAGCACTTTGGGCCTAAACGGACCTCATCATCATGCTTAAAAGGCCTGAAAACCCCTATGGTCATATAAAATTTGACCTATTTTGGTTCTTGAGCCTCTGGGAGTATTTTTTTCTCAGATCTAGGTCGTATGGCCCTGGCACACAGTTCGAGAAAAAAATTTCAAAAGAAATTATTTTTTGCCTTTTTACGGCATGTAGGCCAAATTTTGATTTTTTTGGAAAAATCACAAAAAAATCAAACAAAACGGTGAAAAGCAAGTTTTTTAAAAAAAAATTTGAGGGGGGTTCCCACGGTACGTAGGGTACCGTGGGCCCCCTGTCATGCTGCAAGCCCCGTACACCCACCACCGGCACCGCTCTAGCCTTGCCGCCGTGCTCAACCTCCAGCCTCGTCGCCGCACTCAACCTCCAGCCCGCCACTCTGGTCCGGCTACTTGGCCTCCCCGCCGCCTGTTGGCCCCCGGCCTCCTCGTCGCCTACTAGTCCCCGGCCCTCCACTGCTCCCCTGTGGCTGCCAGACGGCCCCCGGCCTCCCCGCCACCAGCCTTGGCTCCGCCCACCTCCCGGCCCAGCCCCGCCATTGCTGGCCTCCTTGCGACCCCCACCGCCGTCGGGCTCCCTACAGCCCTACCGCCACCGGCCTCCCTCTGGCCCCGTCGGAATCTACTGCCCGGCCACCGGAGCACCACTCACTGGCCACCTCCACCCGAATAGCCACCAGACTACCCCTTCCTCTTGTTTTGGAGGGGGGTTTGGTTTTTTTGCCATATCTTGGGCATACAGAGTCATTTTTTCAAAAACGAATAGGTATCAAAAATCTGGTTCTGAGCCGGACCTTGTCATATTGGTCCTGGGATCTCTTCTCTGGGTAGGATGTCTCTATTTTAAATCTTGTTTCTATTTCCAGTCTTCTTATCATTGTAGCACTGTAATTATGCAAACACACTGAGATAAAGTGCCATCATGCATTGTTTACTTGGGATCTTGCACATCTTGTGCCTTGTTGTACATGCACTACTTATAAAGTGCCATGAGGGGGTTGATGTTTTCCTTGTTTGCCATCTTCCTTTGTCAAGTGAGTGTTCCTTCCATGACATTCACCTCATGTTGTGTGTTAAGTGAGTGTTCCTTCCACAACACTATGTACTTTCTTAGCACCTTTGATGTTCTTGGTTCTTCGTCGTGCAGTTCTTGTTGGCCATTCTTTTCAGTGTACCTGTCCCTCTCCCTCTTCAATATTATGGGGAGGTTTGTCCTGTTGGTTCTAATGCTTCCATGGTTCGAATGATCAGCTCTTCAGGCTTTGGTGTTTTTCATACCATCTGTATCTTCGATTTCAGTTGTTTACCTTGTTTGCCTTCTGATTCGAGTAGTGCCATTTGAGGGCACTCATACAAATTACAATCTTCTCTACTTGGTCATGTTCTATTTCAGTGGAGGTTCTTCAGATCAGCAGTTATTCTTCGACAAAGTTTGCAGGTTCTTCATGCTTCAGTGGTGTTATTTTCCATCTCTTTTTGGAGTAGAGTTTTTTTCCCACGTGGTTTTCTCTATTTCTCCAGTTCATAGAGATTTCATTGTATTTGGGTACCTGATCAGGCCTTGTTGTCGAGACCCATCTTCCATGCTTTCAGTAGTTGTTCTAGGTTTTAGCTTCTCCCTAAGTCTAGCTTAAGGGGTGTTAGAGTATTCGGGTATTTACTTGATTAATTAAACAATATTTGTTTAATTATTTAAGTTCCCTTTATCTCTTTTACACTTAAGCTAACTTTAGGTGCATAATAATTAATTCTTTTATTAATTATTATGTGCAAACCTAGGTTTTCCCTTTTAGGGTTTCTTGACCTATTAAAGGTTGAGTTGATTCTTTTCATTGTAACATGAAGGAGGATTATTGCATTACATTTTGTGAATATTGAGCTCTCTCTTTTTGAGCATATTTTTTGTGTATTTCTTTCTTCTGTGATTTGCTTCCTTGCTTCTCCTTGTAACAGGTTTTTCAACTTGCAGAGATCATTTGGGCTCCTGTGGTGTTGTATTTTCTCAACTCCAACAATTTTAACCACATACTGACAACTCATTTGGTCACCATCTCTATATCTAGTGAACATCCATGTGAGCATAATGAAGGTAATGTTAACATAATGCAAGCTAAGACAAACACCTTTTTGACATCAATGACAAACATGCCAAAGTCAACAATACTAACAATGTTTTCTATGTTAAAGGCTTAAATCATAATCCTCTAAGTGTTGGTCGAATGTGTGGAAATGGATATAATCTTTGTTTTTCAAGATGATGGGTGTGAGATCAGAAAAAAGCTCGAAATTATGATTGTAGCAGAAAAGAGGACAAATAGAAATGTTTATCAATTGAGGACAACTGGCAAAAATTGTCTGATGGTGCAGATTAATGAAAGTTGGTTATGGCACGGGAAGATGTGTCACCTTAATTTTGATAATCTGGTGAGGATTAGTTCAATTCAAGCTATGAAAGATTTGTGAAATATTACAAAGCTCGCTAATGCTATCTACAAAGAATGTCAAGTTGGAAAACAAACAAGGAGAACTTTCAAAGTTAAGGAACAATCTTCTACATGACTGTTGCAATTAGGGCACACTAATCTTTGTGGTTTGACCAAAACAAGAAGTCAACATTAAGGAGTCGGGTATTTCATGCTCTTAATTGATGCTTACTCTAGAATGACTTGGGTTACTTTAATAAAAGAAAAATATGAAGTTCTAGAAAAATTCAATAAATTCAAGGCTCTGGTTGAAAATGAGATAGATAAAAGAATCAAATGTTTGAGGTCTGACAGAGGTGGAGAGTTTACTTTTGATGAGCTCAATACATTTTCTGAGAATCATGGGATAAGAAGGCATTTGTCTTCTCCTAGGACGCCGCAGCAAAATGGTGTAGTTACTTGAGTATGAATAGAACAATTCAAGAGGTTGCTAGAACAATAATGAATGAGGCGAGTCTACCAGAAATCTACTAGAAATAAGTAATACATACTGCAGTATACACACAACAAAGTACAGAATAGAAGAAACTATGGAAAGACATCTTATGAACTATGGTATGGAAGAACTCTGTCTGTGAAATATTTCAAAGTTTTTGGAAAGTAAATTTTATATCAGAAGAGATGAAGAGAATTTGGGATAGTTTGACACAAAAGACTGAGAAGAATTGTTGAAAGTGCAAATGTGAAAGTTGATGAAGACGTTTCGAAGAATACAATTGTAGAGATGGGATATGAATTAGATGATTCTACCAGTAAACAAGAAGAGGAAAAGGCTAAAGAAACAAAAGTGCAAAATGACAAGGAAGATTCTCTAAAAATTGCTCCTAAGACTCTGAGGTATGTGTAGAAGAACCATTCAGAGAAACAAATTATTGGAGACAAAAATAGAGGTGTTATCACAAGAAGTAAAGCTATTGAAGAACAAGTGAACTTATGCTTAATTTCAAAAATAGAACCAAAGACAGTAAAAGAAGCTTGTAGTGATTGGCATTGGATAAAAGCTATGGAAGAAGAACTACAATAGATTGAGAAGAATTAGACTTGGGAACTTGTCCCAAGACCAATTGACAATAATGTGATAGGAAATAAATGGGTATTTCAAAACAAATTGGATGAAGATGGACACATAGTAAGGAATAAGGAAAGACTTGTAAGTAAAGGCTACTCACAAGTAGAAGGAATAGATTTTGAGGAAAATTATGCTCTTGTGGCAAGAATGAAAGCTATCAGAGTGTTTCTGGCTTTTGTGGCACATAAGGATTTCAAAGTTTATTAGATGGATGTTAAGTCTGCATTCCTGAATGGAGAACATAAAGAAGAAGTGTATATAAAACAACAAGAAGGATTTAAGCTATCAGACACTTCGAATATGGTTTGCAAATTGAAGAAGGTGTTATATGGATTGAAGCAAGCTCCCAGAGCTTGGTATGCAAGGTTTGATAGGTATTTGCTGAAATAAGGATTTCAAAAAGGTATTGATGATAGTAATCTCTATTTTAAGGTTGATGAAAATGAAATATTGATTGTAGTTGCTTATGTGGATGATATAATCTTTGGAGGAAATGATGGTACGTGCAAGTAGTTTGCTGATGAGTTGCAAAAAGAGTTTGAAATGTGTATGATTGGGAAAATAAATTTCTTTCTTGGTTTACAAGTTGGTCAGAAGGATGATGGTATCTTTATTTCACAATCAAAGTATGTTAAAGAAATGTTGAAGAAGTTTGGAATGGAAAATGCTAAACCGATATGTACTACTATGACTACTAGTTGTAAGTTCAACAAAGATGTTGAATCTTTGAAGACTGGTGAGAGAAAATACAGATCAATGATT
This sequence comes from Cryptomeria japonica, assembly GCF_030272615.1. Lineage (NCBI taxonomy): Eukaryota > Viridiplantae > Streptophyta > Pinopsida > Cupressales > Cupressaceae > Cryptomeria > Cryptomeria japonica. The sequence continues at coordinate 318,499,752 of NC_081411.1, forward strand.
GGATATTGTACCTAACTACTACTAGATCAGACATCATGCATGTTGTTTGTCTTGTAGCTAGATTCCAACAAAATCCTAGAGAGACACATGTTATTGTTGTGAAAATAATTTTTCAAAATTTTGAAAGGAACAAAAGACTATGAACTATGTTATCCCAAAAGATCTGACTTCTCTCTTATTGATTATATCGATGCAGATTGGGTTAGTTGTGTGGATGACAGGAAAAGTACAAGTGGGGTGCATGTTTCCTTGGACCCTGGTTGGTTGCTTGGTTAAGTAAGAGACAAGATTTAGTATCTCTATCTATTGTTGAAGATGAATATATTGTTGTTGCATCGTACTATACACTAGTATTATGGATGAAACAAACTCTGAAGGATATTGGAATATTGTTTGATGAGCCAATTTATGTCTTTTGTGACAATACAAGTGCAATAAATATTTCTAAGACTTCGGTAATGCATTCAAAGACGAAACACATTTCAATCAGGTACCACTTCTTGAGGGAGAAAGTTTTGGAGAAAGAGGTGAAGTTGGATTATGTACCTACAAAAGAACAGATTGTTGATATGTTTACTAAAGCACTCTCTAAGAATACTTTTGAATATCTCCAAAAGAGATTGGAGGTTATTACCCCTCCTTTTCTGAACTTGATGCATATAGAGGTGCATTAGTCCAGTGAACTTTATGAATATTATTATTCTAGACTAATGATTGGAGCTTCCTCTTAGTGGGAGCTAAGTGAAGTACAAGTTTTTGAGGAGCTGAGTAGAATGAGCTAACAGTTTTTGAGTTTGGGCCTTTATCTTTGATGGCAAAGGGGGATAGATTGAGAAGTTGGGAAAGAACATGAGAGTTTTGCAAAATTAGAGCATGATGCACAAAAAGGGAGTATATTGTATTGGAAAGCATTGAAAAATTGAAATTTTGGTATGAGAGTTGTTGATATTGTTGTTGGCGTTGATGTGTTGCCATTAATGACAAAGGCGGAGATTGTTACAAGTTTAGGTAGAATGAGTTATTGGTGTGTTGTCATTGATGTCAACATGCTTTGGTTGTCATTAGTGACTGGTTGTTATAGTTGATGTTGAGTTTCTTGTGTAGTTGTGGTGAGAGATTTGCTTCGCATTTATTCTATATTATATATCTATTCATGCGGTTTGTATATGTTGTTAGGCGGTGTTTAGAGATGTTAGATTCAGGATTTGGTGCTCTGAATTGTAGTGTTAAGGAAGTTGTGTTCACCACTATATGATGATGTTTGACAATGTTTCCATGTGAAATCCATGCTTAGCATTTCTCCACTTTATGGTTTTGGTATTGTAGTTTTGGAGATAATTTGGTAATGTCCTTAGATTCATTCCATTAAGTTGGCATGAGTTCTTGAGCTTTGTAGGCATTCTTTCAAATTTCTATGGTATTTACTCCATGTTTGGCCAACCTCAGGTGTTTATGCTTCACATTGTTGCTTCGATGATTATGGATCGATGTATAATGTGTATGAAGTTTATTTTGGTCTCAATTAAGACATGTTGTCGTCCACTTTACATTCTTTTCCACCACAAGAATGTTTAGTGTCGACCTAGTTTGAATTGTGTTCAATTAAGATGCTTAGCCGACCTTGGGAGATTTTGCATAAGAAAGAATGGTATAAATAAAGGATAATTTGTTGAGGATGATATGTGAGTGTGTGCAATGATCAAGAAAGTGTGAGTCATGGCATATGTGTATTGATGTATGTGATGAAGGTGTGTGAAAGAGGATCTATCTCCCTAATTGTGTGAGTTGGTGATAAGTATTGTTTGAGTTGGTGAAAAGTGTTGAGCAGTGTGGAATTTCATGTGTTACCTAGTGGAAGCAGTGAGTCAAAGGTATCTAGAGATCATATGGTTGTAAACGTGTATCAGTGGTGGATTCTTTCTTTTTTATTCTTTTTCATCTGGCCAGTGACCCCTCCAATAGTGAGCCTTTCTTTCTTTGTTTCACATAGTGAGCCCTTTGGCAGTGAGTCTTTTCTTTGTAAAAATCACCTTAACTGGTGTCACCCTAATAGGTGTTCATATATTGAGAATAACATTCCCCGTGGTTTTTCCCTTAATAGGGTTTTCCGCATCAAATCTGGTGTTTCATTATGTATGATGTGTTCAGTTTTTCATGTTCTTCCATGCTCATATCTTTAGCGTTTCTAATTTTCTTGTCATAAGGATTGTATTGTAACTTTATTTTTCATTCTCTCTCTGAATGATAATCTCTCTTTCAGAGCCTTTTTTGTGTTTAGTCTTCAATCTTCTCTTCTGACAAGTATTCTTGCATACGGATTCTTGGGATCTCAGAAGTTGTACTTTCTTAACTTCTTTATGGTATCAGAGCTCCAGATCTGCATGCCCCTGTTCTCTTCATGAGAGATGTTGGGTCTTGTTCTTCATATCTGTGTATTCGGGGGTTTGTGCAGTTGTTTTTTTTTCTTCATTTATGCGGGTATTTTATTTTTTGGTACATTTTGGTGCCAAAAGCACCTCATAGTTGGATTCAGAAGGATGATTCCATGAATTTTAATATATAATTTGCCTATTTTCGATGACTGGGGCATCTTGGACATGATTTTTTATTGGCACATTTTTTGAGGCACAAAAATTCATACGATTGTACCTGCAAATGCGTCAGAGAATTTTCATCAAAAAAAAAAAATTTAATTGTTTACTCTCTTTATGCCCTACAAGAGGGGTTTCTTTTCTTTTGGTCGTAACTTGGTCATACGAAGGCACTTTTTCAAAAACCTTATATCGTCAGAAAGATATTTCCGACGATATCTAGATCTAGAGGTTTGAACTTTTGATTTTTCTTTTTTGATGGTTTTTTTTTTCTGTCAAAGCTAGAGCTTCATTTTTGCACTCCGGGAGACATAACTTGAGCATCCAAACTCCATTTTTCGAAAACTTTATATCATTGAAAATTTTGTTCTGTGTTCTTTTCATTCATATGATTTTTCTTTCCAGATTCTGCTCCAGGTATATTTTATTCAGTTTTTTGCTTTTCAACACTCTGGTGAATATCTTGGATGTTTCAGGTCCCAGGATTTCTTTCTCTAAGTAGGATGTCTGGTCTTTGGTTGTTCTTTTTGTTTCTAGTCTTTTGTTTCTTCTTATCATTGTAGCATTTTATTTATGCAAATACACTGAGATAAAGTGTCATCATGCATTGTGTACTTGGGATCTTGCACATCTTATGCTTTACTGTACATGCACTACTTATAAAGTGTCATGGGGGGGTTGATGTTTGCCTTTGTTTGCCATCTACATTTGTCACATGAGTGTTCCTTCCATGACAATAGCCTCACGATGTGTGTCAAGTGATTTTTCATTCCACGACACTATGTACTTTCTTTGCACCTTCGATGTTCCTGGTTCTTCATCATGCAGTTCTTGTTGGCATTTCTTTTTAGTGTACTCGTCCCTCTCCCTTTTCCGCATTATGGGGAGGTTTGTCCTATTGTTCTAATGCTTCCTTAGTTCGATTGATCAGCTCTTCAAGCTTTGGTGTTTCATGTCATTTGTATCTTCGACTTCAACTGTTTGTCTCTATTTGCCATTTGATTCGAGTAGTGTCAATTGAGGGCACTCATACAGATTACAGTCTTATCTACCTGGTCATGTTCTATTTCAGTGGAGGTTCTTCATATCAGTAGTTACTCTTCAATGGTGTTTTCAGCTATTTCATGCTTCAATGGTGTTCTTCATGATCTTCCTTTGTTCCTATTTTCTGGGGCATTCTCTTGTTTGGAGGCTTCTTCAGACCTTCACTAGTCTTCATCTCTTTTTGGAGTAGATTTTTTTTCCCATGTGGTTTTCTCTATTTCTCCGCCTTACAGAGACTCTTTTGTACTTGGGTACCTCATTAGGCCTAGTTGTCGGGACCCATTGTTGCTTTCATGATTTTTTCATGTTTTTTTAGTCCCTGGTTTTTTTTTAGCTACTCCCTAAGTTCATCTTAAGGGGGGTTCTTGGAGTTATCTTTTATTAGCTAATAATTATTTATTTAATTATTAGTCTATTATACTCCATGCTTAAGCTAAACTTAGGAATCTTATAATTCTTTAGGGTTTTCACCTTTAGGATTTTGAGTATCCTTTTAAAAGGATTCTCTCTTTGTATTTTCATAACAACTGTAATTATTGAATTGCATTCTTGTTGCACAATCAATATGACTTCTCTTTTTTGGATCTTTGAATTTTGGCCTCCATAGCTATTTTGCTTCTCTCTTTCTGTGACAGGTTTGCATGCAGGTGATCTTTGGGAGCTGTAAAGTTGAATTTTCCTCAACTCCAATATTAAGTTTATGTGGATCCTATTTAAGGAAAAGATTTTTATATTTGTGTGTGGCAATCGATTCACCCTCCCCGCCATCTCAGTTGCCTTGTGCGTAAGAACATTCAACATAGTTCACTCAAAAAATTTATTGATGATTTAACAATTTAATTATCAATTGCCTATTAATGGTTTAAATGACATTCTTATTATATCAAATTTGTCTTTGTTCTTGTAATTTTATAATAATGACATGTAAACATTTCTTGAACATGTCTTGTGAGGAAACATAGTTCAATCAAAGTTTTCTATCAATGATTTAACAATTTAATTATCAATTTCCTATTAATGGTTTAAATGTCATTCTTATTATATCAAAGTTTTATATTTAATAAAACTAAAATATTTGAAAGCAAAACTATGTTTTATATGATTTGTTATACTATATATGAACAAAAAAAAAATATTATTTAATGTGTGCTATTGAAGCAGTACTACAGATACTTGTTTGTGGCAAATCAAGTACAGAATCTTTCTTATTTCTTTTTTTTCAATTATATATTATCATAAAATAAAAATCTTTACAATTACAATTAACATCAACTTAATTAGACAATAAAAAAATGATTTATATTGTTGATGTTGATAGTTAAAGAAATAATCAACAACAAATTGCACCCAAAATTGATATTGCTTTGAAAAATGAAAACTTTAGACTAGAATCATTTTCTCATACTATAAGAGATTATTTTATAGTTTGCATGGATTATAAAATGGATTAATTGATCACTATCTATTATCCATATCAAAAAAAAAATTCTAATACATAAGCATTTGCATGTGAATCACATCCAAATATCTTGAATTAAATGCATGGTTTAAATGATGTCACTACCTACTTAGAAAAAATGAGATTATCTGTCTCAAATGCTTTACTCAAAATAGAACAAGTGTTTTGGGGTGATATATTTTGTATATGATGGGTGTCAAAATGGTTGAACATTCCAATTGTATTATGGTCAATAACTAGGAAAACAAATATTTATATTTCAACAACATTAAAAAAACATGCGTACAATATTTTATTCCATGATGAAAACCCTATTGGTATTCATTATGAGCCACTAATATGTAAAAAAAATATCATATCATGCACTAATACATCAAATTGTGTTTCAATTTTTTGTCCAACATTAGAAAGCTATTGGCAACACATTGTATCTAAAATGGTAAATCGTGTTGCACACTCTTTGCAATGCAAGAAAATGTAATCACAAAAATGTAAATCATTACATATAGCTTTACTTAAAATGAAAAACAAGTATATTATCAACATGGTGATGCATTATTTAGAAGGCAAAATTGAAGAAGGGCCTTTCTATTTACAATGGTTAGCAACTATATTGAAGATACTAATAACTTATGGTCCTTAACAACTAAACAAATTGAACAAGCTTTCAAAAATGAATCAAACACAAGCAATACATTTAATATAATATCATTTGAAACAAATATGACACATATATACTATGAGCCACTAGTAGTAGCACATATTTTGCAACCATTTCAAACAAATCATTCAAGTTATACAAGTTTGATTTAAAAGAGAGAGAGAGAGAGAGAGAGAGAGCAAGGAAAGAAATGTGTGACATATTCTACAACAAATAATAACATAATAGATAAAGAGAAAATTAGTAAAAATAAAACAATATCACTCAATCATTTAAAAAAAAATTATGTAATACTACAACAAATGAATAATATTGTTTAAAAAAAACATGCAAAATAAAAATTCAACACACATTTGAAAGCAATTCAAGATACTCCTCAACATGAATGTTAGATTTGTCAAAGACTCCAATTTCATCATAACATAAATACACTTACTAAAGAAGAACATGAAACCTACAAAAGTTATTTTAGCCTAAGAATTGTACATTCCATGATAAATGTTGGCAAACATTGTAAACGAATGTTACAAATCGATAAGTTGTTGCTCTTTGTCACACCACAATTGATAAGACAAAACAAAACTATTCATATTTTGTCATCTATATCAAAACTTGAATAAAAACTTATACCACCACATCTTGCTTTTGCACAAATTAGACAAAGGAGACATAAAAGGTCTCAAATCAGACTAAATGGTTGTGTTATTAATGTGCCTACAAATATAAACATTATATTAACATTGCTTCCACATTCAATGAATGAGACAGTAAGGATCACTATGGCATTAAAAAGGAAACTAGAATACGAAAATCTATGTCAAATTAGAATTGTTCATCCCAAATTAATAATGAAGACATTAAAACTTTTATGCAAAAGACAATTATATAGACAAGAAAAATTTTCAATAAGCAATACATGGAAAAGAAATTTTCATAAAACAAATACTACAAACTCTAAAATAGAAAATCAATATGGTTACACTAACCCAAATAGTGAGGAAATAGGCAATGTTGATGAATTAAAAACATGTTTTAATACATTTGTATATGAATTTGCATAATCTTGCTTTATATGACTTGCATGATAAAATAAATGAAATAGCACCTAGTGAAGGAAATCAACCCCTTGGAATTTTTAAGGATAGATATGCAAAAGAAATGATCTTCCTAACTCTTTTTTTTGGGTAATCTACAAGAGGGAGACATAACAATAAAATTAAGTATCAAAAAAATGTACGATGAGAGATTTACACTAAAGTCGTGATTTTGCAACTCATATAACTAATCTATTTTTCAAAGCAAAGCATATAGTCATTGACAAATCATTTCAAGTATATCAATAAGAATCAGAGGTCAATTGAAAGGGTGAATCCACTTGCAAAAGACGTTAAGCACAAGCCAAATTTAGAATAAATTTTAAAATGAAACATTGGATACATGAATTTCAAACATATTCGTATCTTTTCAAATTATCTACAACAAACAAAAAATAAATGTATTTGCAATGATAAGAAAACTAGGTCCTCCAACTTTCTTCTTGACCTACTCAAGTGTAGAGCATGCATGGCCACCCTTATTATCAACATTAACCAAATTGTACAAAAATCGACAAAGAAAGAAAAATTGTCAACATGAACTTGATATTGACTCACAAATTTGAAAAGATCAAATCACTTGTACTTGTTATTATAAATTAAATTAGTGGTCTTAAAAAATCATTGCTTAATGATGACATAGTTCTAGGACATATCAACGATTTCTTCTTTGTCACATAATTCCAAAATAGAGGAAATGATGCTTTAATATGGGTAAAAGATGCTCATATATATGGAAATTTAAAAAAATGACAAAGTATATTACATGCAACACAGAAACAGTAAATGAAAGACTTGGTAAGTTACATTTGACACTACACACAAGGTTTAGAAAAAAAAAATGCAAATATATTTTTCCTAAGACAACTACATAAAAGAAATACAATCAACACTAACAAAAGCTATAATTTTCATAAAAAGAGATCCAACACATATTTGGAATAACAGTTTTGTTATAAAAAAAACTACATTATGGGAAACAAATAGTGATACATATTTTTTTCCTAAATGCATTTGTTGTTGCAACATATTGTTTGTCATATATGACAAAAATAGACAAATCTATGACAATGACTTTCACACAAATACAAAAAAGACCATGAAACGACATAAATTTATGTTATACAAATGATTTGTACCCTAAGAAATACCATGTTCAACCTACAACAAATGTCTACTCAACTTGCAATATATGTAGTACTTTCACTACCTTTAAATTAAAGTTCAAGAACGTGTGTTAATAAACACATTTCCACAAGAGTGCACATTTATTCTAAAGTCTAACTTACTATTAAACATGGAACCTAATGATTCAAATCAAGTAAAGTGTAAATCAATTATAGATGACTACGTGATACTCCAAACAAATTGAAAGCAATTTGTCTTTCTCAATTTGTGTCAAAGTATAAAATTAGTAAAGGATAAATAGTAAAACAAAACAATTAAAATACCATTAGTTTGTTAAATATAACGAGAACATTGATTTTGAAACCAATCACATGGAAAAACTGTTATTATATGTTCCATTTCAAAATAAAAAGATGCAATAACAGAAGAATTCTAAACAGTTCAAGATGTCTATGTTTAATCTAAAAAAGAAAATATAAAAAATGTTCAACTAAATTTGCATACAAAATCAATTCAATGTGGGGAGATTTAGAGGATGCATTTAAAAAATTGAGCAAATGGAAATTATAAGTGAAGATATTTGTAGAGTAAGGATATGCTTTCGTTGGTTACTTAGGCCAAGGTTTGTATTTCAAAATCTAGACAAGTGGTGAGGGAATTAGGAATATGTTTCTTCAAAACAAAGTCCTGGTAGCCATCATGGTTTGGAGAATTTACTATAATCCTAACGCTCAATGATGTAATTTTTAAAGCATAAAGTAATTAAAGCAATTTACAATTCATTACCAATGGGTACTAATAATGTGGCTAAGTTTTTGGTTCTCATATTTAACCTCTCGTTGGCCCTAAGTTCTCACTTTAAACACATTTAGATTGAAAGGGACTCCTTGATTACAGTGAAAGAAGTGTCTCAAAAAATCAATGGTTGCTTGGAACTTGCGATACATTTTCAAGAGAAAATACTTTTGCTTCTTGAGAGTTTTGACTCATGAAATTTTGCATTGCTTTAGGAAAGCAAATAGTTGTGCTAATGTCTTACCTAATAAGTCTATTGATGAGAATATATCATTGGGAATTCTTGATGATCAGGAACTTGTTGATGATGAATCACTTCACAAGGCCTTGACACATGATCAACCTCAGTCCATCTCTGACCAACATTATTAAGAAGCTTACATATTGGAGTCCAAGTTGTTTCCTTAAGCTAAGTTGGCATGGGTCATTTCCGCCACTCTCTGCATGATTATACCATGCATGCTCTAGTTGGGCTAGCTAATCACATTTGTCCTTCAAGATTTTTCATGTGTCCTCTAATCTTGTGAAGGGTTTCATCTTCATCCTTTGCAACAATTGCAAAGATCCTTGAAAGTCACTTATGGATTACACTTAATCCCATTTTTTTCTCTAACAATTTTGTTGTCCTTTTACAACTTGTATATTCTATTCACTTGGATTAGTTTTATATGGCCCATTACAGATGTCACTCTTGTATATCTTTCAAAGAAAAAATGCCTTTGAGGGAAATCAGGAGCATATTTTGCACACAATAATATTATATTTTCTTCTCTTATCCCACTACACTCATAATACGAATTTGATCTATATTCATAGGATTCTCATATCCTATTTTATAGATAACTTCATTTACAACTTTCCTATAAAATTGAGTTGTTTTTAATAACTCAATGCATACCACTATTCTAATAACCTATTTAACAAACCATAACAAATAATAATTTTATGCATGCTATGAAGCAATATTCCTAACCCCTACCTGCCCTCCCGCCTCACTATTGCATCATTCTCCAAATGGGAATAAGTGGACCAACAATACTTGATGATGGCGTTTAGTACTTCATCATAAGGTATGAGTAGAGACACACTCATCTACTCATGACAAGCAATAGTGGAACTAGCCTCACTATGCTCACAATATACATTCATCCAAGGATAGGGGCAAACACATCTACCCAATGAAACCTAGGATAGGGACTAATACATCTACCCAAGGTAATACATTATGTTTGGATAGGAACAAACACATCTATCCAACATCAAGGTGTAGTGTCCTAAAATTGTGACACTTGCAATTTCGACTGCATTTGGGTCTTCACGATGGCGATGCAACACGGAACCTGAATGGAGACCCCGAAACTTGTTCATGACGTCAAAATTTGCATTTCTCAGCACCCTGGCCTGATCCTCCTTGCACCCCGCTGTCCCGGGAGGTGGGACCAGAGCGCCCAGCGCCCTGGTCCTTCAGGACTAGGGTGCCCAACGCCCTGGTCCCTGGCCCTATTTTGGGCCCGGTCTCCTATGGGACTTCGGGCCTTTTTGTTTGCAATCTGGAAAATAACATTTCCTGGTCGGCCTAAGGTCGGGAAAATCAGTCTATCAACCCTAATTGGCAAGTATATAAACTACATTTCCTCTCCCATTTTGAGGAGGAAGGACATATGGGTACAAGACGTGGAAACGATATTCAAGCATTCAAACATTCGAGCATTCCTTCAAGCAATTGATCATTCTAAGTCTCCATTCAAGGCTAAGTGTTGCATTCAAGACAAGGATTCAACCATTGAAGAGGAGATCACATATTACAACATACAACATACAACATACAACAACATCTATACCTTCGCATATAAGGATACAAACATCCTTACAACAAGGTATTAGTACTTGTTTTACATTACAGTCATTTACATTTACAGCATTTCTCATTTCTTGGTTAATTCCAAAACCGGGGTTTGACCTAAGGGCAAACCCCTAATCCCTAACCCCCCAATTGTCTTCGCTTTTCTGTGTGTAGATTGCAGGTACGTGACTGAAATTGAAGATCTGGAATCCTTGTGCAGAGACGAACAGATCCCCCTTCGTTTCGCGGATTTTTCGGAGGACCGTGTGCACGCCGGGCGCCATCGTCCCATCAACTTTTGCTCAAATTTGCAGGACAGCGCCGTCTCGACATTTTACTGCTAATTCCAAGTCCGCAGCTTCATATCATATCCCTATCTCTATTTATAAGTGAATCTTTCTTGCTTCTACATCCATTCCTAGTTCAATCTTTCTATCTACATTCTTTACAAAAGAGGATATCCTTGCTATCACAACCCTTGAAACTCATATAGAATCCAATCTTGCATTGCATGGGATTGGATCTTGTGGGTTTCAACCCCTCTTTTGAATGTAAAGTCCCTCCTAAGTGAAAACCATCAACCCTAGTGACTCTCCCTTCTCTCTCCTTGGAGTTGGGGAGGGGAGAATGACTAGGGTTCGATTTTTCCGCTTTACATTTTGGTGAACCCGACGTGAACATCCTCATTCTGATTATTCGTGGTTAAATCTAAAAAATTGGATTCCTTGATTACATTTCCATGTTTGATCTTTTGCAAAATTTTAGAGGTTAATTGCATAAAAACCCTAAATTTTCTTTTTAAGTAATTAAACTTGTGAAATGTTTAATTGTTAATGCTTGTTTCAGATCTGCCCTTCTATTACAAATTGTCAATTCATATTTGTGCTTTAATTCTGAAAATTAAGTGGTTAAGTGTCAAAACCCTAATTTTTGAAACCCTCTTGATTCAACCTTTGTCTGACAATTTCACTGATCAAAACATCTCCAAATCGGCTGTAACTTTGGATTCCGCAATAAAATCACAATATCTTTCATCCCTGAAAATTTGAAAAAAAGTTGCGAGGACCGTGTGCACCCCGAGTGCCATCGTCCCCGACATTTTTTCTGAAATTTCGGGAGATAGATCTTACTGTATTTTTCTGTTAAAATCCAGAATTTTGGCTGATTTTATCAATTTTAACACCTTCAAAATTACAGTCAAAGTTGGTCTAGCGATTGCTTGGATTGAGGCTTCTAATCATTCAAAAATTGTTGAAATTGAAATTTGTGTCAAAATTGTGTTCTTACAGTCCTAAATCTGAAAAGTGTGTTATCATTAATTCGAAATTTCAGTGATTTATTCAAATTTTTGCAATTTGTGACTTTTGAAATTAAGTGCTTAATTACAACAACTTTGATTTCCGCTTTCAAAATTGAATTTTGCGTGAAATTGAGTCAACTTTCAAATTTCAAAACTTGCATTGCTTTTGGTATTCCCTCTAAAATCATAAAATTCAAAATCTCAGTTTCCCTCTCTTTTTCAAAATTCAAATTTTGCATTTTTCGACAATCTTGGAAGGGTTCAATTTTGAGATTGCAACTTTAATTTGGCCTATCTACAGATCGTAAAATCACTCAACTTTTTCAGGTTAGCTGTAAAATCATCATAACTTTCATCCCTGCAAATTTCGAAAAAAGTTGCGAGGACCGTGTGCACCCCGAGCGCCACGGTCCCGGACATTTTTTCCGAAATTTCAGGAGATTGTCCTGATTGTATTTAACAGCTTAAATCTAGAAGATTGGCTGGTTTTACTAAAATTTGCTACCTCTAAAATTCAAAATCTTCTCTCTTTCTTTAGTGCATGAGTTTTACAACAATAAGCCCTACCTACACTATTCCAGTTAGACGAAGCCTTAGAATTAAGTCTTTCCAAGGTTTAATTACTGAGGAGATGGAACCTAATTTGAATGGTCTTTTTAACGAGGACATGGGTAATTCCTCTAATCCTCTTAATGATGAAGAAGCTCTCCATGAGGTTTCTGTAGAACAACTTTCAAAATTGGATAACCAATTTGATGATTTTCGACAGTGGATGTCTCAAGAATACCCCGATAGTCAAGCTCTTTCATTAATTGAGGGTCTAAAACGTATGCTTCAAAGTGATAAGAATGGAATTGATATTTTGCGTGGTATTGCACACATTGTGGATTCGAATGTGATGCCTATGAAGAGTTGTGCTGAAACTTTGGGTTATACACAACCTCCTACTCAAGTCAATCATTCTATTCCTTTGACGACTCCTATTGCTAGTATACCTACTTTTACATCAAACATAATGACTACTTCAATACAGGACATTCCTCCTATGATCACTAATCATGGGGGCAATCCTTCTTCTTCAATCAACCCTCTTCCTTCATTCAATCCAACTTCTTCATTCATTCCTTCAGTGAGTGTTCCTCTTATATCTCCACAAATGAACATGACGCAAGGGGGCAATTTGTTTAATCATTCCATTCCTCCTTGTGGTGTTCCTCCTTTCCAATCATCTCCTATGACTAACTATCATAGTGTCCCACCACCTTACTCTCTACCTTCTTTCAATAACCTAACACCTCCATCACAATCTAACTCTTCGACTGAAGCGACCATTAACAATCTTGCACAAACTGTCTCTTCTTTACAGCAACAAATTGCCTCTATGAATCAATCTAAGTTTAGTGTGCCCACATTTGATGTTGCGAGCCCACTTTCTCTTGATATTGTTCAAGCTATTCCCCCTAAACATGTTGAAATTCCGCATTTGGAGCTTTGTAATGGTAAGGGTGATCCTCTAACACATGTTAAGACCTTTCAAACAATATGTACTGATTTTGCTTATGACCAAAGGTTGCTTGCAAAACTGTTTACTAGAACATTAAGAGACAAAGCCCTACAATGGTATTGCTTGTTGCCTTCCTATTCTATTACTTCTTTCGAACAACTTGCAAATGCTTTCATTCAACAATTTCAAAACAATATAAGTCCTAAAGTTACTTTGATTGATTTAATGCATTGTAAACAAGGTGTTAAAGAAAAAGTGACTGATTTCATTGGTAGATATAAGCATTTGTATGCTCAAATTTCCTTTCCAGTGCCTGATAATGATATTCAAAGAATTTTTATTTCTAATTTACAAAAAGATATTAGAGAAAAACTCCTATTTTCTGAGTTTACTTCTTTCCTACAGTTGTGCGCAACTCTTCACAATTATCAACTAACTGTGAGTCAAATGGAACAATCACATCCTATGGCTCCGAGTGATAAGGGTGATAGTAGTCAACAACCATTTGGGAAGTTTAAACCGAACAGAGAGTCCATTAAATTCAATGAAAAGATCATCAACAACAATGTGAATGCAGCATCAGGTGTGCCTCCTATTTCTAAGTTTTTCAAGAAAGAAAGAAAGTTCACTCCTTTGAATGAATCATTGCATAGTATTATGAATAAGTTATTGGAACAAAATGTGCTTACTCTTCCTCCTATAAGGCAAATTGATCCTGCAAAGATTACTTCACCTTATTTTGATAACAAATCTTTTTGTCAATTTCATCGTCAACCTGGGCATGATACTGAAAAATGTTTTGCTTTAAAGGGGGAAATTCAAGATTTGATTGATAATAATACTATCTCTGTTTCTGGAGTGAATGATAAAGGCAACACATCTGTAGCTCCTCCTAACCAAAATCTTCAGATTTTTACGGATCCATTGCCTTCTCATACCTCTAATGCGATTGATACTACTGATTCCTCTGTCTCACCTGATGATCTCGTGTCTATGACTCCAAATGTGATTAACTTTGTGGAGCAACAAAAAATTCCTAAAGAACCTTCCATCACATTTGATTCTAGTGAAACTATCAGGGCACCTGACGGTCCTTTATATATAGTTGCAAAAGTCAAAAATACACCTTGCCGTGGAGTGCTTATTGATCCTTCTTGCATGGTTAATGTCATTACTGAAGAATTCCTTTTTACTTTGCAATTGAATCAAGTGATCTATGACAAAATAAATGTGGTTGTGAAACTATTTGATGCATTTTCTTCTCCTGCAATTGGTTCTATTACATTACCTATTGAGGTCCATAACAAATCCCTTGATGTGGACTTTTCTATTATTCCATCATCCGAACAATTTCGTGTGAAGCTAGGCTATCCTTGGCTATCTTCCATGAAAGCTATTGCTTCTCCTATCCACAAGTGCTTGAAATTTTCCCATAATGGTGAAGTTGTTACTGTCAATCATAGTCTCTTTAAACCAGCTGAAAGAACTTCTAGTGTTCCTATTGATTACTTTTGGCCTAAACAATTCCAGTCTCTTCCTCCGCGAACTGATCATCTTTTCAAATCTTATCAAAAGTGGAAAAAAGATATGATCCTATCTCTAAGTGAACCTAGAACACCCAAACTTGACATTCCTATCATTCTTGAGAAGGAAGTTCTTCCTTTGAAAGATAAAACTAATGTCTTTCCTCAAGAAGATTCCCAACCCATTCCTATGGATGTGACTATGCCTATATCTAATAAACTTCCTAAAAGTAGACCTATACCTCCTCGTCATGATGGACTTGGTCTCCTTCCTAAACCAAATATTCCTCCCTTATATGGAGCAGTTCCTCCTCCTTCCTTTTATAGAGAGAAGAGACCTTCCTCTTCTCCTATTATTCAACCTAAGAGACCACAACCTAAACACCCAAGTGATAAGGATGAGAACATTCCTCCTCCTCAATCTTCTCAACTTCCTACTAAGACTAGACGAAATCGTTTTGCACGTGAACGCCGACGAAAGCTTCGTCTTAGAGCTCAGGCAGCTGCCTCTCAAACTTTGCAATCCCCAAAAACACCTTCAACAAGCATTATTCCATTTTCTCCTTAGCCAGAAATTGAGCCAAAATCTCCTAAACATAAGATGCATGATGGTCTTGATCCTGTGCGAGTTAAAGATCCTATTTTTATAAATCTTGATGATGATATAGATGAAAATGTTATTCATGATGCAAATGTTACTCCTGTTCATCCTGATAGTGAATATGAATATGTTGATGTTGATAACCATTTATCTAACGCATTTTCTAAAGCACTTATCCTAGCTCCTAGACAAGAACACTGTGGCTTGGGATATGAACATAGCCCTTGTTTGGATCTTGTGATAGCTCCATCTACTGTGTTGGATGTTCCTCCTCTAGCGTGTTCCCTACCTTCCCGAAACATTGATCAGCAAGATCGGGGGGGTAGATGACGTGCTAGACTAGTTTCATTAGCATAGCAGATTCTCTCCCCCTCTCTTTTGTTACTTCTTCTATGTGTTATTCTCATTCTTCTATTTGTTGTCCTTAGTGTTGTCTACTTGAGGACGATGCAAAACATTGAGATCTCTTTTGGTCTCTCTCATGTTGACTCAAAAGACACATGTGTTCCCTTCTTCTAGGTGACCTTCCTTGATTGGGGAATGAAAAACAATTATGCATACATACATATGATATACATGAATTATCATACAGCATACTGACCCCGAGGAAAGCGAAGTCACCTTGTGCTTTGTGTTTTGTGTCTATTATCCTTGGGGTTATCTCACACTTGGGGGCTAAATCCTTGTGATAACGTGCTCCTTTCCCTTCTCATTCTTATATGTATCACTACCTTAAAGCAATCACCCCCGGTGAGGCATGTGCGATCGCTTTAACGTAGGGGGGCATACATCCCGTCCATATCTTTTCAAGATACTTGAAAATTTCTTGACAGATTTAGCTTTGCCTTGAAAATTTTTGATATCTTTCTTGCATGACTCATAGTGAGGGAACCTTACTACTGACAGTCATGGTTCTCCCTCGTGATCTTCCCTTTTACTTTGTCAATCGAAGTCGTAAGATCCTTAGTCCACTGGGGGCTTGGTGTATCTTGCCTCCTTGACGTGGTGAAAGTTTTTCAATGTTGTTTCCTTGTACTTTACCGGAAGTATGAGCGTACGCTTATACTCCCGCTAAAGTGGGGGCTAAATGTAGCATCCTAAAATTGCGACACTTGCAATTTCGACTGCATTTGGGTCTTCACGATGGCGATGCAACCCGGAACCTGAATGGAGACCCCGAAACTTGTTCATGATATCAAAAACTGCATTTCTCAGCACCCTGGCCTGATCCTCCTTGCACCTCGCTGTCCCGGGAGGTGGGACCAGAGTGCCCAGTGCCCTGGTCCTTCAGGACTAGGGCGCCCAGCGCCCTGGTCCCCCAGGACCATGGCACCCAGCGCCCTGGTCCCTGGCCCTATTTTGGGCCCGATCTCCTATGGGACTTCGAGCCTTTTTGTTTGCAATTTGGAAAATAACATTTCCTGGTCGGCCTAAGGTCGGGAAAATCAGTCTATCAACCCTAATTGGAAAGTATATAAACTACATTTCCTCTCCCATTTTGAGGAGGAAGGACATATGGGTACAAGACGTGGAAACGATATTCAAGCATTCAAACATTCGAGCATTCCTTCAAGCAATTGATCATTCTAAGTCTCCATTCAAGGCTAAGTGTTGCATTCAAGACAAGGATTCAACCATTGAAGAGGATTTCACATATTACAACATACAACATACAACATACAACAACATCTATACATTCGCATATAAGGATACAAACATCCTTACAACAAGGTATTAGTACTTGTTTTACATTACAGTCATTTACATTTACAGCATTTCTCATTTCTTGGTTAATTCCAAAACCGGGGTTTGACCTAAGGGCAAACCCCTAATCCCTAACCCCCCAATCGTCTTCGCTTTTCTGTGTGTAGGTTGCAGGTACACGGCTGAAATTGAAGATTTGGAATCCTTGTGCAAAGACGAACAGATCCCCCTTCGTTTCGCGGATTTTTCGGAGGACCGTGTGCACGCCGGGCGCCATCGTCCCGTCAACTTTTGCTCAAATTTGCAGGACAGTGCCGTCTTGACATTTTACTGCTAATTCCAGGTCCGCAGCTTCATATCATATCCCTATCTTTATTTATAAGTGAATCTTTCTTGCTTCTACATGCATTCCTAGTTCAATCTTTCTATCTACATTCTTTACAAAAGAGGGTATCCTTGCTATCACAACCCTTGAAACTCATATAGAATCCAATCTTGCATTGCGTGGGATTGGATCTTGTGGGTTTCAACCCCTCTTTTGAATGTAAAGTCCCTCCTAAGTGAAAACCATCAACCCTAGTGACTCTCCCTTCTCTCTCCTTGGAGTTGGGGAGGGGAGAATGACTAGGGTTCGATTTTTCTGCTTTACACAAGGTCATGAACAGGGATACACACATCTACTCACAACAATTATGATTGGGGACACACGCCCAATCATAATCACCAACTCTTGTGATTGGGGACATACACATCCAATCATTTACGTAATCTTGTGAATAGGAACAAACACATCCATTCACAAGCAACCAACAATAGTGATTGGGGACATACACATCCAACCACAACATAAAAAGATTGAACATAAAGCCCTTGTTGTCATGTATGTAGCAACCATTATAGATTATTGCCACTCTAATCACAAATGACATGAGATGATTATCGTTGCCACCTAGAAACCGATCTTGGCTTTAGTCATTTTGGTACAAATAGTTGTCACTAATGCAATTTCACAGCCCCATCGCTAGTGACTAGTGAAAGGTCGATGAATATCCTCCAACCTCCTGTGCCACCGTCCTCCAATAGATTTGTTTCTTAGCAAATTTGGCTTTGAGATTTAATTCATCGATTGTGAGGAAAGAATATATTCTCCCCCCTTTAATGTGAAATTCTTACAAAGAGTGTTGGGTACCACCAATCATGCACTCCAATTACAATTGATTTTATCAAATAAAACTATTAAAACTTAAATTTAAAAACTATGCCTTTTACATTGAAATGATCAAATTTTGAGGATAGAGCAACGCAGGAGACTAGAGCTTCGGCCAAGGGACTTGTAGGGTTTTCGAGCACAGGGAGGACACCCCTAGGAAAGAAGGTATGGTTCTCAGAATATGCATCAAGGTTTCAATCATGTGCGGAATGATAAACGACCATGGCAAAAACCAAATAGGGCTTGGGAGGATCAGAACAGGTTTTTTTACCCTCAAAAATAGTGGGGGGAGGAGACCAAAGTCAGGGACACAAACTGTCGCAAAAACATGAATCTTAGCAGTATGGGGCATCGTAATAAATAATATGGGCCAAAAACTATATGGCAGCATTTCCAGGAAAAAGAATGGCAACCAAAGTCAAAAATGCAAAAGGCAAACATGGCCCATGTGAGTCGAGAGGAGGAGAGTTTGGAGAAAGTCTTGTTAATGCTGGATAACCAAAGCTGGACTGGATCAGTAGCCTTTTTTTTGGGCGCGAGGCCTATTTTTAAAATTTTTTGGAGATTGGCCATCTGTGGGAAAAATGAAAGGATGGTGCACAGAAAACTAGAACCACAGGATTGAGATAAAAACCATGCCAAATGGTTTTTTCTTGGTAATCACTGAGAATGAGAAGGATAAATAGTGGATTTTGAATAGTGGACCCTTTTTTATGGGTGGTAGAGGACTATATATCCGAGATTGGGAACCTAACTTTAACCCATTGCAGGCGTCAATTGAAGAGATACCCATATGGTTACGATTATACAATCTTCCCAGAGAATACTGCAATGAGGAATCTTTCCAAGCTATAGGTAATAAATTAGGGTTTTACATCAAAGCTAATAAGGCTATAGAATCCAAAGATTTTAGTATATACGCATGAATCTGCATTGGATGGAAACCCCATTGCCCCCTTCCAGCAAACATAGAGATCATTACCAATGAAGGGCAGTGGCTACAAAAGATTAAAATTGAAGAATCAAGTGAAAGATACAATTACTGCAAAAAAGATGGACATTCGGAGAATACTTGTCTAATTGGCCCAAAAGGGAAAAATGTGGAGTCAATGATCCAAGAAGAGTTAAATTTATTAGTGAGAAAAGATAATGAAATGGGTGAGAAGGAAACAGAGAATGGCATTACACAAATTACGCAGATGCCTTTGATTCAAGGGGAGGTTTCGTCGGACGCAAACAAAAAGGTCTTCGCGAAGGAAGAGATAATAGTGGATGTTTCCCCAAGAGATAAACAACTGGAGGCAGCAGAGTGGGTAGAAGAAGCTATTATTCAGGTGGAGAAAGTAGTAGAGGCCCTGGATGAAGCGAAATCTAGAGCTACATCCCTTGTGGGAGAGGGACAACCGGTGGAGATGACTGAGAAGACTGAGGACCTATAGGAGGATGCCCTAGAAAAGGATGGAGTTAATGCAAGCAGAGATTTGGAGGGAGAGGAAGATGATGATGAATGGGTATGGATGGGTGAGGAAGACATCTTGGAGACAAGGATAGTAGAGCACACTGAGCCTGAGTGGAACAAGATTCGTCTAGGAGAAAAAAGATCTAGAGGTAGGAAATCAAATCAAGTTAGAATTGCGATGGCTAGAAGCGCTAAGGGACAAAGGAAACTCACAGTAAGAAAGGGAGTTACCCTTCCTGAAGGACAATGAAAATCATAACATGGAATGTCAAGGGTTGCAATGCCCCTGATAAACATCGATTGATCAAAAGAGGATTGGATCAATTAAGGTCAGATGTATTTTTTTGCAAGAAACTAAGCTTAATAAAGAAGATGCAGGTGTGCTCATTCGATCTTGGAAGTAGTGGAAGGGAATCTTCGTAGATTCAGAGGGTGCATCAGGAGGTTTCGGTATACTTTGGAACCCATCCAATCATAGGGTGGAGGTAATTGGTGACTCTCGTATGTGGTAGGTGTGTAAGATCCATTCCTTCCCTTTGAATGTTGATTTCTTTTTGGTTAATGTTTATGGACCGACTAAACCAAACCAACAAGGAAATTTCTGGCAATCCCTCTCCTCCCTCATCCAAAAACTGGAAGAAGGAATTATCATTATTGGGGAAGATTTTAATGTCATTCTGGAAACCAGTGATAAAGTGGGGGGCAAGAAAGGTCCTACTTCATCCCAAGCAAATTTTCAAAATTTTGCGATTAGCAATGGTCTCAAAGAAATCAAATCCAAGGAAGGACAATTTACATGGTCTAACAGAAGGATTTTGGGGAATCACATAGCGGAAAAACTGGATCATTTTTTCTTGGGAGGAGCTTGGGCGGAATCCCCCCTCCTTTTTGTTTTATCCAATCGATGGTTGCTTCAGATCATCTACCAGTGGAACTCATTATTGCATTTGATGGCCCACCCATTAGGTGCCCCTTTAAATTTTAAAAGATGTGGTTGGGGGATGGGAGCCTGCGAGACCTAATTGAGGAATGGTGGTCTGGCACTCTGGTGCAGGAGCACCTAGTTTTCCTTATACTCTCCATTTTTTCGTATTTTTCATGCTTAAGTGTCTTTTTAGTTTTGAAATGTTGTCATAGGTTGTTTTGAGTCATTTCCTAGATGTTTGATCTCATTTTGTGCTTGAGAGATCAAGTTTTTATTTCTAAGGTTTGAGTTGTCAGTTTTGTGCTCTTAGGCCAAATAAGGCTAAAAAGTGGAAAATTGCCTTATAGGCTTAGCCATGCTTTGGAAAGAATTGAAACATGTTTTGAAAGTGTTTTTAATAATTCCTAGGTGATTTTGGAAGGTTGATTGAGTTAGGTTGCTCAAATTGCCACTTGGAGCAACAAAAGTTGTCATTCTTGCTTGTAAAAGTTGTCATTTTGGACACTTTTTGTAAAAAGCAGACAAAAATGCCTTATGCCCGTACAGGAATTGATAACTACCTCAAAATTCTATTTATATGCCTTCCTCTTCTTGGTATAGGGTTGGCTTTTGTACTTTCTATCATAATCAATTGAAAGAGCAAGCATTTTAATGACTTTTCTCATGTTTTACACTCCATTTGTATAGCAGTCCGTACTGGGACTTCTCCTTTCCATACTGTACCTTTTGGAAAGTGGATTTATTGTATATTCAATTCTCTACATGTAATTAGTTTGCATGTTGTGCATTTGGAAGTTGGTTTTGTAAAATTGTTTTCATTTTGCTCCTTGACTGTCCTGTCAAGGGTTGTGGACTCCAAAATGCATCAACTTGTCTAAATCCAGGTTTGGGCTCCCATGGGTGGACTTAGAAAATTTGTATTGCACATGTACAGTGTAAATATTTCATATTTTGGCGAGGGTTGTGAAAAAGAAGTGCTTTTGAGCATATGCTAGGCAAGTTGGTGATGGATTTGGCTAGCAATGTGAACAAAGACCAAACTTGTTTGTGCTCAAAGATCAATTTGAGTGAGAAAACTTAAGGCAAAGGTCTGCATTAGTCTCCTTGGAGTTTTAGATATATTTCGAGCTCCAAACAGTGTTTATTTCACCTTGAAAAAGTGTTAAGTTGTGACTGGTAGCGAGTACCCTGTTTTGGGGAATTTAATGTCTTTTGAATCCAAAGTTGATTAATGAACATGTTCATGCTTTGGAATCTTGTGACAAGTGTTGAAAAAGTGTTTGGATATTGTTACAAACCTTGGTGAATTTTTCCTTGAAGCTCTAACCTTTCAAAGTGCAGAAAAAAATAGTGAATTAGTAGTGACAGTGCTTAAACAGTCATTTTACTGCCTTTTTCAGTTTGTATAGCAAGTGTTTGATGTAATGTCATGCAGGGCAGGGTTGGATAATTTTTCCAAATGATATGGTAGAGGTTCTACAAGAGTTTGGAAGCTTGGTTTGTGGTGTAAGAGTGAGTTCCTATGTTGCTTGAGCAAAACCCTCCTTTCTTGCCTAAAAATGTGGACAGACATTAAACCACCTTCTCAAGAGCCAAAAATACAAAAATCCTTGAGCTTGGACCTTGTTGACACCTTCCAAGTCAGGTTACAAGGTGGTTGTGGCCATTGTTACACTAGACAAGCAAATTCACCCCAGTTAGGCCTCCATGGGCTAGTAGCCTTTTTAGCCCTGTTTTACCAAAAGTGAACCCGATTGCCTCAATGATGCTAGAACCTTTGTAAACTCTTGAAGGACAGTTGAAATACACAAAATGGCCTAATTCAATCAAAATTGACAGTTAAGACATCAACTTGGGGTGTGGACCTATGGTGGAGGATTTGAGTAACATTGAGGAGATAAGCTTGAGCAAGGAAGTGTAGCAACATAATAGGGTGGTTGGTTGAGAAGTGGTGTGGGTGTTGAAGATTGATATTGCAAACTCTAATTGAACACAAAAGAAAAATCATTCCCTTTGGGTCCATTTGATTGATTAAACCAATTTAGACTTATTGAGCAACTTCTCACTCAATCTTCCTATCAGACTCTTGAGGTGCTAGGTACAATGGCCTTTAGGTTTGTTAAGATTATAATTTGTTAAGTCAAAAGTTAAAGAGTGGAACCGGACTAAATTTGAGAATATATTTGCTAATAAGAAAGACTTGGAGAAGAAGCTGGCCACATTACAAGAAACAATAATTCAAAATGGAATGTCCTTAGAGTCTTTTTTGCAGGAACGTGATCTTAAAAATTAGTACAATGAGATTCTGACACGGGAAGAAATCCATTGGCGACAGAAATCGAGGGAGTACTAGCTTAAGGAAGAGGACAGAAATACAAAATTCTTCCATAATTCGGTCAAGGCTAGAAGATCCTGGAACAAAATCACTTCCATCCATAACAAGGATAATATCCTATTGGAAAACCCAGAGGATATCAACAGAGAGGCAGTCAAGTTCTTCTCGACTTTATTGGCTAACGAGGGTAATATAAGTGCAAGGTGAACTCACAATACTGGTTCCCACTTTTTGACCAACTTTGACACTTAAATGAATATTTTGAAAAAAACCTTCAGTTTCCGACACCTATAACTTTTAAACCGTTAAGAATTTGAAGATGATATAAACTAGTGGTTTTTAACATCTTGTTTGTAGATTCTAAATATATTTTTTTCAAATTTGTTTGAATAAAATTTTATTGATTTTTCCATCTCCCTCAAAAGTAGTTTTTTACAGCAAACAACATTTTTTAAGAGTGATGTGTATCCCGAAACGCATACAAGGGGATCTCCCATGGAATCAAACAAGGGGATCCTCTATTTGGGGGCCAAACCGTATGGAACTATGGCATAGCCTTATAGATAGTTGTGTCAATCATCTTGAAGGATGGAAAAGTAAATGGCTTACCTTGGCTGAAAGAATAATGCTCCTCAAATCGGTCTTGTCTGCCCTTCCTATATATTCCATGACGGCTCTAAAGATCCTAGAGAAAGTGATCAAATGCATTAACAGAGGAATGAGAAAATTCCTTTGGAATGGCAAAGAGGCGAGAGACAAGATTCCTTTGATTAACAAAGTCTGTCAATCAAAGTTGACTGGGGGGTAGGTTTGCGGAAATGGACTTTGCTTAATGAGGCAATGGGAGCAAAGCTACTATGGCAAATGTACTCTCACCCAAACCAAAAGTGGGTACAAATTTCAAAACATAAATATCTAGATCAAATGAGCAGGGAACGAATTTTCACCATCAGGGTCCTTCCCAAAGGATCGGCTATCTGGAACTTCATTTGCTCTTGTAGACATGTGATCACCGATCACATCACATGGGAATTAGGTAAAGGGAAATGGCCAAATTCTGGACGGACTCATGGGAGGGACGGCCAGCACTCAACCAAAGGCAAGGTTGTGAGGAAATTAAATAGGTCACGGAATCACAGTGGGGTGTGAAGGTAGTAGATTTCATCACTAAGTGCAGGGTAAATGGAGTAGACCACTGGGAATGGAAGAAGTCGGACAATCTTCCAATGACTCCAAACCAGAAGGCTCTGTTGAAGTCCATCCTACAAGAGTATACGCCACCCTTGTCGAATAAGGAAGATACGCTTAGATGGTGTGGATCAAAATCTAGGCAGTATTTGGTCAAGATTGGCTATGGTATTTTAGAAAAATTGGAAGCAAGAGTGGACTTACCCACTAAACTATTATGGAGCTCTCCTATCCTCCTAAAAGCAGGAGCATTCTCATGGTTGGTTCTAAGAAAGAGATTCCTGACAGGAGAAAGGTTGTGCAGGTTAGGCTTCCTGGGTCCATTTAGGTGCACAATGTGTAAGAAAGTATAAGAAACTTTGGATCAGCTGCTACTTCAATGCGAGGAGGCACAAAAGGTATGGAAAATCCTTCTTGGTAAGCTAAATTAGGCCATCCCGCTTCCTAATTTGATTTCTAATATTTTTACAAGCTGGAAAATACCTTGCCGAAAAAAAATCCCTTCCAGTCTATGGCTAGTGGCCCCATCTCTAGTAGTTTGGAAAATTTGGAAGGAGAGAAATAGGAGAATTTTCCAAGAAAAAGCAGAATCTGAGGAGAGTTTGTGTGCAAGAGGGGAAAGAGAAATAGTTGAAGCGGTTTCTACGGCGGCTAGGAATCATAATTTAGCAAAACATCCTTTCACAAATGAAGATAGAGATATCCAGGCAAAATGGCCTCTGATACACTCCCAACCTGTTAATGGGTCTTCAGGGGTTGATCCTTCTCCTCCTACAGAGAAGGTTAAATGGGAACCACCAAGAAAATAGTGGATAAAGATTAATTTCCATGGTGCATCAAAAGGAAATCCGAGAATCTCAAGTGTTGGGGGTGGTGGCAAGGGATGATAATGGATTTATCATTTTCAAAGGAGCTCAGTGATTGTTGGATGGCACTAATAATGAAGCAGAGGTCCAAGCAGCCTTTCTAGCAACAAAACTAGCCTTAAATATGAAAGTCCAATGGTTGCACCTAGAAGGGGATTCTCATATAGTTATTAATGCAATAGCTAAAGGCAACACGCCATGCTGGAAGATAAACCATTGGCTGGCTATGATCCGAGAGAGGCTCAACACAATTGTGGATTTTCGTGTCTCGCACATAAGGAGGGGAGCAAATGCAGTGGTAGACTTGCTATCTAACATTGGAAGTGAATTGGATAGCTGTGCAGCCAAATGGTGGAAAGGTGATGGTCGCATGTGGAAATGGAATTAATTGCAACCTTTTAGAAATTTGTAGTCTTCAACATGAAAACAAGAGCAAAATATGGCAAGTACATATGCCAAGCTAGCGCCTGCTCTTTGAAGAAGGGAGTTCTTTGTGGCAGGTCACATGCTCGGAGCGGGTGGAGGATGGCAGTAAATCCTGCGTATGATCTCATGGAATTAATGCCTTATCTTTGGCACTCATTATCCAGCCTATATGACGGAGGAGAATTCATTACTCTTCGAGTTGTGTGCTAGGGTTTGTTTGAAGTAGAATCAATTGTATTTTGTAGCATTGTTGACATTGCATTGCAGGAATTGTTGCTTCAAAATTGCAGGTGACTATGGAAGCTAATTTCACTCTGCGAACGGACAAGAAGTTGGTGCCTTTTTTGGGCAAGGTATCGGAAAAGCGGATGCAGGGACTCTTCCGGTTTAAAGCAGAGAAGCTATGGGCGGTGGCTCATCTCATGTTGGCTGAGGAGGTAGCTTATGTCTGCCACCGATATTGAACTAACATGGAGGTGTACTCATTGCTTCTGGTGTGGGCATGTGAGTTCGAGCCGGAGGTGGAGAAGGTAAAACTAACATTGACCAAATTGATTGATGGGGATTTTTTGATAAACCTCGATTCAATCTTGGAATGGGTGGTACCTCGAGTTGGCAACTGTATTAAGGAAGGAGATGACTAGGAAGAATTACTTCCTTTTGTTCGTGGACTAGAGAATGAAATCAAAGAGCAATGTTGAGAATGTGCTCGTGTGGGTTGGGAAGCGATGAAGCTCTATGGGAAATTAACCAGAGCGGATGAAGTTTTAAATGCTCTACATGTGGTGGCAAGGATGGAAGTTGGCAGGGACTTGAGAGACAGGTTCAAAGAAGGACGGTTCATTTAGCTACTGGCGAGTTTGGAGGGCGACCCGGTCTTCGGATGCCTAGACTGCATCCCAAGGATGAAAGGTAAAGCAGCAAAGGGGAAAGCGTCGGCCACTGAGGAGGGAAGAGAGAAGGCAGCCCAGGATGATAGTGAGTGAGTGGCCTGTTGGCCAGTGTTTTACATATGTTCTTACATGCTTTCAACTGTTAGTTTTTGCTCTAAAACTTTAATTATTTTTGGAACATTTGGGTTTGGCGAACCAGCAAAGATCTAGTTTTTTGCTTTTAGATATCATAAGCTGTAGGGTTGGGTAGCTCATAAGATATGACTGTGGGTGATATGGGATTGATATTTACTGCATTCATGCATTGTGGAAGACTGTAAATTTTGTATATTTAAATTTCTGCATTAATACAATGAAAAAATATTTACCAATAAAAAAAAAGCAATTTATAAACCTATTAAAATATTAAAGTTCACTTAATCATTTATTTCAAAATTAATTTTAATAACACATAACACACAACAACAAGGCAAAACACACCTTCCTGTTGTGGTTTCTCAGCTTCTTGTTGTGGTTCTACAGCAACACTCTGTAGCTACTTCTGATCACAACTTTGTTGAATCACTTCCACTTGATCTCTCTCTTGGTCCTAATGATTGTATCGCCTAGACTGTGGTTCGTCGAAGGTGGAAGGGGAGGTCTTCCCCCCTTGTCCTAACCTCTCCCTCTCAAGTTTTGGGTGTCTCTTCCCCTCCTTGAGTTGGGTCTAGTTTGTTTTTTGTTCTGTTTGTTGTAAAGGGGCTTGCTCCCTTTGTTTGTTTTGTCTTTTTGATAGTCTCTAACTATGTTAAGGATCGGTTGCCTAGCTAACGCTGTTTTTTTAATCAAAAACAATAAGGCAAAATAGAAACACGACCCACATACCAACAAAAAGGACAGTTGACCGATGACTGACATTGCTCAATGACGAGCAATGCTAAGGGTAAACTCATGGCCTTAAGACTATCTCCTCCACTTCCATCGGATTATTTAGGTATGCTCAGACATGTGGGACCAGGTGAAATCAGCACCTTGTACCTGCAAATCCTGCATCACCAATTCACGCATATATATATATTCACAGTAAACACATCGATGAAGGAGAATCATGACATTCCCTGGCTCACCGAAGTGAGTGAAGGAAAATCGTCTCCGCGCACCCCATACACTTACAAACATGATAACATGTACATAACGCATCTCACGCATAAAATAAATGTGTTAGTCCATGGTCAGTAATCCAATCAAATAACTTCTAACCATCATTAAGGGAAATAATGCGTAAAAAATATACATTGAAACTCAAATCAAAGTATAACACATCATAGTATAATATCTGAGTAAAATATCACCATATAATGCATCCACTAATATCCACTAAAAAAGTCAACTATACTCAAAACATGTATCTAAAAAGTCTAATCGAAGGAGGGGTACTACAAAATACTATTTTGTAAAATGGAGATCTGGACCACCCTCACCAAGGACGACCACCTACCATGCTCTTGGTCATGGACCCTTGCAACCAACAGTGAATGTTTACCATTCACAACGTAGAAAAAGGCTGCAATAAATACATTGTACTGGTAGCTCCATTGGTAAACAATTTGACTCATGGCTGGATGGTTAAGCAACAAAGTTCAAAAGATTGCTTGAAAGCAAATTTTGTATGGTTTTGTATGGCAGTTGTAATCCTCCAACTGAGATAGTTGAAACTACACAGAATTGACGATATCCAGTAAAATCTAGTGATAATCAAGGGTCAAGAACTGATCTCTCAAAGAACTTTGGCCAAAAAATTGGGAGATGCTTATACAGCACCAAAATATTCAAGCTCATATTGCAATCATAGAGAAGGAAACTGAACAAATGGCTCATAGTATAGAAACTTTGCTAGGTGGCCATGAAAAGAAGTAAAATCTAGAGTGGCTTTTACTATAAGTTCAAGCGACTAAGAAGAAATGTTCTTTCTATACTACTTTTCTCTTGTGTAATGTATACTTATTTAAATGAACCAGATTTTGATGTGTTTTGTAGCTCTCGAAGTACTAATTTCCTTGGTCTAAATTAAGCCAAAACTGTTGTCCATCTAGAAATGACTTCTTATGCCACTTACGTGAGTATGTTTAGAATATAGACAAAACTGAAACCTACACTCTCTTTGCAACGAGCAATTTTGGGATGCAACCAATGTATTTTCCTTAAGCCAACAAGACAAAATGAAAAGCAAAGAAGTTCAGTAGAGAGTGAAGACAATCTAAAGCAGCTTGAATTGTAACCCTAGGCAATCGAACTGACATCTAACATGTAATATGAAAGCAAACATAGCAACTATGTGTGAGATTAAGACCGTCTACATTTAAAAACAAAGTAAAGAATGCAAGACTTCTTCACTTTGTCGTGTACTTGTCAGCGAACCTAACTTTAAAAAAAATTATGGAAGCCATCCACAAATTCGTTTTTTCTATTCAATATTGCCAAATTCACCAAGGGCACAATCCCGACCTCATCCCTTATACATGTCCAAGCTTGCACTCAGCAAAACTTGATCCTTAGTGGGCTCATTAAGAATATTTCAACTTCACCAGTAGACCAAGGGCCCATTGACAAACCTAACTTAATTTCAAAAGTAAGGTTTTATGAAACATATCTTCACTTCACGGTGTGGCTTGTCAGAAAACCTAACCTGGTTTCAATATGAAGTTGTTACCACACCCTAGGCAACAACTTAAGAGTGTTCCTTTCAATTTAGCATTCTACTTCAGAGCTTTCCTTTCAAATTATCAATTTTATTCAAGGGTTCATTCTAACCCAAGGTTTGACCCAAGAAAACCCCTATCAAACAACACCATTTTTCTCCTTTGTATGTGCAATTGACAAGATCTAGAGAAAGCAAATATAGATTTGGAAAAAGTAGGTAGAGACACACATGGCCCTACCATCATCTAACACCTTTTTGACAACATTTGAAGGAAACAATCAGAACGGCATCCTGATCCCGAAAATATATATGTTGTCCGCATCAAGGTGCATAACCCCTGTTCTCCCACATTTCCAAACCCCAATTTCAGACACAAGTTCCTCTCTACTTCCTATTTCCAAATCTATGCTTCATGACTGCATATCTGACATGCTAATTATTGTCAATTTTACATCTCTAACCCTAGGTTTTGCATTATATTCATACATTTCAATTGCTCATTTTCAACTTGATCAAAGAGAGCACTCTTCTCGATAGACTTGAGGTTGAATCTATTGATTTTGTTGGTGTAATTAATTATTCATGTTGGATATTAATACACCTTACTTAAGTTTACTTAGATACATGCATTTCATAGTAGTTTGGGTATGAGACACTTGGGTGTTTGTGCCACATTGGGATAGTGTGTGTAGGAGAATTTCCACCTTTTGTGGTCTTATCTTGTTACATTCCACATTCAGTGGGTGATCCACCTCATGTGGAATATTATATTGTTTCTCCTACTTACCACACCTATTTCCTACCTACCCTTGTTTCTTATTGAGCCACATGTCATGTTTGTGTGCTCACATATCCATATAGCCTTGCCTATATAAGCAGGCTCATATTCATTGTATGTAATGATTGTTTGATGATCTAGTTGATCAATATTTTCATCTTGATAGAATACAGTTTATTCCTATCATCTATTTTGTCTCTCTATTGTACTTTTCATTGAGCTCTTGATCTTGGCAAAATCTCACATGGTATCAGAGCCTAGAGGGCTTCATTGATTAGTCTTTTGGAGACATTTTGGAGGCTTCAATTTTCGGATCTAGGGAGGTTCTATTTTTTGGTGCGTCGTACAACGATTTGGATATCACGGTTGAGTCTGGGAGGCCGTTTCCATAAATTTTGAGTATAAATTTGGCCATATTTGAAGGAAGGAAAAAATTCTCCTATTTTGGTATATTGTATGGATTTTTGTTAAAAAAAAAAAATTTATTTTCTGCGATTTTTTATTTTCAAATCTATTATTTCAAGTTGCAAAAATTTTATAAAAAAAAAAAATCGGGGTTATCGTAAAAGTTTTTATTTTATCAAAAAAAATCAAAAAATATTTTTCGGAGCGGTTTGACCCCCCGACACCCCGTACCACAGGGTTTATTTATTTGCAGGGTTTTATTTATTGTGGGGACCCCACCCACATTCTGACATCCGTCGACCACACAGCTCCCACCGGCCACACCACTCCCGGGTTCTTCTCCAGCATCATCGGCCCCCACTTCCACCTCCACTGTCGGCCGCACTTCTACCTCCCATCGCTTCTTCGTCGACAACGACTCCGCAGCACACTCTCCTGTCGGTCGCCGATCTTTGTTGCCCCGAGCTCCGGCACATCCTCCCATGCTCCAGCGTCCCTACCAATTTGTGCACCTCCCATCAACGTTGTTCGGGCCCCTGTCGTGTACCTGCCTATGTGGTGCTTCTTGGGCACCGCCTCTGGCCCCGTCATCCGATCTCTGCAACTTCGGCTCCTCCCTCCACGTGTCCACGCAGACAGATGAAGTTGCTTTTTTACTCGGATTGCCACGCGTCAGCCATGTGAGTCCCAGTCACCACCACACTAGCGCACAGTCACTGCCCAGTCAGCCTAACACGGAAGTTGCCATGTCATTAGTCATATGTCACATCAGCCTGCCACCTGTTTTGCCATGTCAACAACCGTACTTCTGCCACGTTAGTCGTACGGCCCACTCAGCAATTGCCACGTCACTATGTTCGTACAGTGCGGATGCCATGCGGGAAGGAGGTGAAGTTTTTTTTACGGCCAGACGCGCGTCAAATTTAAGCCCGTCATTTGCTGACATTAACACTACATCAACGGTATTTTGAAAAAAAAATTACCCCCCTCTCATTGAGCTTTTCTGTTTTGCAGTCCGACTTCAGGAGGTTGTAACTTGCTCATTTTGGCTCCTTTTTTGGTGCATTCTTTTCTGAAATGGGCTAATTTTTCGTGCTCTTCGTAGTGGTGGAAGAATTTTTTGATTTTGGATGGACAGATTTTTCAAAATTTTCATATCTTCATGACTGTACATGTCTAATCCCCAATTTTGAAACTTCGGAGGCTTTGTTACGACCTCCTTTTCCAGTGCCGTTTTTTTTTCAAGTGTATAATTTTTCGTCTACTTTCATAATTTTCTATTAGTTTGCAGTGATTTTGAGTAGAAATTGTACTTTCAGTATTTGGTCATTTTTGACCTATTTGGTACTTGCATTTTGTTTGGATCTTAGATTAGATCACTTGCAGTATTTGTTGAAGTCTCTTATATCTCATTTTGAGAAGTTGTAAAATTGAAATCAGAAGTCCACCTTGTCTTGTTTTGCAAGTGGCCCATTGTATACGCACTAAGTATAAAGTGTCAAATCATCATTTTATTTTATTTTATTTTTTTTTGGGGGGTGGGGGGGTTTGATTATGTGAATTTGAGGGGGTGTCTTGTGTGATTGTGTCTCTCTCTATCTTGTTTTTTCATTTTGGTGCTATGGGTTCTCCTAAATTTTCACTTTTAACTCCTCATAATTATGCTTCATGGAAGATTAAGGCATGGAGTAAACTAATGGAAAAAGGACTCATTCATTATATAAATGGAACTATAACACCACCACCTGATCCTAAGGCTGATCCTAATGCTCAAATTGAATGGCTCACTAAGAATGTTATGGCACTTGGAACTCTTAGAAAGTATGTATCAGATGACCTCATTTTTCACATTGATAAGTGTACTACAATTAAAGAGGCTTGGGATATTTATGAGAAATTGTATGGTCAAGTTGATGAGATTAAGGGCTACAAGCTTGATAGTGAGCTCACAACTTTGAATCCCAAGGATTTTGATACAATCCAAAATTATGTCACAAAAGTAAATGAACTAAGAGCAAAGCTAAAGGATTGTGGCATTGACAAAAAGGA
Organism: Cryptomeria japonica; assembly: GCF_030272615.1. NCBI lineage: Eukaryota > Viridiplantae > Streptophyta > Pinopsida > Cupressales > Cupressaceae > Cryptomeria > Cryptomeria japonica. The sequence continues at coordinate 318,532,213 of NC_081411.1, forward strand.
TGCTCAATTGGTTTATAACTTGTTGAACAAGCTTCCTTCAGAGTATGCAGCCTTTGTATCTAGCTTTCACACCCATAGGTTAGCCCAAGGTTCCTCTTATACTTCTCTCTCATTTGATTCATTCACGGAGATGTTGATACTTGAGAAATCTAAGTTGACCAAGATGGGGATTCTCAAATCTTCAAAGTCACAAGCATTGGTGGCTAATAAGGGGAATCAAAACAATCAAGGAAAAGGCAAAAATCAAAAGCAACCTAAGTCAAAACCACAACAAGATGGAGCACAATCCTTCTCTCCACAACAAGGTGACTCACCTAAGAGAAAAGTTAAGGACAATTTTTTTTGTGCATATTGCAAGAAGTCATGACATGATGAACATCGTTGTTACAAGAAGGATATTGATGAGTTGAAGAATCTTCTTGAGAAGAACAAAATCAACCTACCTTCTAGAATGTCTACATCGACTTCTTCCAAAGAAAAGGATAAAGGAAAGGATCACTCTTTTGGGATAGATAAAGAAAAGGGGCAAGCTCTTTGTGCTACTACAAGTCATGATTCAGGGAGATGGCTTCTTGATTCAGGGGCTTCTCATCATATGGCATCTTCGCAGTCTATGCTCTCTTTATTTGAGCCTTGCCACATGCCACAAATTTTGATGGGCAATCATACATACATGGATGTGATTGGGAAAGGATCTATTGTCATTGAGGATAACTTCTTCAATGATATGTTGTGTGTACCCCATTTGACAAATAATCTTCTTTCCATCTATCAAATCACACATGGGGAGACTAAGAAAACTATGGAGTTCACACCTGATTCCGTTATCATTAGAGACTTGGAGACTAGAGCTATCATTGCAACTGTGGTGGTTGATCATGCATCTTGGTTGTACTCTTTTTCACATTTTGGTCCTATTGATGAGGTTGACTCTTCCTATGTTGATTCTGATTTTGAGAACTTTGGGTACTTGAACTTGGGTGTTCTCACATGCGACCCCATTCTTGAGCCTTGCATTTCATCTCCTATTGATATCACATCACCTATTGCACCTGATGATGCAGCTAGTGCAATAGTTTTGTCTTCTTGTGATTCAGTGCAGCAGGATATTCCTTATCTTCCAGCTTCAGTTGATTGGGATGCCTACTTGACAGACATTGCAAGTTTGTTTGTGAAGTCTTACATTGCAGATTTGGGAGATATCATTGATGACATTCATCTTCTCTTTGATGAAGATGATCCTTCTTCGATTGTTGGGAGGGAACACTCTGACCCTCTTGTGCATTCTCTACATGATCATTCTTTTGAGGTTGACATGATTGTGGATACTTTTGTACAGCAGTTGGAGGAGGTCCCTTTATGCTTAGAGGAGACATGTGAGTCTTTGGATATTGTTCTGCATTCTTCTCCACAAGATCTTGGAGTGCCTTTTTCAACAGTGTGGAGCAGTTCACCACCTTTGGAGGGTGTAACTTTCACCATCGACATGGGGACACTCGAGCAATTTTCAGAGACTTCATTCATTATGAGTATTTTTCCTACATCTTCCCTTCATGATTGGGAAGACTTCATGGATACACCTTTGGTTTTGTTTCTTCCTAAGGGGAGGAATGTTGTTCGACATTCGTGGAGCAGTTTCTTCATACATCATCGAGTTTCTATCATCGGTGTAGATTCTACATTGAGGGGGGGCTTCCTAGCTTCTCTTCTTCTCTCATATGGGGGGACTTTTTCCTCCCATGGGGTTTTGTTCCTCACAAACTTCTATGAGAGTTTCTATGTATATGTTTTCATCTATCTTTTTGGGGGAGGGTTTTTTTCCATTGGGTTTTTTTCTCTTTCCCCGCTTTATGAGAGATTTCATTGCATTGGTTTGTGTGCATTTGCATTTGTACATGTGTACCTAACATGGCCTCGTAGTCGGGATCCATCTTGCATTGCTTAGTTGCATTGTAGACTAAAGTGCATTCCCGTAAGTTGCACTTAAGGAGGGTGTTGATCTAATTAATTATTCATGTTGGATATTATTACACCTTAGTTAAGTTTACTTAGGTACATGCATTTCATAGTAGTTTGGGTATGAGATACTTGGGTGTTTGTGTCACATTGGGATAGTGTGTGTAGAAGAATTTCCATCTTTTGTGGTTTTATCTTGTTGTTACATTTCATATTCAGTTAGTGATCCACCTCATGTGGAATATTATATTGTTTCTCCTACCTACCCTTGTTTCTTATTGAGCCACATATCATGTTTGTGTGTTCACATATCCATATAGCCTAGCCTATATATGCAGGTTCATATTCATTGTATGTAACAATTGATTGATGATCTAATTGATCAGTATTTTCATCTTGATAGAATACAATTTATTCCTATCATCTATTTTGTCTCTCTATTGTACTTTTCATTGAACTCTTGATCTTGGCAAAATCTCACAGATTTCATTCCCCTTTAATATTAATTGATTGGAAGTGGGTTAATTCCTTGTTTACATAGCTAAAATAGTGGATCTTCTTTTCCAACCAATTACACTTTTAAATAAAATCAAGGGGCATGTTAAAGGTTGTCTATGAGAAAAAAAAGTTATTTGAGAGAGATCATTAAGAATAAATTTTATTATTTGATTATTATTTTTTGTGGGGCATGAAACTATGGTTCAATTACAATCACGACAAAACCCCTCTAGGTTTGGAATTGGAGAACGAAAACACATAATTCCCAAGAGTGATTTTATTCGGAGATCACCATTGTGCAAATCTGAGATTGAATTAGAATAACTACAACTGACAGCAGATTGTGACTTTCTAAGGACAATTATCAGGCAGTTTTTAAGGGTAGAAAAAGAAGTTTCACTTAGAAATAAATCACTGCTGAGTTGGGACAGATTAACAGTTTCTCCAAGGAATTAGTTTAGTCATTCTGAACTATATTCTGAGCATTTAATCAGATTTACCAATAAACTATATACTGTAAATTCTAGATCAATCACATCAAAATAAAATAAGGATTTCAAATTTTTATTTAACTGTGCAAATTATTATAATCGTGAGGTATTTTTTATTATATTTAAAAAAAAAATGGCATATTACACATCCCCATCCCGATTCATATCCATGCCCATACTACACCAACCCCCAACCTGTCTTCAAGTAATATGATGGGGATGCACAGGGCCAGGGCAAATGCTTTGGGATAACTTTGCAGCGGACAAAATAAAATGATTACTTTCCTCAAATAATGTTAAAATAAATTGTGGAATTTGTGAACCGGCATGCAAGAGTCAAGTTCAGGCTGCATCATCAGAATAACATTATGGAGTGATATTAAATAAAGAGGCTAAAATATACTAGCACAAAGAAGAGACAGTTGACATCGAAACTTTTCCACTTTCAGCATGTATATCCCATTAACAGGGTGTAACCCAGCAGTTGAATAAATCAAAACACCACAAAAATGCAAACATGCTTTGAGATTTGACGACCCAAATGCACAACTGGCAAATAAAGTAAGGATTTTGTATGAAAATATCCTCTCTTCAAATGCATCATCTTCAACTTAAAATAAATAAAACTACTATCTTTATACTTACAAAGAATATTTATAAGAGCAGTCTTGTCATTATATTCAACATCAAAGAAAATATTTGTGCCAGATCATTTTTACATAAATATAGATGAATGAACCATTAAATCATTTTGGGGAAGCCTCTCGACAATTTCTATGAACAAGATTGCTACTATAATCAAAATTGAAAGCTTCCACGTACAAGCAATATTTATTCGCTGGAAGTAAACCAGTGACAGCCAGTATGTCACTTAAGAGCATCATGCATGACCCCACATACATATCTGCATGTTAATACTTAAGAGTTCTAAAACAAAAGCGTATTTCTTTCTCTGGAATGTTTTGTCAATTTAAATAGGATATCTGTATTAATAAAATACCAAGATTATCAAACTCAAAATATGTTGGAATGATGATAGTTATCCATAATCAATGCATATTCTCAGTTCAATCCCTTCCATCATTTCTATCATTTGAAGCTAACAACATAGATGTTCTGTAACTTGAATTTTTCAATATGGCTGATGGCCCCATCCAGGACGTGGCTGCATAGAGTACAGGTGAGGTGGTGCATATGGTTGAGTCTGTCTCGTGCCTGGATCTGGGATTCCATATGGTTGGGGTCTTCCAAATTGAGGGTCTGCATGAGAAGATAAAATGTTATTGACCACTTCCATAAGTATAATTCATTTACAGAGCATGCTTTAAAAAACGTACAAATCAAACTTAGAAATATACACAATAATCTAAGAAATATAAAAAAATTATTAGAACCTCAAATAAAAATAAGCATTTGCAATATTTATTCACTGGTGAGAGTTCAAAACTTAACAATATGCACCTCTAAAACCAGAAAATTGAGTTTATATATATATATAATGGGCAAGTGAAATGTATCAAAACATCATACAATACTCAGAATCGGCCTTTCACAAACCTAGAAACTCACATGGAAAAGACTTTCACACCAATACAACCTCAAAATAGAATAAACTTTACCTGTGTTAACAGAGAAGGGGCCTCCCTGGCTTGGGTACGGTTGCTCATTGTAACCCCTCTGATCTAGGCTCGGCTGATCTCTGTACCCACTCTCTGCTGAATATGATCGATCTATGAAGCCCCTCTGGTCTGTTAATGGTTGATCCCGGAAGTCCCTGTGGTCTGTAAATGGTTGATCCATTCTTGGAAACCTATGATCTCCAATCTCTCTTCCATATCTCCCCTGTGGAGGATCAGCTGGAACTGAAAACCTTCCCCTTGAATCCCCAAGTTCTGTTCTATGTCCTTGCACCATATCAGGTGTTCCCTGCACCCTATCTAGCATGCCTCGGAAGCCTGGTGTGCTGCGCATTGGATCTGGTGTGCCATGGAACATCTCTGGTGTACCTCGGAAATTAGCTGGTGCACTGTGCACCATGTCTGGTGTCCTGCACAACATGTCTGGCATGCTCCGCACATCCCCAATCTGCAACACAGTATTAGCATATAATGCTTAACAATCTATTCAGCTATTTCACACAAATGTTCAAAGTATAGAAAAGCTTAGCGATGCAATTGGACATTTCATACAACCATGCAAGTCAAGCAAGATCTATTATCCAATAGTATTTTTCCTATATTCCATTTTATGATAAAACAGTATCTAACTAAATAAAAAATTCATTTACTTGTTTACCAAAATAAGGTAATCAAGAAATCACATAAAATGTAACATTTAACATCTAATCACCATGTGCACAATTAACCAAAAGCATAAAATTCATGTGCTGATTAGATTTATTGAATCTTGCCCTCAAACATGTAGGCTCTTCTCAGTATGGTGATGATAACTTTGAAGAAATTGATAGCCTAGAAGATACGCAAATGAAGAATTAGAAAATTTTCTGACATTAAGATGACAATGCAGATATGACCACATTCAGATTGTAAGGATGTTTATGTGTTTAAAGTTATGACCTTCAAACTTGTATTACATATTTAAAATTTTGAAGCATAGCATCATTTCTAGATTTTGTAGATTTCTTCTTTCATGCATATAAATATTTTCCCTTTTTCAAGTTATTCCATATTGAATTTTCAAGTCCTCCAACTTTTGTAAATTTTCATTCCACATATTCATTTTCCAGTACATGGTAGCTACTGTCAACATGCAGGTATAGGAAGAGGCCACTTTCCTCAGAGTTTGTTCGGAACTTCTGAAAATTCTATGTTGTAAAAGGTCCTTGAGGGTTTTTACCAAATATCTGGTCTCTGGAAAACTGAAATCCATTTATTATGTGGTGTTAGTAGTTACAAATTTGTTGAGCTTTTCCGTTTACATTCAACACCTACATACCTTAGATGGGCCATACATATTGCGATCCAATGAAGATGCTGGAGTACCTCGCCAACTGCCACCTGCAAGAATCAACTATAATAATTATGGACCTAGATGAATTCATTTTTGCGACACCATAAATCCATGCACATCAAATATGAATTTAGATTTCATATAACAGATGTCAGAGACAAAACCTGGTGCTGGGGAAACTTCTGTATGAAGATTTCTAGGACCAGTAACACTAGCAACAGAACCTGCACGAGAATAAGGCAAGGCATCTCGAGACTTTGTCATGCTTGATGCTTTTAGTTCGCTCTTATCTGTCTCCAAAATCGTATGTGCTTCTTCTCTTTTTAATTCAGGGAACCACACCTAAAAGGCCATATTAAAACCACAGCAATAAACTGTTGAATTAGCAAGCCAACAAAAGAAACAATCTAAAAATTGTACAAATAGACCGTTTACATCAATAGGTAGTAAGTCAATCACCTCATCAAAAAACTCATCAGATCCATGCATGTCCTTGCTCATTGGAAGTACATAATTTGCTACAAAACCAGAAAGTCTATTAGATAGAGAAAATACTTCACTTAAATTTCAGAATATCCAAATTATGTAGCACAAACAAACTAAGTATTGCAAATACTTTGGAGTCAAGAACCTACTAAACAAATGGCTAAAGATTTTTAAGACACTATAATACCTAGCATCTCATTCACTGCTTCTGCAGGGACTTCCTTTCCCATCTCCTTAAAACGTTTTTTGGCTCGTATTTTCAGCTCTTGCGGAGGAGGGAAAATAACAACTGCAATCTGGAATACAAGCATTTGAGTTTAAGTATTACAAACATGCTATAAATTGCAGCATCTTTTCCATTAGCAGTATTAACAAATCTCAAGTCTCAACCATCTATCTGCATCACAGACTATATTTTTTTAATCCCTTTACCTTGCGATAGTCCACAAAGGACCTTAACTTGCGTTTTCGAGCACTTTTATATACATTGGTTTGATCTAGGATGAAATTCCGGGGTATTTTGGCAGCCCTGGCTAATAATGTATTGAATATGTTAGTAGCTCGGTCCATCAGCCGATCAAAACGCTCCCCATAATTCCCTTTCCTCTGCAATCCATACACCTGCAACATTTCCAGAATTCAATTATTTGTTTTCTAGTTTCTAAAGATGCTATATCAAAATATTAGTCACAACTGCTAACACATTATTGGTCAACAGAATTCATTATTCTAGGTTCTTAGAGCTAGAACATATTTAAAAACTATATACCCTAAACATAAGTACCTTCATTTGTTCAAGTGCTAAATTTGTTCCAAGAAGCATATAACGTTTCTCTGGATGGCTTTTCACCCAATTCTCAGCCCAGGTAGTTTTGCCTGCAGCTGGAAGCCCTACCAACATTAGAACTTCACATTCCTTTGCAGAACCAAATTGGGGGCCAATTAGACCATTCCCATCCTGGAGCGAAGAATTCCAAGGCTTGTACCCTTCTAGTGGAACAAGGCCATCCTCAATGCTAAACTGCATCTGAACCACAACATTCTTCAAAAGGACATGTGGAAAAATCGCAGACTCCCAAGATAATTTCTTAAGGGGAGTACCTGTGACTTCCATACCCTTAGGACCCGAGTCAAAACGTTTAGCTACACCTAGTTGTGTCCCATTCTTAGAAAAGGAAAGTTCAGCCAGAGGATGGCTTTCAAGGTTCACTGTACACAAAATAGTATCACCAACACTAAACTTTGAACCATAGTCCAAGAACTTCCCACCTGTTGAAAACTTTCCAGTACCCCCAAACCCAAAGCTATGGTCAGTTTCACCAAGGCTTCCCACATTGTCATCACCTCTTGAAACACCAACACGGCACAAATTTTGCTGATCAGGGGGTGTATCTTCCATTTCAACTGGTTGTCTAGCAATGACCTTGCATGAGAAACAATATTTTCCACGTCTTATTCCTACAGTTGCACGAGCACCTGACCAACAGTATGCAAAGCCTTTATCATGCAAAGCATGACCCTGAAGACCATCATCTTCAATGTCAAAATCTGCACACCATAAATAAAGATACGTTAAATCAAAAGGAAATTTGTATGTTATGTCAGAGGTAATAATTTAGAGATAAGAAAAGAGAAATTGATCACGAACATAAAAACCAACAGGGTTCCATCAAATATACCTCATCATTCAAGCATTTAAGGATCTTACGATACTGAAGTATTGCATTATCAAAAGAAAATATTAAATCAACCAATGAATATCCAATGTAAAATATTGGCTTCAACATAAGTTTTTTAATTGAAAAACTGTAAACACAATTAATTTTCACTTATGATTCCAAACAGTGTAAGATATCTATGTCACTTTAGAACATTATTATGCATTGAAATTGAAGAAATGTTTACCTTAAATGTATTTCCATTTCTAAAAGTATTTTCAGTAGTCACATCTATATTATTTAAACAATAAATATTGCATAAACAATGCAGAACGGCAATATCATGAATGGAAATCTACCATGCCACGACAAAAAATCTCCCCCATAAATAGAATAGAGAAATAGAGAGGAATCCAACATCAGATCATTACCTGTAGGTCTCCCCGACCTATATATATAGAGAAATAAAAAATTAGGATTATATGTTCCCCTAGAACCCTAACATAAATATGTGGACCCACCCAAGCATAATAAGAAATGTAAACAAAAGATTAAGTCGAAAAAACAATAAGATGTAATGCTTCAGAATAATGACGATAATAATACAAATCAGGCCTAAGATAATGATAGAATCACAGAAAGAACTGACATAGCCCTAAAACATATGGAACATCCCCAGAAGTTTTTGAAATCCGTTAAGGTGTTTCTTCACTTTTCTAAATACTACTAAAAAGTTCCTGGCAGGTTTCCATATTAATTTCTTTCCAGTGAAACGAAAATGGAAAAAAACAAAATATATTTTTGAGTTTCTTCACAAAAGTTAAACATATATATATCATTGGCATTTTGCAAATAAGTAGAGAACACCTAAATTCAAATGAAGCATTCAACTACAAACTGACAAATTGTTGATCAGATCAGCAGGTCCATTAATATCCAAAGTTCATTATCCCAATCATAAATAATAAAAAAATAAAAACTACCTGAAAATTGAAACTTATTCTACTAGAAAACCCCTTAATGCAGTAAGAAAAACAATCAATACTTTATGCACAACATATTTTATCAGTATACGTGATGCCGCAATTCAACCAAATTGTTTCAGTTCAAATATTGTTTGAATCTTAATATTGTATATGCATGGTACTACTTATTAAATATCATTTGAATCTTATTTGAATAGATAACTCCTTGTTGCTCATTAATGGAAACTTCTTATGGATAGGAACAATCAAATGCCCAGATCATCTCAAACAAAATGTGCCATTCAACTAAAGTGACAAACATATCAGAACTGAATGCCAATTGGTATTGAAAGTCATGTTGTCATTCATAAAGTACAATCATTTAGCTATTGTGTGCTCGTTTTAGACACAAATCAATCTATTTCCCAATTCCATTTTTCAGCTCTTCATCATCTCCAATTTCTGAAAACTTGGGTAATGTGGTCTCAAAGAGATCCAACACGTGAAGAACTAGGGCAGTGTGCAATATATTGATGTGAATTCATCCCCAATACAAATGACCGATATATTGAGATATTCTAACACCTTAAGATTATGTGATCAAAAATAGTTTTGTTTGTTATACAAATTAAGCAACATTAAAGGAAGCATATGAAGTAATACACGTCACAAATACTTATAGGACACAACCTTACAGGGAAAAAACTCACCAACAAAAGTACATTCACAATCGTATTATTCAGGAAATTACACCTAATACAATAGATCTCTTCCAAATGCAGTTTCAATCTGTAGACTAACAACATATAACCTCCAACTAGGTTTTTCCACCTTTGGGATTCAACAACATACAAAAACATCCAACATCGGTACATCCATGCAAACAGATAGATATTCATATAACCATAAAACCATCCAACGAAGAATTCCAACCATCTAACTGCCACATTAAATACCAACAACCACACAACAAAATGCCTTTACCCTCTTCTTCTATCTTAGCTCCTATTGACACTAACTGACTCATAATCAAGTTCAAGATATTAAAATGGTCATTCACCAAGTCTTCCTATTTCATCTTAGGGAATACAACTTTCTCTTCAAGAAAAGCTTGTTAACAAGACTCTTGGAGTAATACAAGGACCCTATCTTCTTCTACAACAAATGAGCATAAGGCTCTTCTAACTCATTCATTAATGCAGAATTTTGAAAACATAAAGGAATATTATTTCTAGCCTTCTTATCCAATTTACTCTTGTCCTCATCAGACATACTTATGGGTTTTACCAAAGACGACACTGCAGCTTGTTGATCTCTCTCTACCAGGAAATCTTCAACCTTCAACTTCAATAACTCAAAGTTCTAACCATTGAACTTTTCAACATCAGAATTTGATGTGCCTGCCATGTATTTAACACAACACTTGCTCCATGTTTTCACCAGCATTCTCCAAGGACACGGCCTCCCAGGTTTTTAGCCATTTCCCATTTGGGAATGCCAAGGGAACATTAGGGACGTCTTGACATTCCCTGCACCACCCAGTCAATGTTTATAACACCCAAAAAAATTGCTGACCTTTTGGGAATTTCAGAAAACCCAACGTATCTAGCGTTCCCTACAAGCCTTCTAAATATTAAAAACATGCTAAAACTCTATCTGCATTTGTCCTCATTTCATACTTTCTCATTTGACTTTTACCATTTCATGATTTTTGTTTCTATCATGAACAATAAGGTCATCGAGTGTCATTAGCAGATTTTCAACATCATTTCAGTTTGTTGCAAGTTTAGTATTCACTCCTATGAGTACATTGTTCTTTCGCCTCTAATATCAAGAATCCACAGCAGTGTTGCAAGCAGATTTTTCAACATTTTTTTATTTTGTGTCTCCATTTATAGCATTTTTTAGGCATCGTGAGGGTAGAATAATAGTGTAGAGCAATTTGATAACACCTCACACCTAACTTTTTTTACTTCAGCCTTTTTGCTTGCAAAAAAGAGGAAAATCCAAAAAGGTTACAAGGATGTAACAATTCTTGTCTGTTTTTTATATGAAACTTGAAAGTAGTCATATTAATATTCATAATACTCATTCATATTAATATAATCTGTTTGTGCCATGAAAAATAGTTACCAGAGGTCCTTGCTGCTTTGTCACCTGCAGACGCCTTTTCTAGGCTATTCCATTATCTCTCTAAGGTGGCTCCCTGTTCACTTGATCGGATGAAGCCATCAACTAGAGCTTGGTTTAACATTATGCTTCTCTACCTACTGGTTATGCTGGTTCTTAGCCATTCCCAGTTTAAAAAACACCACTTCACAATGTTAGGGAAAGGGGTCTACTTGCTGGGTCTCTTACCACTTCTTGCACACCATTCAAACCCTTTCCTCAAAAAGTGAATGAAAAACTTAGATGATGAGAATGATAGGATATAACAGACAAACACATTTATGAAAAGGGGATTCCAAAAATAATTTGAAAAGCAAAAAATAATTTTAAAAATGGGCCAAACTATTGTGCATTTGCAACAGATTCTAAAAAAATACCAAAATTCTTCATAGGTTCTCTTAGGTTCGTCTAAGAGGAACCCACAAGCCAAATCCTGAGCACTAGCTGCACCCCCACTCACACTAAACCCAAAATGCATTGTACTCTAACTGGCAAGGTAATAGGGACGACTATTAACATAGGTTATGCTGTATCCATTTCCAAAGTCAACTTCAAGATGGATACATTCCATGTTAATGCTAATCTTGAGTTGGAGAATGAAACTGATGAAGAATAGTTGAGAGACATCAAATGCAGGCTCGCATAGCCACAAATAGTTCAGCTACATATAGAAACGAAACATGTGGTCTAGAGGGATAGAATGACCACATTACAAAGATAAATGCACACTTGTTGCATACCCTGGTAAGGGAGTCAAGCCTTGTCTTAAACTCACTTGAGGAGAGGGCTAAGATGATCATATTATTTTAAAGGGACATTACTACTCCAAAACTTTCTAGTACACATCAAGGTTCAAGTAGATCACCTTCAGTTCCACCATTTGGGGTAAGAGCAATGGAATCAAGGGGAAATAGAGAGCTACATGTTCATCATCACCAAATCCAATTGAAGATATGCTCAATGTGCAAGGAAGGGAGGTTGTAAATGAGACCATTGTCAATTTCTATTTTGATAATGGCATTCCTTTTCATGTTCCTCAATTTCCTTTGCACAAGGAAATGATTGGCAAGGTAAGCAAAGTTGGTCCTAATTATGTGGGTTGTAGCAAAACTATATTAAAAAACACTCCTAGAAAAAAGTTATTATAGGATTAACTCATTGATGGAGGATAGGAAGGTCAAATGGATAACACAAGGCTGCAAAATAATCATGGATGGATGGAATGGATATCAAACACAATCCACTTATCAAAATTCTACATTGACACATTGATGGACCTTATTTTTTGCATGCAATTGATTCCTCAAGGAAGCACTTTGCGCATTAATTTCAAATCTTGATAAAGGCCACTGATAATGTCAATACTCAAAATGTAGTGTAGGTGATTACTAATGCACCAAATGTTTGCAAGGCAGTGAGTATGTTGATTCAATCTGCATACAAACAAATCTATTTGACCCTTGTGTGCCTACTATGAACAATGCACTTAAAGACATTGAAAAGATAAGAGTGGGTGAAACAAGTGGTGGTGGATACAATAACGTGCAAATGTTCATTTGATACCACCACCCTCATTTGCATCGTTTTGGACCTTTACAAAGAAAGAATTCCTCAAACCAATTGAGACTTTATTTGTTTCTTATTTCATTCTACTAGACAGAATGCTTGACTTGCAAAAACCATTGCAACTTATTGTTATAAGTCATGACATAAAAATGGAACAAGTGGAAGAAGTCAAAGGATGAACAAGGGAAGAGGGTGAGGAAAGTTATGATCGGTGAATTTTTTTAGTCAAACGTGAGATACATCACATCTTTTATACTTGTTTTTATTGTCATTAGATTTGAGGATTTTGATAGTCATGGTCTCAAAGAGATCTACAAGTGCATTAATAGCATGCTTGGCCAACTGAAGACTATAATTCCTAAGAAACACCCAACCCTACAATTGTATAATAAGCATATTCATCCCATCGTGCCAAAATGGTGGGAAAAGTTGAGCGCCCCTCTACGCATGGTTGGACATGCTTTGAATCCAAAATGGTATGTACTTCAAAAGAACCTATAGTTCGGAAGAAGCTATAATAATCAAAGTTGAGTGGATTAAGTTTACCAAACTAGACAGCTACAAAAATTCAACAAGGATTGACAAGCATAGTTTGGAATAGGTGGAGCCAATTAGTTGGTGGACAATCTATAAACCTCCATGCCCATTGCACACACTTGCCATTCATCTTCTCTCACAAGTTTCTAGTTCCTCTACTACTAACAGGTACCAATCCATATATAGCTTTTATTAGAATATTTAATTATATTTTAGTCACCTATATTTAGTTCCTTGTTTAATGGTCATTTAGCTTTTTAGTTAATTAGCTTTTAAGCTTTATTTAGCATTTAGCTTTTTCATTTTAATTAATTAGCTTTTAAGCTTTATTTAGCATTTAGCTTTTTCATTTTAGTTAATTAGCTTTTAAGCTTAATTTAGCTTTTAGCTCTTTAATCTTTTACTTTAACGTTATGTTCTAATTATAGAACATCGTCTTGTAACCTCTATATATATGTGTGTATATCGTTCAATGTAATTATCCGATTATTGAATCATTCATTCAATTTATTTTTCATGGTATCAGAGCATGGAAATTAAAAATTTCGAAAAAATTTTGTTATTAAAATTTTTCAAAGTTTTTATTGAAGAGATTTTTTTTTAAAACTGGTTTTTTTTTTAAGCAGATTTTTTTCTCTTCCTGGGCAATTGTTTTTTTGCAGGTTGAAAATTTTCCTAGGGTTTCTGCAATTTTCGACTAGGGTTTTGACCCTTTTGTTCAAGTTGAAATTTTATTTTGGTTGCAGATTCTTGGTGGGGTTTTTGAGAGCTCAATCGGGTCATCGTTAGACAGTGGTTGAACTTTTGTCTGTGTTCCAACATGATGTTAGTCAAAGATGCCATCACAAAAATGGAGGTTGAACGAGGTCAACCTAGTGAAAGCATGAGACAGAAGAATCTGATTCAAAAATCAAAATAGAAGCAGCTGCACAAAAAATCTGAAACCCTGGAGGAGAATTCTGGCACAAATTCCAAGGTGCAAATTTCAAGGTTTGGAAGAAACCCAAAAATTAAAATTTTCTGCACACTTTAAAACAACATAAATGGTGCCCAAAAAATAGCAAAAATCCCAACGTCCACAGAAATAGCAAAAATTGTGAACTGTTTTTAAATTCCAAGGCAAATTTGCTGGCACAAAATTCGAGGCACGGAAAATGAGGCACCCACAAAAATCTGAGACCAACACAGAAAAGCTCTCGAAAAACCCACCAAGGATCTGAAATCAGAATGCAAATCCGACGGCTCAAAAATTGAGGCATGAAAAATGATGCACCCAAAAAATTTGACGACGACTCAGTTGAGGTCTCGAAAAACCCACCAAGAATCTGAAAACAGAATACAAATCCGATGGCTACATTGAACAATATACACACGTATATATAGAGGTTACAAGACGAATATACAAATTTTGTTCTACAGAGTTCACCAACTTTTGTGCATCACATGGCATTAAGCATCAGCTTACCACACCTTACACCCCACAGCAGAATGGTGTTGTTGAGCGCAGGAACCGTACAGTCACTGAGATGGCTCGGTCTATGTTGGAGCATAGAAATGTTCCAAAACACTTTTGGGCAGAAGCGGTCTTCACTGCAGTCTACCTTCTGAACCGGTCTCCCACAAAGGCCGTTAAGAAGATGACTCCAAAGGAAGCTTGGTCTGGCAGGAAGCCCAAAATCAGTCATTTGAAAGTTTTTGGCTCTATAGCTTATGTTTGGATTCCAGATGCCATGCGCACCAAACTGGATCCAAAGAGTCAGAAATTGATGTTCATCGGCTACAATGACAACCACAAGGCATATCAGCTGGTTGATATAGACACTAATCACCTCATATTCAGTCGAGATGTAGTATTTGATGAAGAAAGAGGGCCTTTTCAGCCTTCCTCTCCTGATTTGAGCACTGAGGATCACCCTCCAAAGGTTGTAAGTATGGGTGTTCGTCTTCTCTTAGCTCCACTTGATGGGAGGGATTTAGTTGACTCTGAAGTTGTGGGGTCTCCCAGGCATGACATTGCACCCCCTGACTTTCCTCAAGATCTTCTCGATCCACATCCAAAGGAGCTTGCTCCAGATGTTCCAGGCACTCTTCATCCTGTAGCAGATGTTGGTACTTCTACTCTCCGGCCTAAGTGGTGGGCCAAGACCATTGGTGATCTTCATGATGATGAGCTCATTGAAGGTAGATCCGTTAGAGGTAAGAGCCAACAACACACAGTTAATTTTGCTCTTATGGCCAACATTCACAATATTTATGAGCCTCAAACATATACAGAGGCTAAAGGTGTACCTGAATGGGAAAAGGCTATGGCAGCGGAGCAACATAGTCTTCTGAAAAACAACACTTGGGTATTGTCTGATCTTCCTCCAGGAAAGAAGCCCATTGGATGCAAATGGGTGTTTAAAGTCAAGTATAAAGCTGATGGAAGTCTTGATAAGTATAAGGCTCGATTGGTGGCAAAAGGGTTTTCACAGAAGGCGGGCATCGACTATGAAGAGACATTTGCTCCCACAGCCAAGATGAGTACCATTAGGCTTGTCCTCGCTCTCTCAGCTCAACTTGGATGGAAAGTCCATCAAATGGATGTCAAGAGTCCCTTTCTCAATGGTGATTTGCAAGAAGAAGTCTACATGACGCAGCCTCCAGGTTTCACGATTGCCGGTAAGGAACACTAGGTATGTAGACTAGTCAAAGCACTGTATGGCCTCAAACAGGCTCCTCGTGCATGGTACATCAAAATTGATAAGTACTTGATTGATCAAGGCTTTCAGAGGAGTCCTTCAGATCCCAATTTGTATGTCAAACATACTAGTGATGATATTCTATTTATAGTAGTCTATGTTGATGATCTCATCATTACTGGCAATGCAGCACATCTAATCATGCAGGTCAAACAGAATTTGTGTCTGCATTTTGATATGACAGATTTGGGACTTCTCCATTATTGTCTCGGTGTAGAGGTTTGGCAGACTGATAGCCACATATTCATTTCTCAGTCAAAGTATGCCAAGAGCCTACTAGATAAGTTTCGAATGCAAGATTGTAAACTTGCATCTACACCTATGGAGATAGGGCTTAAATTATCAGCCAAATCAGATTCACCTGTAGTGGATGAGTCTTCATTCAGGGAACTAGTGGGCAACCTCATCTATCTCACCGCCACTAGACCTGACATCAGATATGCTGTGAGCTATATTTCTCGCTTCATATCAGCCCCAAAAGTTGAACATTGGATTGCAGCGAAGCGTGTGCTTAGATATGTGAAGGGCACTCCTGATTTTGGCATTCTGTACAGCAGAAGCAAAGATCCTAGGCTGGTTGGTTTTACAGACTCAGATTGGGCAGGTTGTGTTGATGACAGAAAGTCAACTTCTGGGTATGTTTTCAGCTTGGGTACAAGTGCAGTCACATGGACTAGCAAGAAGCAACAGGCAATAGCTCTTTCCTCGACCGAAGTAGAGTATCGGGGAACTGTTAAGGCAGCATGTGGGGCAATTTGGCTACGTAGGATGCTTGCAGACATGCAAATGTCTCAACCAGGACCTACTCCCTTGTTTTGTGATAATCAAGGGGTTCTAAAATTAGCCAAAAATTCAGTCTTCCATGAGCAGACAAAGCATGTGGAGCTTCATTGTCATTTCATCCGCCAGCATGTTGAAGATGGATCAGTGATACTGCAGTACATTCCTACAAAAGATCAGACTGCAGATATCCTCACCAAGTCCTTGAGCCCGACAAAGTTTCTCAAATTTAGAGGGCAGCTTGGTGTGATAGATAGCATGACCACTAAAGGAGGGTATTAGAATATTTAATTATATTTTAGTCACCTATATTTAGTTCCTTGTTTAATGGTCATTTAGCTTTTTAGTTAATTAGCTTTTAAGCTTTATTTAGCATTTAGCTTTTGCTTTTTAATTAATTAGCTTTTAAGCTTTATTTAGCATTTAGCTTTTTCTTTTTAGTTAATTAGCTTTTAAGCTTAATTTAGCATTTAGCTCTTTAATCTTTTACTTTAATGTTATGTTCTAATTATAGAACATCGTCTTGTAACCTCTATATATACGTGTGTATATCGTTCAATGTAATTATCCGATTATTGAATCATTCATTCAATTTATTTTTCAGCTTTATATAATCTCTTAAGAGTTGTCAGCAAAAAAGCTTCTTGGTTTGCATAGTACCTTGCATTTGATTGCTCGCAAGACACCTAATACAATGAGACAACTAGCTTGACAATTATTAAATGACTTCTTCCACTTGTTCATCCTTTGACTTCTTCCACTTGTTCCAATTTTATGTCATGACTTATAACAATAAGTTGCAATAGTTTTTGCAATTCAAGCATTCTCTCTAGTAACAATTAGACAAGATTGTGACATGTGTCTTAATCTTATACAATGAGACAACTAACTTGACAATTATTAAATGACCTATGACTCAAGAACTAAATGCCAAAAAGATAAGACATGATCTAATTGACAACTAAGACTTCTAGAAAGATTCCTAGAACCTAAGTAAACTTAACATGTAAGGACTTATTAGTGAACTAATCAAGTAAAATACAAATAAAGCCTCCAAAACCTCACAATCCTTCAGTATGAATGCCATTTTCACAAAAAAATTACCATTTTTTGCTTAAGGACCGAGTTTCTAGGTGGGGGCTATGGGAGACTCTGATGCAAAGCAGGTCATCAAACACAGAAGTAGACCAATTTACTCTCCTTGAAGTGCTTGCAAAACCCTAGAATGGGAATCTTTCTCCCAACTCACCAACCCTTCACTATCCCAACTCAAATGGCAATTTTCACCCAACCTTAGGACAGACCCTAAATTGATTCAATCTTTCAAGGGCAGGCTTCTAAAGTGTTTAAGGGCATCATAATAACAACCACCAAACCCTGGTTGAGGCACCATAACTTGTCTTGAAGTGAGTTGCTTCACAACTAGGTTAAGTTCCTTGTAGCCCTACTCAAAGGGTTTTTCCACCATAACTTTTCAACCAAAACCGATCTAGAAGTTGTGAGACCATTTTTGGGTACCCATTTGGGCTTTATACAACATATCTTGAAAGCTCCTAGGATTTCTTTGGAACACAAGGCTCAATAATTGACTGCAAACTCTGCTACAAGGCCTAATTAGGCCACTTTTTCAAAGCAAGTACTTAGAATTCAATCACCAAACTTCAAACCACTACTCCTGAGGCTTAAAAACATCACATGGGGTCCCAATAGGTGGATTTTGGCCGCCACTTGCACTCACTAATTGCTCACCAACAAAATATTAACCCCACCTACACTTCTGAGCCCAACACATGAAGAAATTAGGCTAGGGCTCGCTCAAAACGGCATCAAACTTCACCTCTTGCAAAAATCCTTCCAAACCCATCTGGAACATCCATAGAACAATCATTCCACCAATTTTGGTAAGATTTCAACGATGGAATGGTGAGATATGCATATTTCTTCACTACATACCCTCAAAACAAGGGTTTCAGAGCAGTTTTCAAAGATTCGCTTGTAAAATGCTCAAAACTTATTGAAAACTCACAAAATTGGTACCAAATGAAAGGTAATTCAATGCTCTTTCAAATAAACCCAGCCTTGAGTCATAATCTTTCCGTACCAGTATGGAATAAATGCTGCAACAGAGGAAAACTAGAGAAAAATGTAGGAAAATGATGTAATTATTATTGCCTTCCTTCAAAATTTGTAACAACAACCATGGTCAACCCTTGGTTTGACCATACCAAGCCCTTATAAAGCCTTTTATACCTTTTTTTCAACTGTTACAACTAATTTTCAAATTATATGACCATTCATCTTCCATCTTTTACATTTTTGTAGTCTTGCCTTATGACAACTTTTGCAAAAAAAGACAATATGACTCCAATTGAATCTTATTACATCATGAATGGTCTATTATGACCTTATTAGACCCAACAAGAGACAAACACACTAAAACCTAACATTAGACCATGTTCTCAACAAAGTGACCCACTTGTACTAGGTGCTCCTGCACCAAACTCCTAGGCACCCTTGGGATGTCTCGAGAATGTCCCACCGTCCCTGCCATCCCCAACGTCTCAGCAACGTCCTGACAGCGGTGGTGGTTCAGCAGGGAGTGGGTGTGCCCACCCCGTCCCTGCATTCTGGAGATGTCCCATTTCCCATCTATTGTTAGATTTATAAATCAAGGGATGTTTTCTTTCTAATATTCTAAGTTACCAGATTCTGCAAAAAATCCCACGAGTCCTGGTTCGGTTTGCACCAAATACTGGTCTGTTACAAATTTTGTCAGGGTTCGTTTTTGGCCCAGCAAATTCTCTCAGAGGAACCCTGGCCGAATTTTGGCATATTTGGAACAAATTTCAGTTCCAACGGCAGAACCCAGGAAGAATTTGGGTGAAAAAGACATTTTTTTAACTTTTTTAAAGTTTTTTTTTGCCTAATTTAGTCTATTCGACCCTCCAACCCTAAATTAGACCACTAAAAAGGTCAAATAGGTAAAACCTTTCTCATTTGTGCATTTGTGAATGAAAAAGAAAACTCGTTGGCTCCATTTCTAAACTTTCTTGTTTGCTTGCCATAGCTGAAGGAGTGTTGAAGGGTGATAGTTGCATGCTCTGAGCTGGTTTGTGAGTTATTCCTACATAGTTGCAAGTGTTGAGAACTCCTCAAAGACATTGAAGAGGAAGATTTCACCAAAAGAGGTAGGTTTTTGTTGATTTTGTTTGTTTTTTAAATTTTTCTTTACATTGTTTTACAAAATGAAATGATTTCTCTAGTTCTACTTTTATTTTATTTTTTCATTTTGGTTTGTGGATTTGTATGTTGTTTAATGTTCTACTTTTATTTTATTTTTTCATTTTGGTTTGTGGATTTGTATGTTGTTTAATGTTTATAGATTCAACATTCATAGAATGGCAAGTGCTTCTAGCACTGGGAACTCCCGGTTCAGAACAGAGCTAGGCTCTCCACTATGGAAATATGTGGAAATGGTTCAGCAACTACCAAGTGGAGCAAGTTTCCTTTGGATTTGCAGGCATTGCAAAGAGGAATATAAAAGCTCTTATAGTAAAGTGAAAGCACATTTGTGCTTTATCCCTCAAAAAGGCATCAAGTTTTGTCCAGGCAAGTCAAAAGTTCCAGGGCAGCCTGCACCTAAAACCTTGCTTGCAAACTCTATTGTACTAAAATATATTGAAGAGCAAAGACAAGCAGATGAAGCAGTTGGGAATGCAGTTACTCATACTTTGGAAAGGTCTAGAAGTAAAAAAGCAACAAAGGCCTCTATGTCTTCAACTTCCAATGAACAATCCGTAGAAGGCCATCCGTTCTTGAATCTTCCTGAACAACTAGTGACAAATAAAAGAGCAAAGGGGCCCTTGGAAATGTCATTTCAGAATGAGGCTAGAGACATTGCCGAGGAAGACATAGGTAGATGCATCTATGCAAATGGATTGGCATTTAATGTTGTTCGCTCACCGTATTGGCAAAAAATGGTGAGATCAATTAATGAGGCTCCAAGGGGGTTCAAGGGCCCAGGGTATGAGAAGGTGTGCACCACTTTATTGGACAAAGAGGTGAAAAATTTAGAGAATTCCTTGAAGCCTATTAGGGATTCTTGGATTGAAACAGGTGTGTCCATAGTATCAGATGGATGGAAAGATGCAAGAAATCGCCCTTTGGTCAATGTTCTTGCAGTGTCCACCAAAGGTGCAATGTTTTTGAGAGCAGTGGATTGTGAAGGGCAAGTGAAGGACGGTCCATTCATTGCAAACATTCTTTTCCAAGCCATTGAGCAAGTTGGCCCTCAAAATGTTGTTCAAGTGATAATAGACAATGCAAAAAATTGTAGGGCTGCCGGGTTATTGGCTGAGGAGCGTTATAAACACATTTTTTGGACACCTTGTGCTGTCCACTCACTCGACCTAATGCTGCAAAAAATTGGCAATAAAATTGAGTGGATCAAAAAAATGTATGGTGATGCCCAAGAGATCTAAATGTTCATCACAAATCACCATATGTCACAAGCCATATTTAGACAATTCTCAAGATTGGAGCTCTTGAAGGTAAGTTAAATTATTTAAAATTTAAATATGTTTTAGACTTTAGTTTAGTATTTACTATTTAGTAAACTTTCAAAGTTTTTAATTTTAATTTTGATTTATAATTTATTATTGGTTTTGATTTTGAAAAAGGTTGCCGAGACCCGTTTTGCCTCCCACACTATTGTTTTGAGACATCTTGTGAAGGTTAAAGAGGCATTGTCTAGAATGGTAACCAGTGCTAATTGGAGCATATGGAGGCAATCTACTGGTACAAGGGGAGCTGCCATTAAGGCAATGATACTAGATGACTCTTGGTGGGATCTTGCTGAGTACCTCCTGAGATTTACAGAGCCCATATTGAGCATGATCCGATACACTGACATGGATAGGCCTTCCTTGGGTGAGGTATATGATGGCATTGACTCCATGATTGAGGATATGAAAACAATCATAAATGAGAAAGAGCAAGATCCTAAAGAAAAATTCTTCAAGGAAATACAAAAAATCATGGTGGAGAGATGGAACAAAATGACTACCCCTTTGCATCTCCTTGCCTTTGCATTGAGCCCCAAATACTATAGTCGGGAGGTCCTCAATAAGAGTAGCACTAGAGTTGCCCCATATAGAGATCATGAAGTTGCTATTGGGTACAAGGCAGCCCTTCGTAGACTCTTTCCAGATTCATTACGGGCTGTGGTGAGGGCTGAAGTCATGAGTTTCACAAGCACGGATGATTGCGGTATTGAGGCTCTTGAAGACAAGGCAAATGTTGATGCTCATAAATGGTGGTACTACCATGGAGAAATATACCAGAACCTACAACCCATTGCCATCAAAGTTTTGTCACAAGTAAGCTCTTAACTCTTAAGGTTCTAATTTCTAATTTCTTCATTCTTAAAATTTGTATTCAATGATTCATAGAATCATAACTGATAACTCTTAACTCTGATTTCAAAATTGAAAATCTTGATAGGTTGCTAGTTCATCGTCATCCGAGAGGAATTGGAGCACATACTCCATCCACTCAATAAAACGCAATAAACTACATTCCAAGAAGGCGGAAGACTTGGTCTATGTGCATTCAAACTTGAGGCTCCTAACACACAAAGACAATACCTACAAACAAGGGGAGGCAAAGCATTGGGATGTTGAACCAGAGCATGCAGAGTTGGATGATTCAATTGCCCGCCTTAATGCACTTGGAGTTGATGATGATAATGATGAGCTACTTAGTGATCATGAGGCTGCTCCCGAGGCTGAGATTGCTAGTACCACTGCCAGTGGCACTGTTTGTGCTTCTAATTTGCCACAGGAGGATGATGATGATATGTTTGATGACTTTTGATGATATTTGATCAGTGATGGCTGATTGTTAATGTTGACATTATTATTTTTTAACATAAACATTGATATGGTGGTGTATTTTGGCATTTTGCTATGTTATTTGCCATCTGGACTAAAAGTCTACAACATTAATATATATGGTGGTGTATTTTGCTATTTATTTGCTGCTGCATATATGTATATATTTTTATTTTTTTATTTCTATATGTTTTTGTATGGACGAACCCAAAGCAAACCCGAACCCACCCCCCTAAAAAAATGAACGAATTTGTGAACCAGAATCTCAAACCAGAATCCGAACTGGCAACTTAGCTAATATTGAATAAGTTTCTGGATAAAGATATTGCAGACTTTGGAGGTTCAATATTATTCCATTTGGTGAGTTCCATGTTTATTTTATGTTAAATGGACCTATTCGTAATAAAGGTATAATATTAGCGGTGAGTTCAATATTGACGATTGATATTGTGAAGTTGTGCCTTTGATTAATATTGCAGGTATTATTAAAAAGGCCGATTCAATAAAGAGAAAATATTAAGGTTTTGAGATATAAATTTATTGTGGAAAAACAAGATCGATTCATTAAAGAGAAATATTAAAGCTTTGAGCAAAATAACTTTGGTAGTCTCGTGCCTGGCGTGAGCAGCTTACTTTCCTAAAGCACAAGACATTTTCTTGAGTGCATGAAGGGGTAAGCTGAGCACAGCTTCATTCTTTGGTGTGAGGATTGCACAGCAACCTCATAGTTGGCAGGGTGATTGTTCAAAGCGGTGGCTTCATTCTTAATCATGCTTTGTGTGGCATAAGGGTTTCCAAATTGGTGTGATTTCTGCAGAGGCTTAGTTTTGCTATTAAAAGAAATCGTGGGCGCTATCTTGCTCATGGCATGAAGACAACATTGCTGCCGAACCTTATCTCGGACTGGTTCGAACCCCTGGCTGAAGATTATTACTGCTGTATCAAATAAAGCAGTCTTCAGTTATCTCTTGCATTGGATAAATTGAATACATCCTTGTTTGGCGACATCCAATGCCAAAATATATCCCTGTATTACTCCAGCAAGAAACTGATGCAATCTATTATTGGTGCCACCTGTGCAAGGTCAGAAAATCTTCTATTCTGATTTAAGTTCCAGTTTGAATGATTCTGAAAATGGTTCTGAAAGTTATGATTGGTTAAGCATTTATTTCTGTTATGCATTTTCTATCTTACCATGTTGAAACTTCAAACATCAAGCAAATAAACCCATAACCAAGAATCAAACAGCAGCATTCGTATTTCAGAAATTAGTGATATTGAGAAAAAGCTTGAGGAAATAAGAAAGGGTTTTTACATGGAGCAAAAGAGATTAAATGAAATATAACAACGTTGGCTGAGTAAGCTTCAAGGACATGACTTTGATATTGACTTTGTCAATGAGAAAAATAATGTTGTTGCTGATGCATTATCTAGAAACCCTCATTTTGCTCACTTTCAGAAATTTCAGCCTCTTGGAATGATCATCTACTCGTAGAATATTCAAAAAATCAGCATGCTTATGAGATTCTAGATGGTAAAATCAGTGATGAAAGGTATAAAGTGTTGAATGACATAATTTATTGTAATGATAGAGAGAATCTTTTTTGTACCAGAAAGTAAGCTAAAACATAAGATTCTTATTGCTGTCCATAACAATCAGCTTGCTGGTCATCCAGGTTATTTGAAGACATACATGTACATCTGTGAAAGACTTTCATGGCAAGGTATGAGAGATGATGTTCTCAAGCATGTACCAGAATGCATAGAGTGCCAAAAGAACAAAGCTGAAGTTTGTTTTCCAGCAGCACTGCTACATCCACTTCCTGTTCCCAATCAAAAGTGGGAACAAATATCAATGGATTTCATCAACAGGCTGCCCAAGATCAATGGTAAGGATTGTACTTTTGTTGCGGTGGATAGACTCACTAAATACGTTCACTTTATGTCAATGCCTTTCAAGCTTAAAACACCACAAGTTGCTGGTCTATTTTTGAATGTGTGTTCAAACTTCATGGTGTGCCAAAAAGAATTGTAAGTGATAGAGATTGCATATTCATCAGCACTTTTTGGCAAGAATTGACGAAGCTGGATGGAACAGAACTCAATCATCGCACTAGTAGGTATCATCCTCAAACAGATGGTCATACAGAAATTGTAAACAAATGGCTTGAAGGCTACTTGAGAAAATATGTTTCAGGGCAGCAAAAGGCATGGGCAATGTGGTTACAATCGGTAGAATTGTGTTACAACACTACATATCATATGACCATAGGTATCACCCCATTTAACGCTTTGTATGTTTATGAAGCTTCTGCATTTGTGGACTTGGTTTTTTCTGATTCTAGAGCCCCTAAAATCTCTTGAGTGGGCCAAAGAGAATCAAGATATCCTTAAGGCACTTAAGGATGATATTCAGATTGCACAGGAACAGCAAAAGAAATATGCTAATCGCCATTGAGTTGAGCGGTCTTTTGAGGTGGGAGACATGGCATTTTTGCGTCTTCAACCTCACAGACAATCCTCATTGAAAGAAGTGGAGCGGAAAAGCTTAAACCAAAGGTTTATGAGCCTTTCAAGGTGATTAGAATAATTTTGGTGAAGTAGCATATGTGTTGGAGCCTTTCAATGCATTCTATGTGTCATGCCTCAAAAAGGCTAATGGACAGCATGTGATTCCTTCTATAGAATTGCCCCTTATAGATGAAGAAGGTAAGTTGATACTCATTCTAGAAACAATCTTGCAAGTAAGAGAGAAGAAACTGAGGCATAAAAAGATTTCTGAATATCTCATCAAGTGGAAAAAAATTCATTTGGAGGATGCAACATGGGAAGGAGAGAAGATTCTTAAGAATCCTAGTCTACAAATGCTTGAAGACAAGCATTATTTGGGTGGGGAGGTCTGAAATGTAACTCAAGCCATGAGACTTTACTATGCATTGGCTGTCCTTTCCTTGGCTTACCCAAAAGGAAGAGAACTTGGAGCATCATGTAATGTCCCCATTTTGGAATAGGGTTTAATAATAAATAATAATTGACATAAAATTAAAAAAATATAATATAATATAATCAAAATTTAATTTAGTTAATGCATGGTCAAAACGCATGGAATGAAGAGTTGTGACTCTCTCAAAAATGAGATATAAGAGAGAGAAGAGATCATTTGAAAAGGGATAAAGAGGAGGGAAGAAATGAATGAAGCATGGGAATCAAGGAAGGATTGATGGAGGAAGAAAGGAATGGAAAGTAGATAAGGTTGTCTCTTTCAAAGGGCAAGAATTATGAAGGTTTGTACTATTTCAACTAATAGTGAAAGTTTGTGTCTCTTGCCCAGGGGCAAGCATGATGAAGATATATGACCTCTCCCTCATATGGGAAGATATAAAGGGAAGAGGGTTCATTTGAAGAAGAGATAGAAGGGAAATCAATTTGGAGAATAATATATAATTCTCAAAAGAAGCAATGAAAGGTGGTGACTTGATTGTTATGAAAGGTGGTGCCTCAATTCCTATGAAAGGTGGTGACTCTTCCACCAATAAAGTATAAAGGAGAGATCATTTAAAGGAAGGTTAGGAAGAAAGATGGAATAAAATGTATAAGGCATTAGAAGCAGATTTAGGAGCAGATCTAAATCAACAAGAAGATCGAATTTGGCATTTATAAGAGATTGAATACACAGCAGTTCGATTCTATACTTTGGTTGTGGTATGGATTTCCATAATAATGTAATAATTATGCATATATCTGTATACTTCTGAATTAATATGCATTGCTGTTTATGATTATCTAACATAGCATAATAGATATATTGCTGATTCATGGTGTGTTACTATCTATGACTGGTTTAACATATGGATATAGGAAATATGTGATTATGATATAAGATGTTTATGCATATTTATTCTGTCTAACTGCTGTAACCAGCCATGGTAGAGAAATTGGGGAATTACAAGTAGGGGAACAGCGATGGGGCCATCTTCTAGGTACACCACCTCATGTTATAAGACCGGGAAGTCCCATGGGACCAAAGGGATACAAAGGGTACTGCCTTTGGGCTTAAATGGATGGACTTCTGGGGCACACTATTGTGAATACTCCTCATGCTCTCTATCATGGTAGGTGAATGCATTAAGAATGTTCAATCATGGGAAGTAGAATAGAAGTGGCAACATTGAGGAGAATGGTTACAGGACACCTCACTAGGTAAACCACCTCATATGGATGGCATGGACCACATGAGACCAAGAGGGATGGTATATCCACTCTTGAGCCTAGGGTAGGGGATCTCTAGGGCACCCTATCGAGTCAACTTATCCTAGCTTCCCTATTATTGAATTTCCCCAATAAATTAGAGATATCTTATGATTAAGTTTATGTTCCTAACCCTAGCAGGAAAGTTTCTTGGAATTGTGATTTTAGGGCAAAAACTAGGGCATTTACAAAAAGGGACATTATACATCATTGGGTAAGTATTAGAGTCTTTGGCTTGCTCTCTATTCGATTCTTGTGTTAGAGATTTTTCATGGAAGAGTAAGAATACTTACTGACTTCATCCATGAACTTACCGTTTTGCTTGTTGACTCACAGGTGTCAATGACATTGGATATATCAAAAGCAGAGTTCTTTAATCTGATGAACAAGGGTTCCATCAATGAAGAAAGATGTAATTCATGCTAAATGGTGGCAGGATTTTGAAGTTGATGAAGAAAAGGATGATGAGCAGAATGTCTCTCTGTTGCATGACAGTTTCATTGACAGGAAAGATGACATTCCAGAATGGCTTTGCAATGACCAAACTGCAGCAAAAGATGAGGAATGGTTTGATAAGAGCTTCTCTGACCAGGCTGTCTGTCACTTGCTGAGCAATTGACCATGGATATAATGGATGAGATAAACGTGCTCAAAACACCATGACTAATCAGCAGTCTGTTGCTTCACTGCCGAATGTCAATGGCAGGTGTAAGACAGAAGTGGATATTGACTCTAATTCTAAAACTATGACCAATCTGCCTCTCACTCTTTTTATTCTAGCTTACTCTACTCTATACAATGTCATGTACTGACCCCACAAACTGTTTGTCTAGGTTATTTTGATTGTGTGGTACTTAGCTTGGTGGAACTATGCTGGATATTACGCTTGTCTAGCTTTTGTTAATGTCCGTAACTTCAATAGATACCATTTCCTACCGTGGCTGTTAATGTTTTGGTTTCTTTTGTACGTTTCATATTCGTTTTCATCTCTTTCATGAGCTCTGTCGGTATGAGGATCTCGTGTGTCAACGTCTTGGTGTATCTTGTTGGTGCTAGAGGAGTTTCAAGCTGTTTTGTAACTGTCACCAAAATCTTTGTGTCTCTTTGCTTTCCGTCTTTCATCTTCTCGTGTTATATTGTTCTCGTGCTCTTGTTCTTTCTTTTTGGGAATGTGTATTGTAACAGGTTCTTCGAGGAGTGCAGCTATATTTTAAGCAAGACAATTTTATCATATGCCTTCAGTAATCTTTTGCTGGACGTATTTTTTAAGGGATGATGCTGTCTTCAGCTGACTTGTAGTTTTTCAATCTCTCAGTATTATTCTTCTATGTTCGATTGATTTGTGATCTCATCTCATTGTAAAGAGGACATTTTCTGATTATAAGGTAGAAGTCCTCATTTTCTAAGAGCTTCTTGTTAGACTTAAAAGCATTGTATCAGATTCATATTGATAATAAAGATTCAATTTTGGTGTGGCTGGGTTTTTCACCCTCAGGTGGAGGGTTTTCCCAGGATAAATCATTGAGTCTCTTTTTTGTATTCTGAATTTTTTTTAATCTTTCTGGTTCTAATTTAACATGGTTTTAGAGTGGGTATAAAGAAAAGATAAAGAACCAGATTGCTTAGTTTTGAAATTTTCTTTATTTGAAGCTCTGGTCTGTTTATTTCAAGTTTTTCATTATGGTGAATGGACTCAAAGTTGAAGACAGATTGGATGGTGCAGCCAGTTACACTTCATGGAAATTCAGGATTCTTATTGTGCTAGAAGAGAATGATCTTCTTAACTATGTGAAGTCTGTTGTAGATGAACCTTCAGATGACACCGAGAAAGCTCAATGGAGAAAGAATAATCTCATGGCTAGAAAGATTCTAATTGATTCTGTTAAGGATCATCTAGTACCTATTATATCCAAGTTGAATTCAGCCAAAGATATGTTCGAGTGCCTTCAAAGCTTGTATGAATTCAATAGTACTAGCAGAGCTCTAGCATTGAGACGTCAACTTCTTCATATTAAAATGAGTAGAGGTGAATCTGTTGTTTCCTTCTTTATGAAGATTACAGAATTGAAGGATCAGCTCAATGCTATTGGTGATTCTATTGAGGATAAAGATTTGGTTATGCTGGTCATGAATGGCCTTCCTCACTCTTGGGAATCTTTCATTCAAGGTATTAGTGGAAGAAATGAATTACCCAAGTTTGATTGATTGAGGGTTGATTAGATTCAAAAGGAATGTAGATTGGAGGCAAGAGGAATTGGACGTAAATTTCATCATGAAGAAGACCATGTTCTTCCTGCCCATATGTCTAATAGAAATGGAAGGAAAGGAAACTTCAAAAAGAATAGAGAGAGAAATTCTGATTCAGCTCCTGAGTCTAAGAAAAGAAAGGATCTCTCTAGGGTACAATGCTTCAGATGTGACAAATTTGGTCATTTTGCTAAAGAATGTCCTTCAAGACCCAAGCCTCAAGCTGCTGCAACAAATGTTGAAAATGTTTCTCCTCATAGAGAGTCTAGTGAAAATTCAGAGGGGTTCTTATTTATTTCTGCTCTCTAGTAACATTCCTACTAACAGTGATACATGGCTTATTGATAGTGGAGCCTCCCGCCATATTACCGGTTATTGTGAACACCTCTCCAACTTGAAGGAAATAGATTCTCATCTTCAAGTTATCATTGGTGATAATGCATGTTATTCTGTGAAGGGTGCTGGTTCTACTTCCTTTCAGTTGGATTCTAATATTTCTCTTCTAAGCGATATGCTCTTTGTTCCTGGTATTAAGAGGAATCTGATTTCTATTTCAACATTAGAAGACAAAGGTTATCATGTTGCTTTTGTTGATGGAAAAGTTCTTGCATGGAAGAAGAACACCAGCATTCAGTCAACTCGTGAGATTGGCGTTCGTCATGACAGTCTTTACAAGCTTTCAGCCCATCCTATTCAAGCATTAGCTCATGATTCTACAAGCTCAAGTGAGTTGTGGCATAAAAGATTTGGTCACCTAAATTTCAGAACTTTGTCTTCAATGGAGAAGATAGTTGTTGGTCTTCCAAAGCTGAATCAAAACCATGAAGATGTCTGCAAGATATGTGCTCTAGGTAAGAATGTTAAGAGTACTTTTCATAGTAGTGAAAATAGAGCAAAGGATATTCTAGAATTAATTCACTCTGATTTGTGTGGCCCTATGTCAGTTGCTTCCCTTAGTGGTTTTTGGTATTATGTTACCTTCATTGATGACTTTTCTCGTAAGTGTTGGATTTATTTTCTTAAGTCTAAAGAATCTGATGAAGTGCTGTCCAAATTGAAAGAATTTAAAGCACTTGTTGAAAATTTATCTAACAAGAACATAAAGGTTCTAAGATCTGATAATGGGGGAGAATATGTTTCTGGTTTATTTCATAACTTTTGTGTTGAAGCTAGGATTAAGAGGGAGTTTTGTGTCCCTTATAATCCTCAACAAAATGGTGTAGCTGAAAGAAAGAACAGGACAATTGTTGAGGCAGCGAAGGCTATGATCCATGATCAAAGTCTTCAAACATTTTTATGGGCAAAGGCTTGCAGAACAGCAATATACATTGAGAATCGTAGTCCTCATCAAATCCTAGACAACATGACTCCAGAAGAAGCTTTTTCAGGTATCAAACCAAACATTAGTCACCTCAGGATTTTTGGATGCCCTGTCTATATTCATGTTCCAAACGAGAAAAGAACTCAGTTAGAACCTTCAAGAAAGAAAGGCATCTTTGTTGGTTATAGTGAATCTTCAAAAGCATACAGAATCTACATTCCAAGTCAAAAGCAAATTGAAATCAGCAGGGATGTGTCTTTTGATGAAGATGTAGCTTGCAAGAAATCCAAAGAGTCTTACATGGAATCTGATAGAGAAGACGTTGGGCCTCCTCAAGACATAGATATGGCTGATCCGGATTCACCTTCAGAGATTCAAAGGGAGAATACAGATTTAGAAGACTCTGCTGATCCTGTTGATCCAATTGATTCTATAGATACTTCTGCAGGTCCCAGTAATATTTCAGCTAATAAGAAAAGACCATTGTGGGCTCGGCACACTATGGAAGAGGCTGAAAAATATGCAGCCCCTCATGGCACCTTCAAAGAGAGTAAAAAGCCTCATAAGTTTGTTGGATATGTAGCTTTGATGAGTCACTTTATAGCATCCGAGCCTTCTAATTTTGAAGAAGCCTCAAATCAGCAAGTGTGGAAGGATGTCATGATGGAGGAGTATCAAACCATTATCAAAAATGATGTGTGGGATATTGTTCCTAGGCCCAAAGGTAAATCTGTTGTTTCTTCTA
This sequence comes from Cryptomeria japonica, assembly GCF_030272615.1. Lineage (NCBI taxonomy): Eukaryota > Viridiplantae > Streptophyta > Pinopsida > Cupressales > Cupressaceae > Cryptomeria > Cryptomeria japonica. The sequence continues at coordinate 318,563,482 of NC_081411.1, forward strand.
AGTGGTTGTTCAAAATAAAACATGCAACTGATGGGAGTGTAGAAAAATATAAAGCTAAATTTGTAGCTAGAGGTTTTTCACAAAAGGAAGGCATAGACTATGAAGAGACTTTTGCTCCTGTAGCATGTTACACTTCTATCAGAAATATTATTGCTCTTGCAGCTGTTAAAGGGTAGAAATTGCATCAGATGGATGTAAAGACAGCATTCTTGAATGGTGTAATTAAAAAAGAAGTTTTTATTGAGCAACCATATGGATTTGTGATTCATGAGAAAGAATCACATGTATGCAGATTGAAAAAGGCCTTGTATGGCCTTAAGCAAGCTCCACGTGCTTGGTATGAAAGAATTGATCGGTATTTGTTGAGCTTGGGTTTTCTCAAAAATGATGCAAATCCAAATATCTATTTCAAGGTAATCAATGATAAAGCCTTAATTTTAGTTCTATATGTTAAAGATTCATTTCTTACTGGAGAGGATGATCTCATTGCTAGATGTAAGAAAGAGTTAACTTCTGAATTTGAGATGAAAAATCATGGTTTGATGCATTATTTTCTTGGTTTAGAAGTGTGGCAAAGACCAAATGAAGTCATATTGAGTCAAGGGAAATATGCCATTGACCTTTTGAAAAGATTTGGTATGTTAGATTGCAAGTCTATGACAACTCCCATGGAAGCAAATCTGAAAAAGTTACATGAGGTTGCAACTAGTTCAAACTTAGTTGATTCTACTATGTATAGACAATTGATTGGATCTTTGATGTATTTAGTTACTAGGTCTGACATATGTTATGTTGTTAACACTCTCAGTCAGTTTATGAGTGAGCCTAGATAGATTCATTTTGTCGCAGCTAAACATATATTGAGATATGTGCGTGGTACAGTGGGGTGTGGTCTGAAATTGCAAGGTTTTTCTAATTCAGACTGGGCGGGATGTGTACTTGACAGGAAGAGCACTTCCAGTTGTTGTTTTAGCTTAGGTTCAGCTATGATTTCCTGGTGCAGCAGGAAGCAATCATGTGTGGCTCAAAGTACAGAGAAGCTTAATATGTTGCAGCTGCTACAGCAGCTAGAGGAGCGGTGTGGCTTCGCAAATTGCTTGCAAGATTGTTTGGACAGCCTTTAGAACCTACAATGATTCATTGTGATAACCAAAGTTGTGTGAAACTTTCAGTTAATCCTGTTTTTTTATGATAGAACCAAGCATGTGGAAATAAAATATCATTACTTGAGAGATATGTTTCAAAGGAAACCAGTGGAGCTCAAGTACATTTGCACTGAAGAGCAAACAGTGGATATTTTCACCAAGCTACTTCCTAGAGCGAAGTTCTGTTATTTTCGAGACAAGCTTGGTATTGTGGAGAATGATGCTCTTGCTAAGAGGGAATATCAGCTGTAATGAATCTTTTACATGTTGTTAATGAGTTCTTCTTTGTGAAGGAGAAGTTCGAGGTGCAATCCCTTGTAATGCATTTTTCTCTATGATAGAGAAATTTGAGGTGAAAGCCCTTGAGGCTCTTTTCACTAATGGGAGTAGCCATAGTGAATGTCATGTTGAGAGACTCCATGACAACATCACGTTGAGTGACTCCGTGATGAGAGCTTGTGTTATTTCACTCATGGTAGTAGCCATGGTAAACATCATGTTGAGTGAATCCATGATGCCAATCACGTTGAGAGAATCCGTGATTAATTTTTGTTGTTTTCATTTTGTGTTTGTCATGTTGAGAGACTCCAAGGAAGGAAGCATAAACTCACGCACTCGAAAAAGCTATTCATGATATCTCCTTTGTTAAGAGGGAGTGTTAATGTTCGTAACTTCAGTAGATATCATTTCCTGTCGTGGCTGTTAATGTTTCGGTTTCTTTTGTATCGTTTCATATTCGTTTTCATCTCTTTCATGAGCTCTGTCGGTATGAGGATCTCGTGTGTCAACGTCTTGGTGTATCCTGTCGGTGCCAGAGGAGTTTCAAGCTGTTTTGTAACTGTCACCGAAATCTTTGTGTCTCTTTGCTTTCCGTCTTCCATCTTCTCGTGTTATATTGTTCTCATGCTCCTGTTCTTTCTTTTTAGGAATGCGTATTGTAACAGGTTCTTCGAGGAGTGCAGCTATATCTTAAGCAAGACAATTTTATCATATGCCTTCAATAATCTTTTGCTGGACATATTTTTTAAGGGATGATGCTGTCTTCAGTTGTCTTTTAGTTTTTCAATCTCTCAGTATTATTCTTCTATGTTCGATTGATTTGTGATCTCATCTATTGATTTGTGATCTCATCTCATTGTAAAGAGGACATTTTCTGATTATAAAGTAGAAGTCCTCATTTTCTAAGAGCTTCTTGTTAGACTTAAAGCATTGTATCAGATTCATATTGATAATAAAGATTCAATTTTGGTGTGGCTAGGTTTTTCACCCTCAGGTGAAGGGTTTTCCCAGGATAAATCGTTGAGTCTCTTGTTTGTATTCTGAATTTTTTTTAATCTTTCTGGTTCTAATTGAACAGTTTTTGCTATCATATTGTAAGTCCTCTTTTGTGAACTATATGCAATATAAAAAAATAAATATTCTTCAAAAACATGAATAGTCAAGTGGTTGGTGATTTTTGTGCGTTGTGAAAATTATGTGATGTTTTTATCAGGATTCAACTGCATGTTTTTAAGTATGATGCAATAAGTGCTGAATGCACCATTCATTCTCATGAGAGATGGTTTCTTGTGAAGCATTGCTCATGAAATTTGGGTCAATGAGCTTGATTCAATAACCATTTAATTGAAAACTGATAAAAACACTACAACGTGCATATTACTAAATTTAGGGAACATATTCTTGGTTTTTCCATTTATAAATGAAAATTAGAGTTCAACACACATCATAAACCAAAAAATGAGTGCAATTCATATCAACTTCAAGTTTGCATATAAAAGAGCTTACAAGTTATAAAATTCTTACAACTAAAGCTCATAAAAGTCTGTTGCCACTGTGTGAGTGTCCTCAAACTAGATGGTATAACTGCATCACCCTCAACAGAACCGTCAGCCATAGGATCATGTTGTGAATGCGATGAAAAATCCAATAATGACAAATTTTACAACGAGAATTATGAGTCTTTGACAAGCAATTGACGATTTTTAGCTAGTTTCTACCATAAACTTGCCAGTTACTCATTTGCAAGTATTTAAGCGAATTACTCATGAACTAGTTTGAATTGCAAGTACTAGCAAATTTTGTGAGTAATGGAAGGGTTTTTCAACTAGATTTTACATATCCCTCTATAATTTCGGTATGCTTGTTTTATGGTGTTAATAAAATCAAACATTTTTTCAGAGTTCAAAGAATAAAAAATTTAAGATACCAAATATGCCATATAGCACAGTCCTTTCTTGTTTCTACTCAAATTTGTATGCAGCAGAACCAGAGCAGCCAGATACTCCTTTATCACTCCGCAGGCACACGCATCCCCATATCTGAAATGGATACATATCCAATACAGATACTGACCCATGTATGCCCAAAAAAACTTGATTTTCCAACCATGCCAAATCCTATGTGATTTGATTTTTTAAAAATTTGATGTAAATCTTCCTATATTTAATTTTAAAAAACTTCATTCATGTAATTTTTAAAAAATATTAATTGGTATAAACAAAACCTACACCAAATGAGAAAGAAAAATGAAATGTTTTTCTATTTCAGCAACCCATATTTTTTGGCTTATCTTCCAATGCAACTCTACCATTTTTGCATAATGTAAAATTTTAAATCAACCTATAATTATGTAGTAATTATATATCTATATTGCTTTTGAAGTAATGAAAATCTCCTATAACTAGTTTAGAAAATTGTGTTAAATATATGAGTGCATGAATTTTTTATCAATAGCATATCCAAAAGTATCATTGAGGGTCTTAAAAAATGGCCCTATCCGTATCCGTGTCCATGCAGTTTTGAGCAGAACACGAAAGAGTTTTTAGAGTAAAAGTGCAGTTAACTAACAATTACGAGCATAATCCCATTAACACCAAATGATAGATTTGTCAAAAAAAGCTAGTATGCATTAAGGGCACAACTGTGATGAAAAGGAATAATACAATGCAAAAAAAAAAAAAAAAGTTAGCAATCATTAAAGACGCAACAATAATGAAAATGCCGTATAGAAGAACTCGTAATTACAGAAATAGAGCATCTCCAACCTCTGAAACTTCAAATTTTACTACAAGCATCCTCCATTGCCAAGGCCTAGAATCAGTAGCAACCAAATAGAAACATACAAGAAGAAAATGCAAAAAAATGCATAAATAGGCACACAAATATGTACCTAGATTGCAGTCCGCACGATTAAGCTGCACTTTTTGGGCCTTCTCGTCACCATCTGTGCTCGACTTGATTTTTTTGGTATCAGACAGCTCCTCAATCTTCGGTGCAGGACGTTGCTTTCCCTTTGATGCCATCTTCACCTCTCAACTACTTGCCTCTCGAAGATTTAAAATAAGAGCTTTCCCCAAGGCTTAACGGTAGCGTTTGTTCAAAACAACATTGTCGTTTGGCACAACCTAAACCCTAAAAAGCGTAGCCTAAAACCCTGCAAGTCTGAAAACAGAAGACATATGCTATTGTCAAATGGGTATACCAAAATCACAAAAGCAAAACAAAGGCAACAATTGACGAAGCTAATAATTCAATATTGAATTTAGCTATTTGGAAACTACCCACTGTCTATTTGAACCTGTAACCTGAAACTCTGAGAGTCCGATAACAATTTCCCTCGTATTGTTAGATGGGCATGCCAAAATTGTGAAGGGACCAGATGAGAACAAATTTATCGAGGATAAAATAGAGTCTGAATAAGGAAATATGAGATGCCCACTTGAGATAGTTTGCATTAGAGTGTCTATGACCGCAAATATCTTGTTTGCCCGACCACAAATTTCAATAAAGTACGGAGTCTGCGGAATGGTGCAACTTCAGTGCTCAGCACAATATCATTATGAATGTACTGTTTTCCCAAATTTGCACCCAGCACAGTATTATTCGTTAATTAAATCTTACCTATTTACAAATGCTTAAAAAACAAACTCCTTGACTCTCATTCTTTTTATACACACGACTTTATTTTATGTCGGCAGAAATAGTCGCTATATTGGTAAAGAGACAATTATGGTCGTGGGACGTATTGTTTTCCTCAGAAGGGATCCTGGTGGAGGAATAAGTCCAGTAGCCAAGCTTCATCGGTTCCCGTCGCTTCTTGAGCAAGCTTTCAAGTAAGACGATTAGGTAATATGACGTGAAGGTCATAGGTAGTTTTATTTTATATATAAAATTTATTTTCAAAGTTGGGAAATATATTTTTATTATTTGCTGTTTTAGTAGGATCAGTATTGTGATGGATAATTAGTGATTTTTATAGTTATTAAATTATATATTTTTATGTCGACATTTAAATATATGAAAATTAAAAATTATTTTATTGTCAGTTTTAAAATTTTATATTATTTTTAATAATTTAATGTTAATTATATCTTATTTCCATTTCTAATATTATTATTATTAATTATGGAGAATTGAAAGTTTCCCCACATAAATTCATTCTTTTTCTTAATAGATCATTTGCTGTGATCAAAAATTTAATAGAATATTGAAAGTTTTCTTTTACTTTTGTAAAGAAGTTAATGGAAATATAAAACTAAAAGCATTTTTACTTTTGTAAAAAATTTAATGGAAAAATCTATATAATTATATCTTAATAATAATAATTTCATATTAACTGCAATATCATAATAATATAATAAATTTAATGGTTTGAGAGTAAGATGCATAACATTTTTGTCATGTTCTCTATTCTGGTATTCAGTCTGTTTTGGATGGCTTTGTCGTGGGGGTTCTTTATGTTTTGAAGGGGTGTGCATGTGGGGTGGGGGTCCCTTATGTTATGGCTGCAATGTTTAGGGAGTTTTTTGTTGTGTGCGGTGTTGGTGGGGTCGTGGTTTCATGGGTGAGCAGCTATGTTCACGTGGTGGAACCAATGGAGCCTTAAGCTTTGGCATCTTAGTGTTCTAGAGAGACATTTGTGTTGGGTGATCTCCATCATGATGTGAGGAGAGCTTAAGAGTTGAAGAGGGTTTTGGACCTCGAGGATTGGAAATAGGGGTTTCTCTCTTCTCTTATGTTTTTTATTTTGGTGTTTTTTTATGGATGATTCTAGAGCTGCATTAAATTTGGCAGTCTATGAGGCTATGGAGAGGGTAGAGCCTTCTTCTCGGATGCATGTAATGGTAATGGATTAGATGCATAAGATGTCAATGGTGAAGGATCTTCTGCAAGAGGAATCCTTTTTTTGGGAATGGTTGCCTAGAAAGAAGCCATGAGCATCCTTTTTTATGCTATTCATCTTGATTCCATCATGGACGATATTAATTATTTATGCAATCATGTGCTAATATGCAAGTTCATATGGTTTCGTCCCTCGTTGTCATTTTTGGAGTCATGGGCCTAAAAAACGTAGAATCTAGGGGGAGATGGAGATTGTGATGGCAGCCAACAATTACTTCGTGGTAATTTTTACATGCATGGCAAATATAAATAGGATTTTGAAGTAGTTCCCTACTTCTACAATTAGGTGGGATTGTTCATTAAACCCTGGCACATGGATTTTAACTCTACGAAGGAACTACCTTCATGATGTTTAGTGTGGGTTCGGCTTCCTAGGTTGTCATTAGAATTCTAGAGGAATGATATCTTTCAAATGATTGCTCTCATCTTGGGAAAACCTATGGGCATGCCCCAATACATGACGGGTAGAAAGGTAATCTCTTATGCTTGTATTTGTGTAGAACTTAATTTGAATAACCTTTTTCTAGATTCTTCGGAGCTTTGGTTGTGAGCCTCTTATTGGACTTAATGTCTAGATTACGAAACACTTCCTTTCTTATGTTGAATCTATCATGAGTATGGTCGCCTACAAAGGAAATGTCCTAAGGCTAATAAAGGGAAATATCTGACGGTTGATGAGGTTGTGGATAAAGAGGTTTTTATTCCTATCAAACCTCAGAATAAGGGCAAGGGTTAGAAGAGAACTCTCAGGGACAGATAGGATGATGGCATGTTCAATCGATTTAATGCTTTGGAGGATCTTTCTCATGAGGAGAGGCTCCTAATAAGTGTGCAATCTAGGGTTGGTGTTGGAATAAATGCTCCAACATAAACATGTAGATGTGTCCATCTATGTTGATTGTTATCAGTTAAGTCTAGTTTGTTGTTCAACAATTCTAGTTAGTTGTCAATATCTTTTAGTTATTTGTCACTAGTTTATAGTTTGTTGTGCATTATATCTAGTGTGTTATCAAATAAATCAGTTATTTTATAGGAAGATCTTTGAGTATTCAACATCTATATATATGTGATACTATTTGATGAATAAATTAGTAACTTGATCTTTCTATTGTTATATTTTTAGTTGTTTCTTTATTTCTGTAGTTTAGTTTTCTATTTTGGTATCACGACTTGTGTGCTACTTTATCTTCTCAATGTTTTGTTAATTTGTTTATATTTTTATTAGTGTGAATGAAATTTCAACGGCAGTAGGCAGAGTGTCTATTATGTTGAGAAGAAGAAGTTGTTGCCTGTGTGTGAGGTTGTAAATTTGTTGCTACTGCAATTCATGTTGTTGTGCACCATTTAAAGGTATTTTGTCACCTTTCATCATTGAAGTATTTGAAAATGGATGCACCTCTAGAAAAATATAATGGTCATAATTTTCACACATGGAAGGTGAAAATGCAAATGCAATTGATGAATAAAATTTTATGGGGTATAGTTAATAGCACTAAAGTAGTACCTACATATGCTAGAAATAAGATTGATTGGAAAAGTAGAGATGAGAAAGCCAAGTCCATTATTGGTCTTGCTCTTTCAAAATTAGAATTGCATCATGTTGATTTAGAAAAATCATCTAAAGAATATGATATGGATTAAGTAAGTTTTATTTGGGAAAAAGCAACAAATGCAAGTTCTTTTTGAAGATGAAATTATTTAGATTCAAGATATTTGATGATATTATCATGTCTAACCACATAAGCAATATGAGATCTCTCTTTAAACAGCTAACGGAAGTTGGAATTGTGGTTGATAAAGAAGATGCTAAAGCTATTTTGTTGAATAGTTTGCCTTCAAAATATAATAATGTTATATTTACTCTTAGTCAAATGTTGTCACAGATTTTAGAAGATGTGATTTCAGCTCTCTTAGTTGCAGAAAAGAATGCAATTAAAGGAGGTTTAGGAGAAGATGCTCGGCTTGAACTTGCATTATACTCAAAGAAAAGGATGGGAAAGAGAATGTTATGTAAGAATGAGATTGAATGTTACTATTGCAAGAAATTAGATCATACTACAATTAATTGTAAAATCTATGCAAATAACCTTCTCAAAAGTAAAGTTAAAGAATTAATAAATATAGTTGTTGTTGGGGAACCACTAGATGTTGTTAGTGATGATGACATCATTGAAGATGAAGAACTTGTTCTATTTGGAAGAGGCCAATGATTTTAAAATGGGAAAAGATGAAATAGAGGCTAGATAGTTGCTCAATAGTCTGAGGTACTAACGGATCAAAGAAACTATACCTTATTGAGACAATGAGACATACATGTGAGGATTGGTGACCAATAGTTTAAGGGAGATTTGAAAATCTAGAAGTTGAACAATATCATACCTTTACAAGGGTGATGAGACACTTCATATCAGTGTTCCATGGAAACGTGTTTCCCCCTCCTAGGCCCAAGTCCCCCCGTCCCCGAAACCTGTCTCCTAAACTTTTTCCCTGTGTCCCCTCATCCCCGAAGCCCGTCCCCAAATCCCCCTATCCCCAACAGTCGTGGAACACTGCTTCATATGCAAATGATGTCCAATTATGTTGAGAACTTGGATGATAGTTGCTTGACTATACCAACAATTGAGAGCAACTTGAAGAAGTCTTACTATTCTATGAACTATTTTCAAAGAATAGCTTCTATATAATGTTGTAAGTTAGTTTACTATTGTAGCATTAAGAGGGGTTGTTGGAATAAATGCTCCAACATAAACATGTCGATGTGTCCATCTATGTTTATTGTTATCAGTTAAGTCTAGTTAGTTATTGAACAATTCCAGTTAGTTGTCAATATCTTTAGTTATTTGTCACTACCTACTAGTTTGTTGTCAATTATATCTAGTGTATTGGCAAATAAATTAGCTATTTAATAGGAAGATCTTTGAGTATTTATAAACTATAAATATGCAATACTTTTTGATGAATAAATTAGTAACTCGGTCTTTATGCTCTTCTACCTTCAGTTGTTTCTTTATTTTTGTAGTCTAGTTTTCTATTTGTTGGCCTTTTGGATGGTGATCATGCAGAATCTAAGGAGACGGGCAATCTCATATTAATATAGGGTGGGCCTCAAGAGGCGTAACTAGAGAAAAGTGTGGGTTGAGGCAACAACAACTCAAATGGATACAAACCAAACCATAGGGGATGCTTGTGACTTGGCTAATCCAATGAAAAGTGGGGTGTTAAATGTTGAATGGTTGAAAGGACCGAAATATTGAGAGGGAGGTGAATCAGTATTCCGACACCAATAAAAAATTTATTGATATTAAACCTTAGCAAATATTCTCATCAACATGAAACAGTAATGTAGAATAAATAAACAACATAACCACAAAATGAACACTGAATTTGTAAAAGTGGAAAACCCAAATTGGAAAAACCACAAAGAGGGTTAACTCTCAAGATAATATAACTAGTTATATGGTGTTTACAAAAAGGGTCGCTCACTTCCAAATGGCTCATTGCTTGATTACAATACGAATCACTACCGAAATGCTCACTATAATAGAAATAGATGAACTGAAGAAAATTGCATCTCCAAATGCATGAGGCTAGTTCCAAGATAAGCTCAGATAACAACTCATAGTTAATCCAGTAAGGGATCTCACCAACCTATCCACAACTGCTTGCAGCAAATCAGGTACTAAGGGATTACTGCAACACTATTTGCACTACGTCAATTCAACTACTTGCAGCAAATCCAATAAGGGATTACTACAACATTATCTGCACTTTATCGATTCAACTCCTTGCAATATATCTGGTAAGGGATTACTGCAACACTATCTTCACTCTATCAATTCAATTGTTTGCAGCAAATCCGGTAAGGGATTACTACAATTCATGACATTCATAGGTTTCCACATACACCTTCACTCTTACACATACATCATATTGTTGGCAATTGACACTCATCTAATGGCTAGTGATGCTTGATTAGTGGTTTAGGGTTGTCATTGATGGCAACCCTTCATGAGAATCCAAACTGGTAATTATGGACTTTAATATCAGGAAGTGAATGTAAACCAATAACCTATTAATCGGTACTTCAAGTTGAGCAGAGCAGCTTTTGGTCCAAAAGTTTTCTGATGATTGCAATGTTGTGAATCGTGCATGGGATGATAGGGCCGACATAGAGGCATCACTTTATTTGGTGATATGCATTTATCTTTGGTGATCCAATTAAGCCAACTCAATTCTACACGTTACACTTCAGGTCGACTTGATAATTGTCTATTTTGTGATTGTAGATGTATAAGACCAGTGCAGAAGATCTTTTTGGTGCATGATATGATTGTATGTGAGTGAGTGGTGATCGAGAGTCCATTTTGGTGTAGTTTCACGTGCACATTCTTGATCCAGTAGTTGAATAAGACAGAGAATAAGGTAGAGCAGTAAAGGTGATACAGTCAAAGTATTTGGCACTTAACCAAAACTCATCTAGGCATTGTTAGATGTTATTTTGTATTTCATTCATTATAATCCACCTCTGTAGATTATTTGTAAGACGGAGAGACTTTCGGGGTTGTATCCCTTATTGTAATTGAATCGTAAGCTCTAGGCAGTGTGCCTGATGTATGTGCATTCCCCATTTTGTAATATTGTTTTGCTACTCGCCATAGTGGAATGATATTGTGGGTTCAAATCCTACCATGGTTTTTCCCATTTGGGTTTCCACATAAAAATCTCGGTGTTATGATTTTGTGATTGATTGTTTTGAGTTTTTGCATTTGTTTCATGTTTATGCCTCCAATGGTTTAAATTTAAGTCAAAAAAATTAATAACCGATAGATCACTGATTCATCCCCCCTCTCAATGATCCCTGATTTCAACAATTGGTATTAGAGCCCAGTTCCTCTGAGGAAGCCTAACTGCATGAGGAAGGTCTAGGAGATTAAATCAATGGATTCTGATTTTTAGAGACAACTTAGTGTGGCACTTGAGGATCTTGATGTAGAAAGGAATGAGATCAATTCCTTGAAGAGAAACCTAAATGTTGTTAATGACTTGAAGGATCGGGTGAACACTTCAAGAGACAAGAGGAAGGAATTGATGGACAAGTTGAAGAAGAAAGAAGATCAAATCATGGAAAATCAGGATAAAGTTGATGAATGTCACAAACTTGCAAGAGAGAATGTTGCCTTGAAGAATGAAATGCAATCCATTGTGATGAAGTTGACTAAGAAGATTGAAGACCAGAAGAAGAATGAAGAAATCTTAATTCAATCATTGAAGGAAAGAGCAGATGAATGTTTCAGGCTTACCTATGAGAATAATCAGTTGAAATTGAAGTTGACACAGTCAAGGAATAATGGTCAAGAACTTGAGAGATAGATTGTTTCCCTAAGAGATGAACTTGCTACTACAAATGAATACAAAGACAAATTCAAAGTTAGCTCAATAAGGCTTGATGAGATGCTGGAAAGTCAGAGACATGGAAAGGACATGTGAGGACTTGGATTTGAGCAAGGAGAATCCTCCTAATCTAGACAAAGCAATGCAAAACCTAATGAGATTAAGAGCAAGAATCCTCCGGTAAGATAGCCTAATGCTCATAAATTCAAAGGTAGATGTTTTACTTGCAATAAATTTGGTCATATGGTGAATCAATGCAGAAGTAAGATGAATAATAGAATGAATAATATGAACAATGGTCCTATCTTTACCGGTCAGTGTTTCATATGCAATAATTTTGGTCACAAGTCAAATATGCACATAGCAGTAATAAATAATTTTTAAAACAAGAGATGATATGCTTTTGGAATGTTTGGACATATCTCTAACCAATGTAGGATGAGACCAAACCAGATGAGCTTCATACCTATGTAGAGAAATGTTGTTTGCCATTTATGCAATAAACCAAGTCACATTGCAAATATTGAAGAAGCAAAAGTAATGGTCCAGTGAATCAAAATAAATAAGATGAGAAAGGGAAAGCGAAAGTAGAGGAAATCAGAGATCAACATAAGAAAATGTGGGTGAAGAAGGAAGATTCCTCTACAACAAATGGCTCTATACCTAAATCCGATGATAGAACCTCATCCAATAACTAGGGCTTTTTTCCTTAGGGGAAACTTTTCATGCAGATTCTAAGAACCCCCTCTTTAGAAATCTACAATCGATTCTGGAAGGTTGTAGAAGGCTTAAATCATATATGCAAATGTTATACGAAAGATTTAGTGAAGATTTGATGCTTTGGTAAGCGACTCCATGAAAACCAAGGTAACCAGTTGCAACATTTATTACAATGCAGAATTAGGTTTTCAAAGGTTAAAATGGTATTTCAAAGCTTTATTTTTCACAATGCGATCGAGATAAAAGTGCAGAGCAGTAGAGAAAAGTAATTTGGTGATCTAAACAACTATTATAGCGATCCTAAATGAATTCCTATGCTCAGTTGCGAATTGAGGTATTTATCTGTTTCAAGCTATCAGTTTCTAAAACCCTAAGTTCTCAATGGCATCAGTATCCGGAATTGCTACCTCGCTAGTTGTGGAAATCAGGGATAGGGCTCAACTCGTTTTCAAGAAACATCCTTTCAAATCAGCCGAGGATGATACTAAAGGAGCATTTTCTTCTATACCTCATGGAGTTCTTCATAATGAGGACATAAGGGCATATATCCACTGTGACCTGGAAGAACTCAACAATGCTGACATGTTGACCCTATACAACAATCATCCGGTCAACAACTTGGGGAATATCAAGCCTGAATATTGGTATTTGCAGGTCAAGGGTTTCTCTTAGTTCATACACTTTCTGACATTTGATGAGAAAGAATGGATCTGGTACGTACTCAACAAAATTCACGTTGAATTTTATGTGGTTGGATAAGCCTTACAAGATCACTAAGCAAGCAATCCAGGTTGTGCCTTGTCTAAGCGCATCTGATGAAGTTCCTAGCTTAAGGAAAATATCAGACAAGACTATGATTGTCATCACTGGTTCTCAATTTGGCAGCAAAGCGATGACAATCAATAATATTTTGGAGCATGATGTCAAGTTTGTATCAATGGTAGTTGGATATAAAGTATACCAGTCAAGCAGACAAAACTCTATCTCTGGTACAACAATATACTCTGCCTATCAGATGTTGAAGGAAGATAAGAGGCATGATTTATTTATGATTCTCTTAAATGAGTTGCTAAACAATTTGAAGAAAATTAAACAAGATAAGAAACACACCTTTAAGTTTGGCACCCTTATTGCCAATAGTGTCATGTTGTGATGGTTAGGTTGTTGTGTTGTTGTTCTTTCCATCAAGGTTCAAGCCCCATCGGTTCATAGATTTGGGTTAAAAGCGTTTACCCCTTAAAAAAAATAAAAAAACTGGCATCCTTATTATCTGTTTGGCTCTATATTTCATGAATGAAATCCTTGGTGTTCAAGGAAAGGTCCAATGGGCCTATGACTATCTAGTTGTCATGCAAATCAAAGAAGGGATTATGGGGATTGGTGATGTCACAATGAGGATATCCTCTCTATGGGGTTATTTCAAAACTTTTCAAGCCACAATGAAGAGCAGAGAAAGAATCCCAAAAGAGATAGCAGAGAAGTATGAGAAAACAATTTGCTTCATGGTTGATAAAGACCAATGTCTAATGGAAGTCATTGAGCCAAGGATTGAGTGGATTCTTCCAATGGGTTATGAAGTTGATGCTTCTACCCTTGATGCCTATGCTCAACATATGTTGAGTTAGTCGATTGATGAGAAAGAAGAAAGGTTTGTGGTGCAGGAGCACCTACGCCTCATTTTTCATCTAGGTTTGATAGCAAGTTGGTTTTTATTAGTTTTAAATTGGAAAGTTGTCTAAGATGTTTTTTAATTTGACCTAGGTTTTTTGGATGAGTTTTGAACTGATTGTGTGGTCATGTTTCCTGTTTTCATCTTTTTGCTCAAGGTTGCCAGTTTGGAGTTGCCTGGCAAAATATTGTCAAAAGTGAGTTTTTAGTGTGTTTTTGTTGTGAAAAGTTCTTAGACATGTTTGGTGTTTGGTTTTTAGGTATGAATAATGTTTTTAGTTGATTTTTAGTTTTTGAGATCAACCTTGCATCATATAGGCACCAATAGTTGTCATTTTATACATGAAAGTGTCAACTTTGTGTGCTCTTGGACATGTACTTGTTCATACAGGAGGATAACTAATATGTGGGGGTATTTATTCTCTTGTTTGAACCATTGTAAGGGTTGATCATTTGAAGTTATGAAGCATTTTGCAAACTTGCATTAATTTTTACCTTATTTTCCCTATGTCTTGACTCCATTTGAGCAGCAATCCGTACACCTGCTGTACGTGGTTGTACTATTTCTGCATTTTCTAGTTCTTCTATGTTTCCTTAAGCTTTTCCCTTTGGTGGCATTGAATTTTATTAAGTTTTGAGTTTTGTGCAAAATTATCTAGTTTTGACAATTTCATTGCCTTGTCTAGGAAATTGGCAAGGATGCCTGACCAACTTGGCTTCTTGAGGCCCTAAATGCTCATGGCTTCCCAAGAACTAGTTGGTCAACTTGTAAGATATGTACATACTTGTTTTGATTTCAAAATTGCAGGTGTAAGGAGTTTTGTGGCCATAAAGCCCTAGGCAAGTGTGCCATTTGGCTAGGGTCTTTGAAGAAATTTGATACTTTGCTCTTCTATAGCAAGTGCATTTATCAGTTGGACATACTTGCTTTGATGTTTAAGGTTGTATGTCAAGGCAAAGAAGATTTCTAAGCCATAAGGAGGAGGATTTCATGTTTAGTATGTGAAAATAATGTAAAAGACAGTGAGTCACTATTTTAGAGTTAATTTCCTTTCACTTGCTTACTCTCCACTATGCATTGGAGCTTGTAAGGCATTGTACCTCCTTCTAATTGCTTTCAAACAAGAAAAAGGGGTGATTTTTGGTATTTTCCATGGGTTGGAAAGTTGCCAAGATCAATTGATGATCCTTGAGGCAAAGTTGTAATGCCCAGTTGGCTGTCACAGTCATCTATGACTGATTTTTGCATTTTTGTTGAAGTTGAATATGTAATCTCCCTCTTCAAAATGGCAGGTATGGAGGTCAACAAACAACTAAATACAAAGCATTGTTAAAGAGAACCAATCAGACCTTTTGAAAAGAGTTTTGACAGTGAAAAGTGCAAGTTTAAAGTGAAAAAAACAGTGAAAAGAGAAAAGTGCAGTCATAAATGACTTGACAGTGAACAAATCTTTGTTTGTAATTGCTTAATGGCTTTTGTGCAGGGCTAATGTGATATTTGTGTGTCTTTAATGATAGAAATTTTCTCTTGTTTTGAAATGTAATTGGTTTTCATACCTAAGTTGTGTTTGTAGACAACAAGAATGGAAAAGTTGTCATTGTTGCATACCCCTCATGAGCAATTTTCGGAAATCTTGTTCTCTAACCTTGGAAAGGTACAAAGTTGTCTTTTTGTGGCTTAACTAGCATGTAACAGGGTAGAACCAAGTTTGCATGGTTCATATTGAAGGTCTTGAACTTGTTAGTCCATATTTGCCACCAAAACCCTTCCAAACCCTCCTTTTTGCACCCATTTTTGGGACAATCATGGAGAAGGCTCAAGGGACACTAAAACTCAGAAAATCTTCAATAATTCCCAAAAGGGTATCCATATATGTGATGCTTTTAGTCTGGAAGTCCATCGTTGAAGCAGGGTGAGCACAAAACCCCAAAAGGAGGGTTAATTCCTTGTAGCCCATTTTAGGCCTCAAAATTGATTTTTTATTAAATCGGGTACACAAAGGGAGGATGTAAGGTCTAAAACCCATCAAGTCCAGTTGAAATAAGTTAATCTTGCATGCCCTTAGCACCTTGGGTGAGATAGCCTCCAAAACTTAGGTTGTAGCACTTGTAAGGACTTCTACACCTCAAAACGTAGAAGCCCAAAAGTCACCCATTGGGAGCAAAACTTGACATCAATTTGTAAACCAGCAAAAGGAGACCTTGTGCAGTCAAAGAGATGGTCAGGACAAAGAAAATGAATCCCAAATGAGAGATTAAGGTGTCAGACCACAAAGCCAAAAGCTATGGTGTTGAAGCCCTTGAGCAACCGAGGAGAGTTGGACTTAGGGAGGTGGATCAAGGAGAGTTGTTAGGTTGGTTATAAACCTCTTGCACTCTGATTTTGGTGACTACACCTTGAAACCAGCAAGGACCTATCACTTAGTAACCATACAAGCCACTTGGGCAACCCACTTGCACCAGCTCCCTATCAATTTGGCACATTTAAGGAGAAAGACCTGGAGTTGCACAAGTAGTTCATCGCACCTGCAAGGAAGAGAAAAGTTTCTAAGATGGTTGAGGAAGTAGTTATACAGATGGGATTTACCAGAGAGGTGGCAAAGCATGCTAGGGAGAAGCATGCTCAGATGCTTCATGGTTGATAAAGACCAATGTCTAATGGAAGTCGTTGAGCCAAGGATTGTGTGGATTCTTCCAATGGGTTATAAAGTTGATGCTGCTACCCTTGATGCCTATGCTCAACATATGTTGAGTTAGTTGGTTGATGAGAAAGAAGAAAGGTTTGGCACATTTAAGGAGAAAGACCTTGTGTTGCACAAGCAGTTCACCGCACCTGCAAGGAAGATAAAAGTTTCTAAGATGGTTGAGGAAGTATCTGTACAGATGGGATTTACCAGAGAGGCGACAAAGCACGCTAGGGAGAAGCATGCTCGGATGCAAGCTAAAGCAGAATCCAAGAAGCCTAAGGCTAAACTAGTTCCCTCCAAAGCTAAACTAAAGGAAACTAAGTCTACTCCTGCTCCGGTCGTACCATTAATAGGACAGAGCTCATCTAGAAAGGTATTTTTGAAGCAAAAGGAGAAGCCCAAGCGAACCTATGTTGTTGTATCTCTGGTGACATTTGAGACTAAGTCAAATGAAGAAGCAAATAAGGCTAAGATCAAAGGTGAATTTTTAAGGGTGGTGATAAAACCACAGTCTAGTGGAGCCTCACAAAGCAAGAAAGCTAAATCTCAAACTACCCTTACCAGAAGACCCAAGAGGGGACAGAAGCTCATAACTCAACTAGATGATGATCTTGAAACATGCAATTTGCAAGGTAAATATACGTTTGTTCCTCCAATGCCAACAAATCAATTGATTGATGAGATAATTGTTGATGGAAATTTGAAGAATATTAGAGCATATTATGAAAATCTAGATAAGGAAGATCAAAGAAAAGTTGAGGAAGTTGTTATTCTATATTTGCATAACTTTAGTATAGCTCTGATTGAGATGGAGAGAAGAATCCCTAAGGATCTATATAACATTATTGATACAAGGAGGCTAACAACTAGCAAAATAGATAATGAAATGAAAGAAAGAGAATTGATCAATGTCTACTCTTATATCTCTCAAGATGAAGCCAAAAGGCTCATTGAGGAAGCAAATAAGAAAGAATTCAGAAGCAGAAACAGGGTGAACAAGTTGATGATTGGTAGGGTTGAAGAGGTGAGAAAGGGGATTGAGGATATCTAGAGAAAGATCTTAAATAACAACCCTTTATATAATGATGAAGTTCAAACTTCTCATCTGGAAGTTAAAAAAGGTGTCTCTAGTGATCAGAAGGATGAAACTCAGATTGAGGGACATCTGGAAGTCCAAGGCAATGCAACCACTGATGTTGAGATTAGTATAAATCCTTTGGTGGTAGATAGTTATGGAGAAGTTCCTGATATTCAAAAGGATGACACTACACCAAGTGGCAACACCGGTGCACAAGATAAAGGGGATGGTGATGAGGAAAAGGAGATTGAGAAGACAGAGATGCATGGTGTTGAGGTAGACAAAGGGGAGGGTGTTGTTGATCCAGCTATTGAAACTCCTGTAGTAAAAGGCACAAGGACACTACCCCCAAATTTCAATTAATCTTGATGGTCCTCTTGATCTTGGACAAATGTCTCATGTTGAGAAGCTGATGCTTGTAGCTGCTATACAAGCTTAGGCCAATCAAGATCTGGTCAAATCAAAGAATGAAGATAAAAAGCTTATTTTGATGTATGTGTTGGATTTGGTTGTTCATTGTTGTTGCTAAGGTTTGTTGTTGTCATTGATTTCAACATATTCCTGTGAGTTATTTCGGTGAGTTTGGAAAGGATTTATGGTCCGGTTTTGTAGTTTGGTTTTGTTGATCACTGTTTTGCAGAATCCAGTATTCCCTCTGGTATATTTTGATATGATCAGATCTTGTACTAAGATTTTGGATTATTGCTTGGGATGATCTTGTGTATCTTCCTTTTAGATGGTTCATGATTTGGTGCTCTGCAAGTTATCTTTCCTTGTGACAGTTGTTGATTGGTTGTGTTCTTGAGCTTTGAGACGTTGACCGATGAAGATTTGAAAAGAGGTGTTGGTGCATCTATTTGGGATGATTCTAACATGCTTGATGGTGTTTCCTAGTCATGTCATATTTTTTTGGTGATCTGCATTGATCATTGTGCGAGTTTTTGGTGATTTTTATAAACTGGTGATAATTTGCGTGTTATGCAGTATTTCTAGTGGTGTAGCATGTTGCGGTTCATATTGGCAGAATTTTCGATGGACGTAATCGTTTGGGAATTTTAATTAGGTCCATGCTATGTAATGTAAATCATAATATTGGTCTGGTGGTCGATCTTTGTATCGTGTAATGTAATTTTTGTAATTATGAGTTGTGGGTTGAGGGTTTAGCCGACCTTGTTATCAAGGTTGATGATTTGTATATATAGGTGATATACTTATTAAATTTAGGTATCGTTGTTGTGTCTACATTATTAGAGAGAGGTAAATGTGCGAACAAGGGATATATCATTTAGCGAAGTGTTGTGGTGAGAATGGTGTTGTAGAGCAGACAACTATGCTTAATTAGAACAGTCATCAGGCATGTGTAGATGCTATGATTACAGTTCATTCCTTCCAGATTGTAGTCTGAATCATATTGTAAGTCAGTGAGACTTCCCTAAGGGTTGTAGCCCTCTGGGAATATATCTTTTGAGCAGTGAGCTCTAGGCAGTGTGCGTGAATGCATGTGCATTCCCCATTGTAATATTTTCACATACTATTGCAGAGTATCATCGTATTGTGGGTAGGTTCCCACCGTGGTTTTTCCCTTAACCGGATTTTCCATGTCAAAATCTTGGTGTTGTGTGTTGTGTTGTTAATTTTCTTATATGTTATTTCTATGGTTTATCAGTTAATGTCTTGAAGTTTAATTTGTTGAGATCCGGTGAAGATTGATTCTCACCCCCTCTTAGTCTTTCTGCCCAATTGCTTCTAACAATTGGTATCAAAGCTTGATCCTCTGGTAGAAGCTTAATCGCTTGAGGAGATCTAGGATGACAACTCAAGGTAATCTTTTCAAGAAGGATAGTTTGAGGTTTAATGAAAGCAACTACACTATATGGAAGAAACGAATGGAGGTGCATTTGAAATGTCTTGGAGAAGATTATTGGAAGATTACTAAGAATGCCTATGTTGTTCCTCATAATGGACCATCCACTCCTAATGAGGTCAAGGAAGCTGAATATAACGTCAAAGCAAAATAAGCATTACTTAGTGCCCTGACTGATTCTAAAATGATAAATGTTATGGAACTTCAGACCGCACATGAGATCTGGGTGAACCTTGAGATCATGTATGAAGGTGATACTAAAGTGAAAGTTGCTAACTTGTAGAGTTTAAAAGGAAAGTATGAGACATTGAAGACGGGAGATGATGAGAACATACATTCATACATAGCTAAGGTGAATGAGCTTGTCCTTGGTATCAGATATGTCAGTGGAAAGATTGAAGAAGATGAGATTGTTGCTAAGGTGCTAAGATATTTGTCTCCTGCTTATAAACTCAAGGTTTCCGCGATTGATGAGATCCGAAGTGTAACTACAGTGACAAGAGATGTATTGGTTGGAAAAGTCACTGCATTTGAGCTGAGTGAATTCAGAGAATCGCATGGAAAGTTTGAGACAACATTTAAAGCATCAACATTTGTGTTCGGTAAGCAAAAATATGATTATGATGAGTGCAAGATATTCATATATGAAAGAGAAAGGAGAAAGATAGCAGAGCAAGAAAGAGAGATTGATGAGCTTGAAGCATTGATTGCTTGGAGATTGCCTAAAGGTGTTGGTAAGTACAATGGAAAGTTGCCCTTGAGATGTTTTTCCTATAATATGATAGGACATTTTGCTTCTAGATGTCCAGAGAGAATAGCTAAGTATGACAAACATGATAAGTTTGATAAGTTTGATAGAAATGACAAATATGAGAGGCATGAAAAGTATGATAAGCCTTATAAGTCTAACCGGAAGTTTAGGAACAAGAAGAATTGTTATTATGCTGCAAATGAAGGCATTATAGATGAAGAATCATAAGAAGATGAAGTTGTGTCTAATGCCATTAAAGAAGATAGATGTGTGCCTATTGATTCCACTAGTTGCTCTGTTGAGGAGAAAGATTTGGTTGCTAAGGTAGAAGAAAAAGGCGAATGGGTGATTGACAATGGTTGTTCACATCATATGATCGATGACAAAAGCAAGTTTATAAGCATGGAAAGTATGGTGGTGGAATAGTTGGATTTGGAGATGACAAAGCCTGTGTAATCCATGGGAGAGGTTCTAATTCTTTTGATGGAAAGCATAACACTGATGGAGTCTTGTATGTTGAAGGTTTGAAGTATAATCTTTTGAGTGTTGGATTGATGGTTGACAAGGGTTATGATCTACAATTCAAAGATGGTAAATGCAAGATCTTGAATGCCTCTGGTATAGAGATTGCATCTGGAACTAAGACTGAAGGTAACATTTTTCATTTGAATACTAGTGAGAAAAGTTGTTTGATTGCTAAGATAGATGAGAGTTGGTTGTGGCAGAGAAGTATGTGTCATGTAAAATTTGATTCATTGATCAAGATCAGTTCTACACAAGTTGTTAGGGATCTGCCTAAGATTGTTAAACCTGTTAATCCAGTATGTAAGGAATGTCAGTTGGGTAAGAAAACAAGAATTTTTTTCAAGAGAAAATGATACACATCAGATGGATTGTTAATCTTGTGCATATTGATCTGTATGGACCTACAAATGTTAGAAGTGTGCAGGGTGATAAATACTGTATGTTGCTAATTGATGATTATTCCAGGATGATGTGGGTTGTCTTTTTGAAGGAAAAATCAGAAGCATTTGAGAAATTTAAGATATTCAAAGCTAAAGTTGAAACTGAGTCCGGATTGAAATTTAAGTGTCTGAGGTCTAATAGAGGTGGAGAATTTTGTTCCGGTGAGTTCGATTATTTTTGTGAGATGCATGGAATCAGAAGACAACTATCTGCTCCTAGGACCCCACAACAGAATGGGATTGTTGAAAGGAAAAACCGTATTGTTTTAGATACTACAAGAACCATGTTGATTGAAGGAAATGTTCTGAAGGTCTTTTGGAGAGAAGCTATTAGCACTGCAGTCTATACATTCAATAGAGTTCATATCAAAGGTGATACCGGTAAGACCCCTTGTGAGCTTTGGTTTGGTCATGTTCCTATTGTGAAATATTTCAAAGTTTTTGGTAGCAAATATTATATCAAGAGAGATGAGGATATTGAAAAGTTTGATGCTAGAAGTGATGAAGGTGTCTTTTTGGGATATTCTACAAATAGCAAAGCCTATTGGTGCTATAATAAGAGACTAAGAAAGATAGTTGAGAGTGTAAGTGTGAAGGTGTATGAAAACCTTGGGAAGGAGATTAGAGCTTATGATGAAGGTCAACATGTTGTTTTAGCTCCTATTCAGCTTGGAGAGCCTAAGAAGAATGATCCGATAGTGAATCTGGATGTTGTTGTTGCTAGTGATGATGTGCAGGAACCCAAAGATCATAACAATCAGAAGACTTTGAGGTATGTAAGATTGAATCATTCTAAGAATAAGATTATTGGTGATAAGAATAAAGGAGTAATGACTAGAAGAAGGTTAGCTACAAAAGAAATATGTTTGAATTTTAAAGTTGAACCTAAAGATGTTATAGAAGCTTGTATAGATGATAACTGGGTTAGAGCCATGGAAGAAGAGTTAGATCAGATTGAAAAGAACAATACTTGGTAACTTGTGCCTAGACCTAAGGATAAAAATGTTATCGGTACTAAATAGGTTTTTAGGAACAAATTGAATGAGGCCAGTGAAGTGATCATAAATAAATCCAGACTGGTATGCAAAGGATATTCACAGGAAGAAGGGATTGATTATGAAGAAACTTTTGCTTTGGTTGCCAAAATTGAAGTTGTTAGATTATTGCTTGCTTATGCTACTTATAAAGATTTTGAGGCATATGAAATGGATGTCAAATCTGCATTTTTGAGTGGTGATCTAGAAGAAGTTTACATTGAACAACCCAATGGATTTTCACTCTCAGATGATGGAGACATGGTATGTAAGTTGAAGAAAGCACTTTATGGATTGAAACAAGCTCCTAGAGCCTAGTATGCTAGATTAGACAAATACTTGCTGAAATTGGGATTTGTCAAAGGTGCAGTTGATAGTAATATGTATTTTAAGATTGAAAATGATAACATTTTGATTGTTGAAGTCATTATTGATGACAATATCTTTGGTGGTGATGATGATATGAGTATGAAATTTTCCAGTGATATGCATAAGTAATTTGAGATGTCTATGATTGGTGAGATGAAATTTTTCTTAGGTTTGCAGATTGCATAGACAGGAAAAGGTATCTTTATATCTCAAACTAAGTATGTGAAGGAACTACTGAAGAAGTTTGGATTAGATGATTCCAAACCGGTTGGAACTCTTATGATGACTGGTTGTAAATTGTCTAAAAATGATGAATCTCCTAAAGCTAATCGGAGTTTGTATAGATCTATGGTTGGTGGACTATTATATCTAACTGAAACTAGGCCTGATATTATGCATATTGTGTGTATGGCAGCTAGATATCAAGTTGATCTGAAGGAGAGTCATGTCACTATTGTTAAAAGAATATTCAGATATTTAAAGGGAACTGAAGATTATGGTTTATGGCATCCAAAGAATGATGATTTCATGGTGTGTTCTTACACTGATGCAGACTAGGCAGGTGATGTTGATGACCAGAAGAGTACTATCAGTGGAGCATTCTTTTTAGGTAAGAAGTTGGTTTCATGGGCTAGCAAGAAATAGGATTCAATATCTTTATCTATTGTCGAAGCTGAGTACATTGTTGCTGCTAGTAATTGCACTCGGATAGTATGGATGAAGAAAATGTTGAAAGATATCAGAGTTATTTATGATAAGCCTATTGTTATATACCGTGATAATTCTAGTGCTACAAACATGTCTAAGAATCTGATGCAACATTCAAAGACTAATCATATATCAATCAGATATAATTACTTGAGAGAGAAAGCCGGTGAACAAAAGGTGAAGCTGGAATATGTATCTAAAAAGGAACAAATTGTTGATATTTTCACTAAGCCTTTACCTGGAGATACATTTGTCTATCTAAGAGACAAGTTAGGGATATCCACCCCTTCCGATGAGAACTAGATGCATTGAGTTGCATCGATACGGTGGAATTCATAACCTTGTTCTTTTATTCGGATTGATGAGTTGGTGTTGCTCCTCTGCTGGAGTAGTCTGTTGATTTGATTGTGTGTCCCAGGGGGAGAGAGATTCATGATTCTATTTTGGGAAGACGGTTTTATTTTCTATTTTGGTGATCTTTGGCATTATTGTTGAAGGGGGGGGTGAGCTCATGTGAAAAACTACTTTATCTATCTTGATCTTAGGGGTTGTTTGTTGGTGATATCTTCTTTATTTGCATTGACTGTTTTTCACATTCATATGTTGTCATCAATGCCAAAGGGGAGATTGTTGGATTTGGTTTTTCATTGTTGCTGATAGGTTATGTTGTTGTCATTGATGTCAACATATTCCTGTGAGTTATTATGGTGAGTTTGGAAAGGATTTCTAGTCCGATTTTGTAGTTTGGTGTTGTTAATCACTGTTTTGCAGAATCTGGTATTCCCTCTGGTATATTTCGGTATGATCAAATCTTGTGCTGAGATTTTGGAATATTATTTGGGATGATCTTGTGTATTTTCATTTTAGATGGTTCGTTATTTGGTGCTTCACAATTTATCTTTCATCATGGCAATTGATGATTGGTTGTGTTCTTGAGCTTTGAGACGTTGACTGATGAAGATTTGAAAAGAGGTGTTGTTGCAACTATTCTGGATGATTCTAAAATGCTTGATGGTGTTTCCTAGTCATGTCCTATTTTTTTTGGTGATCTACATTGATCGTTGTGCAAGTTTTTGGTGATTTCTATGAACCGGTGATAATTTGCATGTTATGCAGTATTTTTGGTGGTGTAGCGTGTTGCGGTTGATATTGGTGGGATTTTCGGTGGATGTAATCATTTGGGAATTTGAATTAGGTCCATTCTATGTAAAGTAAATCATAATATTGGTCTGGTGGTCAATCTTTGTATCGTGTAATATATTTTTTTGTAATAATGAGTTGAGGGTTGAGGGTTTAGCCGACCTTGTTAACAAGGTTGATGATTTGTATATATAGATGATATACTTATGTAATTTAGGTGCCAATATTGTTTGCATTATTAGAGAGAGGTAAATGTGTGAACAAGGGATATATCATTTAGTGAAGTGTTGTGGTGAGATTGGTGTTGCAGAGCAGACAACTGTGCTTAACCATAACTGTCATCAAGCATTTGTAGATGCTATTATTATAGTTCATTCCTTCCAGATTGTAGTCCAAATCATATTGTAAGGTAGTGAGACTTCCCTAAGGGTTGTAGCCCTCTAGGTAGATATCTTTTGAGCAGTGAGCTCTAGGCAATGTACCTGAATGCATGTGCATTCCCTATTGTAATATTTTCATATACTACTGTAGAGTATCATCTTATTGTGGGTAGGTTCCCACCGTGGTTTTTCCCTAAACCGAGTTTTCCATGTCAAAATCTTGGTGTTGTGTGTTGTGTTGTTAATTTGCTTATTTGTTATTGCTATGGTTTATCAGTTAATGTCTTGAAGTTTAGTTTGTTGAGATCCGATGAAGACTAATTCACCCCCCCTTTCAGTCTTCCTGCCTAATTGCTACTAACAATATGTTGATGTGTTGCAAAAGGTGGTTCTGGGTGTGCAACTAGATCCTAATTCTAGCCCCTCCAGTAAATTAATGCAATTAATTAATAATGTAAATACCAATTTTGATTCTTTAGAGAAGTCTAGCACTAAGTGAGTATTGGATAGATTCAAGGAGGTGAGAATGCAAACATTTTGGAAAATGATAGAGGATGATAGATGAAGATTGAATAATGGCCTACAAACTATTTCAGCGACATTGACAGAAGGTGATAAAATGTACAAGTCTTATCTTATTTTGCCAAAGTTCACAGTAGATATAGACAAGCAAATAAGCATTTGTCAGAGTAAACTAGCTGGTATCTCACAGTCTTTTGATTCTAATGTAGCCCTAACCAACATTATAGAAGGGAAGGTAATGGCTCTCAATGATCAAATATCAAGCCTTAATATAGATAAGGACAAAATTTTGAGGAGAGTTGGTGAACTCTGGAATTTGATTGCCCCCTGGCTGGACACCTTGTTAAGTAATAAGGTAGATTGTATAAAGGCTCTGGAACAACCTATTTCATCTGAATTAAAAGATGTAGAGATTCATGCCTATGTATTCAACACATTCATTACAGTTTTGGATAACTTGAAGAGTGGGTGGAACACTCACTCAGGATTTTTGAAGACCATTTTTGCTGATATCTTCGAGTATATGTAAAGTCTCTAGTAGACATCCTTATATATAAGTTTTGGACAACACCCCATCTTTGGCATTGCTATCAAAGGGGGAGAGTAAAGGTGAAAAATGTATAGCAGAAGAGTGCATTGTACATAGTATGATATAGGTTTCAGAATTATTTGTCTAAGGGGGAGCCTTAGAAATTTTTGATAGCAATTTTGATTTGGTGTACTGATTTCAACACTTAGTCATTTTTCACAAGTGTTGCCATCAATGCCAAAGGGGGAGATTGTTGGAAATTGACACTCATTTGGTGGCTATTGATGCTTGATTAGTGATTTAGGGTTGTCATTGATGGCAACTCTTCATGAGAATCCTATCTGGTAATTACAGACTTTGATATCCAAAAGTGGATGTAAACTGGTACTTCAAGTTGAGCAGAGCAACTTTTGGTCTGGAAGCTTTCTAGTGATTGCGGTGTTGTTAATCATGCATGGGATGATAGCGCTGACATAGAGACATCATTTTATTTAGTGATCCGGTTAAGCTGACTCAAATCTACACGTTACACTTCAGGCTGACTTGATAATTGTCTATTTTGTGATTGCAGATATATAAGATCGGTGCATATGATATTTTTGGCACCATGATATGATTGTATGTGAGCAGGTGGTGATCAAGAGTCCATTTTGGTGCAGTTTCACGTGTGCATTCTTGATTCAATAGCTAATTGAGATAAACAACAAGGCAAAGCAGCAAAGGTGATGCAGTCAGAGTCTTTGGCACTTAACCAGAACTCATCCAGGCATGGTTAGATGCTATTTTGGAGTTCATTCATTGTAATCCATCTTTATAGATGATCTATAAGGTAGAGAGCCTTCTGGGGCTGTAGCCCTTATTTTAATTGAGTTGTAAGCTCTAGGCACTATGCTTGAATGCATGTGTGTTCCCTATTTTATAATATTGTTTTGCTACTAGCCATAGTGGAATAATATCATGGGTTCAAATCTCATCGTGGTTTTTCCCATTTGAGTTTCCACGTAAAAATATCGGTGTTATGATTTTGTGGTTGATTGTTTTGAGTTTTTGCATTTTTGGTTCATGCTTATGCTTCTAATGGTTAAAGTTAAGTCAGAAAATTTAATAGCCGATGGATCACTGATTCACCCCCCTCTTAGTGATCCCTGATTTGAACACGTACTCCACTGTTCACACCGCACACTACTCACATACTACTACTACTCACTTTACTTGCATACCTTGCATACTACTACTTTGTCACTCTCACACTACATACATTGTCATACATACACATCCATATGTGTTCTATATATATACATGTAAGCACATACACTAAGATAATATACATTGACCAAACACAAAAGGTTTACACAATAAAGCATTACTCAGATCAACACATTGCCAAAATATGTTTTCACCAAAAACAGAGTAACCAAGTTGGCCTTCACAAATCTTCTACATGCTTCCTTCACACACTTTAATTACTGAAACAAAACAAGGGTCTACCAGACCCATAGATATGAACCCATAAGCGTAAATTCCAAGCATAACAACTTCCAACTTCAGGATACAAATACTATAAATTTCGGAGCATAGAATTCATAGAAAATAATGCAATACAACCATTAGAATACCAATTCAACTTATACAACTTTAACTATGACTAGCAAATGCTAGATTCCAGAACAAAGGATCTTCCAAAAACAACTCTAGTAGATCATGATGCCCTCCTAAATGGCACAAGATTAGTCTATGATCAAATAACACAAAAACACACAAAACATTAGTGTTAGTCAATCGAAAACTAATCTAAAAAGGCATACCAAAAGAGAGACTACAAGCATGCAAGCATATTTAACTATCAAAGCAAACATGATGAGGCATCTCCAAATACCTCCTAACATACTCTTAGTTCCTTCTCCCTTGTTCCTCTCCTCTCCAAGTTCCAAAATAGTGTAGCTCTCAGCAGCTTTTTGCACTATGGATGCTTATGGAGGATTGAGATTTAATATTAAGCTTCAAATATGAAATGAAAAGCTAAATACTATGCTATTGATGCTAAAATGATATATTTTAACCAAAAATGATAAGATGTTAGATTGCTTATGCTAAATGCTCTCTAAAAATGTCTATAGCCTAAATGCATACAAGTTTTCAGGATCTGGATTATGAAGGAATGGGCTCTATTTATAGGAAAAATGGAGCAATGGATGGCCAGGATTGAAAGGTTTAATCAAGGGTCAAGCTTGAAAGTTGGGGATCCATGTGCACAATTTGCACCAATGAAATGGTGACAAGTGTCAACATAAGATTGGGTTGAGAGAAGAGGTTGGAGGCATTACATGCCTGAGGAGACCTCATGGTTATCTAGAAGGTAAGGGTCAAGCCTAAATTAGGATTACCCACTGGATTAGGAGTTAATGCAAGGATAAACCTTTGTGCAAATGATTAAGAGATAATCATGGTCAAAGCATTAAAGGCTTGATGAGACCCTTGGGTTGGGTAGAAGTTGAGTCAAAACAAATGTTTTAACCATGTGGGAGGGTTTGAGGTAACCATTAATGGTTATTGGAGACTTTGGGGATTAAGTGGTTGAAAGTTGAAAGCCTTCAATGGTTATCAAAGACTTTGAGCCATTTAGTGGTTGAAGGTTGGAAGCTTTCAAAGGTTATCCAAGACTTTGAGACATTTAGTGGTTGAAGGTTGAAAGCCTTTAATGGTTATCAAAGACTTTTAGGCTTTGAGAAGTGACTCCATTTTGCTTAGGAATGTGACAATAATTAGGGGATGGATTAAGTTAATTAGGAAGGGGTTAGAAGAATCTAGAAGGGGATTAGATTTTGCAAGTGGATTTGGTGGGTGAGGGAAAATAGGATTTTATTAAAATAAAAATTCATTTATTTCAATAAATGTGTGCAAGTTGTATTTGGATAAATATTCAAATAAATATTAATTTATTTAAATGAGAAAAAGGAAGATAAAGCATTAAAATGCTTGAAGACTTTGAGGGGAACCATTAAAGGCTTGAAGACTTTAAGGAAAACCATTAAAGTCTTAAGAAGACTATAGAAGGAAGCCATCAAGTTTGAAGACTTTAAAGCCATCAAGTTTGAATACTTTAAGGGAAACCATTAAAGGTTTCAAGTGGGTGAGGATAAATAGGATTTTAAATAAATAATTTATTTAAAATAGTTGTGCAACTTGCTTTTGTAGGAAAATACAAGTGGGTGGAGGATAAAGGTGATTTAAATAAATTATTTATTTAAAATAATTGTGCAACTTGCTTTTGTAGGAAAATACAAGTGGGTGGAGGATAAAGGTGATTTAAATAAATGATTTATTTATTTAAATGTGAGAGGTGGGATTTTGGGGGATTTAAATAAATATTAATTTATTTAAATGTGAGAGGTGGGATTTTGGGGGATTTAAATAAATATTAATTTATTTAAATGTGAGAGAAGATTTAATTAAACAAATATGATTTATTTATTTAATTAATGGTATGAATTTGGTTAAGTGAATTAAATCAAATAAATTGAATAATTTATTTAATTAATAGGAGAAGAGGGTTAAGATGAATTAATTAAATATTAATTTAATTAATTATTAATTGATGGTTAAATAATCAAATAAATACTAAGTATTCATTTAATTAAGTGGACAGATTTATGTGACTACATTTGCCCCTCTTTGAGACGGTGCAGTTTATCGCGTCGTTTCAAAGAAAGAAAAATAGGTGTGAAGAAATGCCCCATAAAATGTAAATTTAATGGGTGGTATGCCCCCTCGAGGGATGGGCCAATTTTTTTTGAAAAATCGGGCGATCTCTCGAAAAAGAATGAAAAGCGGAGGGGAGGTAGAATAGAAGAAATTAGAACTAATGATGAAAGAATGGGAGAAAATGGAGTGAATATGAAGAAACAACAAGCCAACGAGTACCCTGAGGTCATGCAAGAGATACATAGCAGATGTAGTGTGGGGTTTGGATTGATGCTATACAATTGATCAAAATTGTTTGGACAATCTGGTGCAATCGGTTTAATTGCCCCGGTCAAGTCAAAGCATGACAGTTGATGTCAATTGGTCGCTTGGACATGATAAAGTCTGAGTAAGTGAATCAAAGTGACCTGATGTGACTTAGACAATTGATGTAATTGCCCGATGAAGTCAAGGTATATGAAGCAAAATACTCGTTGAGACGTAGACAATTGATGTAATTGTCCGTTGGATTGTGTTTGATTGGTTGATCAATTGATAGTATGTGCGTGTGATGGATGGTTGTGGGGAATCATGGCAGCCCCGTTGAGACTAGGTCATTATGATAAATGCTTGATGTAGTCTAGGATTACCATAATCGATTACCTGTTGAGACTCGAAGATACGTGATCAGAGTATCTGTTGATAGTCTAGGTGTGTGGGAGTCGATGTATCTGTGTAGACAGAGTAACTGACTTAATTTTGTGGGCGAGTGAGGATGGGAAGCGATGAAGGGATTAGGATGATGTTGATGATCAAGATAGGGAGGGTGAGGGGGGATTTGATGTTAGATAGAAGATATGGAGGACTTATGACTCATTCCTATGGAAGAAGAGGAAAATAGAGTATGCATTATTATGACTATGTATGCATGATATGCAGCTATTATGAATGTATGGATGGTTGGAATGCAACAAAATGCAGTATATATAGATGAGATGGAATGACGATCCATAGTGCTCTATTTTCATCATTGAGCTTTAAAATGTTGGAAGAGAATACAAGCATCTTAACATAATGATTCAAGATGACCAGAGTATTTCTTACATGGATTTGATATAGTAAGTTAATACAAGCAACTTGATATAATGGATCAAGTTGACCTGAGTATTGCTTGCGGAACAGACAAGGATTATCTCCATTCATGCATGACTTGGATCGTCCTCCTTGATCTTAGGCTGATCATATCCTGAGACAAGTGCATACCGTACTAAGAAATAAAAACCTTTATCCAAATTGGATGAGGAGGAACCAAAGAATGAGCATTGTACCTGTAAACAAATAGTATATACATAAAGAATAAAAGAATATGGATCCTTGGTAATGGTTCATGCTCATATGGTCGAGGTATACGCTGTAGTCAGCAAGCCGTAATGATCTATGACTATATTTGGCATAAGATTACTTAGCTTAGTGAACTTCCCACGTAGACACCATTAGTACATGCCCCAGAACTTCATCGGAAATAATGCGCAAACGATACAAAACAATGCTGAAAAATCCCAATACAGATAAACAAATGAATTACTCACGAATCAACCAAGCATTTGATAGCTTAACATAATTTTCTTGTCAAAGAAAACGTCACTTTTGTCTTTGTTTTGGTAAGGAAGGATGCATCTTTGTTTTTAAAGACAGTTTCTGATTTGTTGGATGTGGATTGTGTGGTCGATTGATAAATGGTCATTGTGTGAGTACTGTGTTAATGTTGGTTTTGCATCTGCTCGAATGAATATGTACAAGGTGTTGCCATGTTTTTATGTGATTTTCGATGGGTTTTTCGATGTTTTTGGATTTTGTGTAATAGTTTTTGAATGTGTTTTGGATTTTGTGAGTCATTTTTGAATGTTTTTGCCAATGAATCACCAGTAATGTAGAATCCACTTCCATCATCTAGATTGTAAGGGCATTGCCCCCAAGTTGGACATGATTTATGAAAAAGTGGGATGCAGGATGCATGTAGTACTTTCTTGGATTTGTAGATTTATAACAAGCCATGGTTAGATGGATGGATGTGTGTATGTATGAATGGGATCGCAACGAGCCTGAAAGATACTGGAGCCATTTCCTTTACGAGTGGCACCTGTTTGCTAGGTTTTTGCCATCGTACTTACCCAAGGTGCCACTCGAGTGGTTGTTCACCGTTTGGATGCATGATTTTTCTTTACTTTTTTGAATGTTTTTGTATTTTCTTTAGGACATTTTTCTGAATGTTTTTGGTATTTTCTTTAGGACATTTTTCTGAATGTTTTTGGTATTTTCTGATATGCAGGGGAGCCTGATGCCTTGTACACCTTAGGTATAAAACCGTTTGAGGTGCATGCTATTGATTGGATCTGTGAGCGGTTCTCCGTCTGATGTAGCCAACTGATATGCCCCGGACCCGAATACAGCAGTGACAACATATGGGCTGAGCCAATTTGATTCAAACTTACCTTGATGTTCTCTATTTGGTTGGTTGCGAGGATTCTCTCGAAGAACAAGATCACCTACCTCAAATGTACGAGATCTAACTCGGTGATTGTAGCTTCTACTCATGCACTGCTGATAGGCTTTGAGGTGATTGTATGCAGCTTGTCGCTTCTCATCAAGTAACTCTAAGTCCTGAAGACGTGAGACTCTGTATGCTTCATCATCGATGAGATTATGCAAGGAAACTCGTAATGATGGTATCTCAACCTCAATAGGTAAGATAGCTTCTGCACCATAGACCAATGAATAAGGAGTTGCACCTGTAGGGGTTCGAATGCTAGTTCGATATGCCCATAATGCTGGATTCAATTGAACATGCCAATCACGACTGGCATCATTGACTATCTTCTTTAGGATTCTCAATATGTTTTTATTGGATGCTTCAGCCTGACCATTGCCTTGTGGGTAATAGGGGGTGGAAAAGCGATGTTGGATATGAAATTTCTCACAAAGTTCACGGACATCCTGATTTTTGAAAGGAAGACCGTTATCTGTGACGATGGACATGGGTACACCATACTGGCAGATGATGTAGTTGAGGATGAATGAGGCGATCTGCTTGCTGGTGACTTGGGTAAGTGGAACAGCTTCGATCCACTTTGTGAAATATTCGGTAGCGGTAATAATGAATTTATGGCCATTAGATGAAGATGGATGAATCTTACCCACAAGGTCAAGGCCCCATTGACAAAAAGGCCATGGTGTTGTGATTGGTTGCAGTTCCTGTGCTGGTGCATGTATCAGGTCACCGTGAACTTGACATTTCTTGCATTTCCTAACAAAGTAGTAGGAATCCTTTTCCATAGATGGCTAATAGTATCCAGCTCGCATGATCTTCTTGGCTAGTGATTGACCACTTGAGTGAGTCCCGCAAATTCCTTCATGTACCTCTTCCAAAACCTTTGTTATCTCATCCTGTTCCAGACATCGAAGGAGAGTACCATCAAGACTACGTCGGTATAGGGTTTCGGCAATAATGGTATATCGAGCAGTTTGGCGAATGAAGGTTTTTCGTTGGTTATTTGATTGGTTGGGAGGAAGGGTATGATCGCGGAGATAGGTGTAGAACTCACTGTACCATGGGGATTCGGAACCAACAAGGCGACATATCATTTCAGATTCGGGGATATCATAAGCGGGGATCCAAAGCTGTTCTACGAAGAACTCGTAGCGTGTTGAATTCTGTGGAAGATCTAGTAGAGATGCGATGGTAGCCATGGCGTCAGCAGCTCGATTCTGATCTCTTGGTATCTGCTCAAAAGTGATAGTAGTAAATGATGTCTTTAGAGTGTCCACCATTTTCTTATATGGCATGAGTTTATCATCTTTGGTTTGATATTCATCTATTGCTTGTCGAATGACTAGTTGGGAATCGCCATATACTTGTAGTTCTTGTAATTTCCACTGTACGGCTAACCTGAGTCCTGTGATCAAGGCCTCATACTCTGCTATGTTGTTTGTGCATGGAAATGTGAGCTTGTAAGACTTCGGGATGCTGTCACCTTGAGGTGTGATAAACAAAATGCCTGCCCCTGAGCCGTGCCTAGTGTATGAACCATCAAAATATAGTTTCCATGGTTTTACTTCTGTGATCATGAATATCTCTTCATCTGGAAAATTGGAAATGAGGGGATGATCGCCTATGAGTGGTGCATCGGCCAACTGATCTGCAATGACCTGCCCTTTGATAGCTTTACGGTCCACATACTCGATGTCAAATTCACTTAGAATCATTACCCATTTGGCCAAGCGACCTGTCAATGCTGCTTTGCTGAGTAAATACTTGAGTGGATCAATCTTTGCGATGAGTTGTACCTTGTGTGTCAACAGATAGTGTCGCAATTTAGTGGCTGCTAAGATTACTGCTAGGCAAGCTCACTCAATAGGTGTGTAATTGAGTTCATAGCCAACCAGTGTGCGAGAGATGTAGTAAACAACACACTCTTTGCCTTCTGCATTATGTTGTGCCAATAATACACCTAATGCTGTACTTGTCGCTGAGATATAAAGTAACAACGGTCTACTTGGATCTGGTGGCATCAACAATGGTGGATTCATGAGATAGTCTTTAAGCTTCTGAAATGCTTGTTGGCATCTGGCATCCCACTGAAAGCGGATGTTCTTGTGTAGCAAGTGTGTGAATGGGTGACACTTATCAGCCAATTGTGCAATGAATCTTCGGATGGATTGAAGCCGCCCTTGTAATGTCCTTAGCTGACTGATATTCTTTGGAGGTGGCATGTCCATTATTGCCTTAACCTTTGCTGGATCGACCTCAATGCCTTTGCTTGAGACAATGTATCCTAGAAGCTTCCCGGAGGTCACTCCAAAGACACATTTCTTTGGGTTGAGTCGAACATGATATTGTTCCAGTCTATCAAAGATTTGATCTAAGATGTGGAGATGTCCTTCTCTAGTAAGTGATTTTGCTAGTAAGTCATCCACATAATCTTCCATAGTATGCATCATGTCATGGAAGATGGTGGTCATTGCTCTTTGATAGGTCACTCCTGCATTCTTTAGACCAAAAGGCATTACATTCCAGCAGTATGTGCCCCATGGACATGTGAAGGCTGTCTTATGTTGGTCCTCTGGTGCGATCTTTATCTGATTGTAGCTGGAAAAGCCATCCATGAGTGAAAGCATCGCATGTCCTGCTGTTAGATCCACTATGATGTCGATATTTGGTAGGGGAAAGTCATCCTGAGGACATGCCTTATTCAGATCTCTGAAGTCAGTACAAATGCGGATGCCCCCTTTTGGTTTGCCGACAGGCACAATGTTGGAGATCCATTCTGCATAATCAATTGGCCTAATGAAACCAACATCTAGGAGTTTCTTGAGTTCTGTTTTGACTAGCACTGCAATCTGAGGATGCATCTTACGAAGCTTCTGCTTGATAGGTTTGGCTCCTTCTGCTACGGTGAGGTGATGCATGACTAAATCAGGATCAAGCCCAGGCATGTCTGCATATGACCATGCAAAGTTGATCTGACGCTTCTGGAAGAACTCTATAAATTTAGGTTGTTCCTCTGGAGTGAGAAGAGATGCCAGATGTATGATATGAGGATTTTCAGGAGTCCCCACATTGTATTCTTTGGTTTCCTCGATGAGAATCGTTGATCGTTCCTGTTGTGCATTAGCAGGGAGAATGTCAAACCCTTCATCCTCAGGTGCCTCAAAGAGGTTTTCACCATTGGATACGCTCTTTCTTTTTACTTTTGTGGGATCAAATAGTGCCACAGTGTGGTTTTCACTGGAAGATCCATGTTTCATTGTTATATTTTTGCAGCTGAAAGGTTTGACATCCGCCCCGAAGTATGCTGCGCTATTAAGTTCAATGGCGAATCCAGCTTTGTGATCCCCGCTTGGTAGATTATCCCGTAATTCCAAAAAGTCAATGATAGCCTCATCGTTTTGGAAGAGGTCAAGACATGGAGGATTTGATTGGTTCCATTCGATGAGTTCAGGGTGGATAATGGGCATTACTTCATCGATTAGTTTAAGTGCGGGAGATGTATCAGTGAGGGTTAAGACATTATGGTGAAGGTCGTTAATGGTACTCTCCCTGTCAGAATCAGGCGTAGGATGAGACATAGGGTCTGTGGAAGATGTTTCCAGCTCAGGTACCCAAGTGGTCTTTATCTGTGCTTCTCCGTAAACAGGGATGTCTTTGCGTGGCGGAGGTGGTGATGTGTCTTCCTCATCTGAAGTGTTAAGCTGTACAGAATCAAATTCCCACTCATGTGAGTCGGTCTCTGAATCACTCTCCAGCATCCGATTGCTATACCATACTGGGATGTCTTTGGAGTTAAACACGGCAGGTGTGATTGGTTTATGTACCTTTGTAGTGATCGGTGCTGCAGGAACTGTGATGGGGATTAAAGGATTTGTTACTGGAAGTATCGACAGTGTTGATTTAGTGGCTTTTGTTGGAATGGCTGGTGCCATAGATGTTGCTGTAGGTTTCCATACAGTTGTTGCTACAAATGGTGTTGCTGATGGGATTACTGGTTCATTTGGTGAGATGAATGATATTGATGACGGTTGCGGTGGGGTTGTGAGCCTCGATGGGGCAGTGGGGATAGTGCTTGATGGTGCTTTGATTATGAAAGGTGTCCTCTTTGCAGTAGGTGGGCAAAATGGTTTGCTGGGTTTTCCTTTGAATTTGAGTTTAGGAAGGATCTCTTTTTCAAAGCCTAGGCCTGTATTACCTTTGGGCTTGAATTCTGGTAGCAGAGGTTCATGTCGTCCTTGTTTGGAGTATCCCAAAGCACTCTGACCATCATATCCCATTCTTTGCATAATGAGGAGGCCTTTGCCATACTGTTCTGTAGGAAGTGTAACTCGCGGTTTATCAGTGGTGATGGGATCTTTATAGATCTAGTCCGCTAGGTCCTCATCTTGTGTCTCTTCCTCTTGACTCTTTCCAAGGACGAATGGCGTCAAGGCACATGCTGGTATGATTAGTGGTTGCTGGAGTAACTAAAGGCTTGAAGACTTTAAGGAAAACCATTAAAGTCTTAAGAAGACTATAGAAGGAAGCCATCAAGTTTGAAGACTTTAAAGCCATCAAGTTCGAATACTTTAAGGGAAACCATTAAAGGTTTCAAGTGGGTGAGGATAAATAGGATTTTAAATAAATAATTTATTTAAAATAGTTGTGCAACTTGCTTTTGTAGGAAAATATAAGTGGGTGGAGGATAAAGGTGATTTAAATAAATTATTTATTTAAAATAATTGTGCAACTTGCTTTTGTAGGAAAATACAAGTGGGTGGAGGATAAAGGTGATTTAAATAAATGATTTATTTATTTAAATGTGAGGGGTGGGATTTTGGGGGATTTAAATAAATATTAATTTATTTAAATGTGAGAGGTGGGATTTTGGGGGATTTAAATAAATATTAATTTATTTAAATGTGAGAGAAGATTTAATTAAACAAATATGATTTATTTATTTAATTAATGGTATGAATTTGGTTAAGTGAATTAAATCAAATAAATTGAATAATTTATTTAATTAATAGGAGAAGAGGGTTAAGATGAATTAATTAAATATTAATTTAATTAATTATTAATTGATGGTTAAATAATCAAATAAATACTAAGTATTCATTTAATTAAGTGGACAGATTTATGTGACTACAGATCATACATACTTAGTTTCTCAATATCTATTCAATATCATTGCTCTACTCAATATGCTACATCCGATCCAACCGAATCATCGGGTTTGACAACAATGACAACATTCACACAAATCTAACATTAGAGACTTCAACTTTGGTTATTTTGGCCTCTATTACAAAAGAGGGGGCTCTAGGGACAGTGAAAAGTAGTAAAATTTCACCTTCTTTAGGATTGTAACAAAATAATATAAAAAAGGAGGGACTGAAAAAGGTGTCCAAGGTAGGCCACAAAAAAGACCTTGATAAAATTAAGCTTATGGGGGAAAATTTGGTGGAGTCAAGCTCTGTTCCACCATGCAACGAATCCTATCAAAACAATACCTAGTTAGGTCCTCAAGCTATCAAATTAAGTTTCTACATCACGAAACTTGACTCATATCATTTGACACACTTTGTCATGGAGGCAAATCAAACTAAACCCCTACTTGATAAAGTAAACTTGAGTTTCCAAACAAAGTATCCATATCCAACATCAACATCAACATCAACATTTGATCATTTATGTATGACCACTCCTCATATTTTGAGAAGAAGAAGTCTTCATCTTCCTGGGAGCACCGGGAACATTACCTGTTGAGATGCATTTCTCATCTTGTCCTCACCAATTGGTTTTGTAGATACATGAGATGCATTTCTCATCTTGTCTTCACCAATTGGTTATGTAGTGGTAGGCTCATTTCCATAGAGCTTCTTCAATATTTCCTATAGGATTTTTTTCAATCTGCATCTGTCCACCTGTGAGGTAACATCATCTGATAACCCACAGAGTATAGCCTTCATTTCTACATCATTGCACTAGTTTTTATTTGTTTCGGATTATCTAACCTTCACAAATGATTGTGTTATCTTGGAATTCAAGAGGGTTGAACAACATCCTAAACAAAAGTTTGTTCGTGATTTGATTAGGAGTCATTCTCTTGATGTTAAGTTTATCGAGGAAACCAAGTTGTCGATAGAAGGCATTCTCAACATTGCTCCCATGGTGGATGAGTCGATGTCAAGGTGTTGCTACACATGGTACTATGAGAGGTGATACCTTCTTATGGGATTTGTGTAAGCTCACCCCCCTATGGTGGTTTTACAGAAGATTTTTTATTTCTATGGTTCCTTCTTGTTGCAATATGCTACTCAAATTATCATTGATGTCACTTAGTCTTTGGTCTGAAAGTAGTCCAGTTGTGTACAAAGTAGTAGTTCAATTGAGCACAAATAGTGTATGTATAAAAAAATGTTGTGTGGTTGTTTGGAGTCTATTTAAAGATGTTTTGAATGAAAAATAATGTAATCATGTCGTGTTTTCGGAGTATAGGTGACGTTTGTTTGGTCTAGTTATGTCAAATAAGCATTCTGAAGGATGAGTGTAGAATTTATGTTGTTTTAGGATGTTGCAGAGGAATGTGTTGCATCCCTCGTCTTGTTGGTACTCTAAGGATGTTATGAATCATTGGATCATGTTTCCTAGAATGTTATGTTTCTTTTTGTGGTGGTCCACTTATCTTATTTTTGGTCTAGATTAAGAATTGGTGTACAATGCTTTATCTTAAGAAGCTTTTTATGGAAGTGGTTGCATGTGGTGACTATAGAATTCTTTTTGGAGGTGTTTGGAAGGTTTGTTGACTTGGTGTAAGTCTCTACATGTCTCTTTTGCATGTGTGTGTTGTAAATAACCTTTTTTTTGGGCCGATGGTAAATGTACATGCTACATCCTTTTTAGGTTGACTTTATGAAAAATATTGGTAAGCTAGTTGATATATATAAGACAAGTTAGTTGGGTTATGGTGTGTGGTTTATGATGGTATAGATGTAAGAAATATGATGTGAATTTGAAGTGATTTAGAGGTTTGTATGTGTTACAGTGCAGGAATGAAGATTGAATCAATTGAATATTAATCAATAAATTGTTATCATACATATAGATGATGTGTTTCTCTTGTAGTTCACTCTTTCAACTTTTTGTATCTGGACAAATGATTTATATCATTCCCTGAAAAAGTGATCTTTAGTTTTGCAAGTCTTTCTCTTGTATCTTGCCCTAAGGTTGTGTGCCTTAGCCTGCAAGTTCGGAGCAGTGAACTCCCTGGTCTATGACCAAAATCTTCGTAAACACTCGATACATATATTATGAGTCTAGTTCTCACTATGGTTTTTCCTAGTTTAGGGTTTCCATGTAAAAATATTGGCCTTCTTGTGTGGATGCATTTGTTGTTTTAGTTATTCATTTTCATGCTCATATAATGAATGAATGGTATAGTTTATGTGGTTTAATCTGCTCAAGTTTTAGTATATGTTGATTCACCCCTCCTCTTAGCATCTGGTAGTGTTCAACACTTCTTTCTTTGATTCTGGTGAGCTTATCCAATTTACCAATGTTTATGCTCCTGACTTTTCTAGAAAACTTTGGCTTTGGAATCATATCCGGTCTATAAGATCTTTAGATCCTTTTATTTCCTTAGATCTCAGCTAGTGACTTTAATATTATCACTAGTTTGAAGGATAAAAGAGGCGAGTTTGCAAGGCTTGAGTTGCCTAGCATGTTGTTCTAAGAAAATGTTTATTTTCTAAACTAGGTTGACATAAAGCCAAGGAATGGGATCTTTACTTGGAGAAATAGGGGAAGTGGCAAGGATTTTATCTCAAAGAGACTAGACAAGTGTCTAGTTTCAATATTTTGGCTCGGTAATAATTAAATTATTAGTTCCAAAATTTTAGAGTGCAAAGATTGTGAATGTTAGAAACGTGGTTGGCATTGCACCAAAAGATCAACATATTAATGCTCAATACAATCTCGAGATTAAATGAATCCACTAGAGGGAGTTAATCCATGTCACAAACCCAAGCACTATGCTACACAACACAAGGAGACCAAGGGCTCACACCTTGCAACAATCCCCCTAGTGCAAGCAAGGGGTTTGAACTCATGACCTAGGCTCTAATACCACTTGTTAGAAACACAATTGTCATTTCAAAAAAAGATAGACCTATTAATGGTCGATACAACCATGAGATCTAATGAATCCATGAAATGTGGTTAAGCCATGTAGCAAACCTGAGCACCACACTGCACAACACAAAGAAACCAAGGGCTCACACCTTGCAATAGTGACCATTGGGATATCAATCTCACTACAATATCGTATGGTACTACTAAGAATCCTATTTTCAAGTTTTAGCTCATGTGGTTGCAAGAATCCTCGTAATAGGACCTTATGCATGTTTAGTGGAGAAATGGGCAACTTGATCATGGCATAACTATGTACTCTGTTGTCAAACAGTTATAATTTTGTTAAGTTTCAACTTAAGAAGGGGAATAGGCAGTATTTTGGGAATATCTTTCTAGCCAAGGTTGTAGCCTTAGAGGCAATTGGATAGCGTCACTAGATAGAATAGAGAGTAGGGTCTTACTAAGGGATCTCTCAAAGAATAATATGAAGCTTTGAAGGAGTAAGAGGAGTGGGAGTTGAGAAATGAGATCATATAGAGATAGAAGTCTCATATCATTGGCTCCAAGAAGGGGACAAAAATACATCATTTTTCTTCAACTCTATTGAGGATAGAAGGCATGGAAATTCAATCTCTTCTATTATCTCTTTTTAGGGGGGTCAGATATCCTATTTTTGTGACTTCTCAGTGGAAGTTATACAATATTTCACTTCTTTGTAGTCAAACGACTCTCTGCTAGCAAGTGAGGAGGAGAATCTTATTTTGGATTGTATTCCTTCTTTAGTTGCCATTGAGATGAATGTGACACTCATCAATCCCATCTCCCTAGATGAACTTGAGGGAATAGTTTTTTAGATGAAGAAAGGAAAAGCCCCATGTCCTGAATGGTTCTCAATTGTGTTTCAATAATTTTAGGAGATCATCAAAGGTGACTTATTAGCAATGGTACACGAATCTCAAATAAATAAGAAGGTGTTGAAGGATATGAATTCTACCTTTCTAATACTTATTCCTAAGAGAGATGGAGCTAACTCACTTGAATTATTTAGGCCAATCACTCTATGCAATGTGTTCTACAAGATCACCTCAAAACTATCAGCTGAATGGCTCAAGTGTTAGCTCAATAAAATCATCTTAGAGGAGAGAGGTCCTTTTATGTCTAGTAGGAAAATAGTTGGTGGGTTATTATTGCAACTGAAACATTCAATCTATGGATTCCTCCAAGAAAAACAATGTGTTCATCAAGCTTGATATGGAGAAAGCCTATGACCAAGTCAAATGGTCTTTTCTTCTAAGACTTCTTAGAACCTTTGGATTCAGAGAAGACTAGATTAGCTAGGTGATGTCTTGTGTTACCTCCACTTCTTATTCTATTTTAATTAATAGGGAATCCACTACTTTGTTTGGTGCTTTGAGGGGTCTTAAGTAAGGATATCCTTTCTCCCCTTATCTATTTATCTTGTTGGCTGAAGGTTTGGGTCATTTGCTGAAATCTCACATGAATCAAGGATTAATTTTAGGCTAGAGATAGGGTGGTAGTCTCCCCCTTATTTCACACATTCAGTTCATGGATGATACAACTCTTCTAGGAGTGGTCAGAATAAGAGAGGCAACTCATTTTAGATGATTTTTGGATATCTATTGTAATGAAAGGAAAATTAGGAATTAGGCTTTAAGATAATAAAACCACTAAATTAACCAATTAATCCAATACATTGAAAAATGAGTGAACCAAATAGATCTAAACACAATCCAAATAAGGAAAGGGCTGAAATTTTGATTAGATTCACTGGTTGGGAATAGTTACCCTCTATTTTAGCAGAATTTGGAAGTTAATTATGAAATTAGGGTAAAACCATGGATAATTGAGGTAAATTATCAAAAAAATATTTCTACAAATGTCCCGTAGAGCCACAAATTGACATTTGGGAAAACAAAGATGTTTAGAACCTACTCCCAGAAGTTTAGCCTAATTTTTTGATACCAGGTGGTACAAATTCACCCTGGTCCTTCGAATTTTCCTCCATCTAAAGTTGAACCTATTAATTGTTGTTGACTTTGCCAAAATTCTTGAGTACAATTCCTACACATGT
The DNA here is from genome assembly GCF_030272615.1 of Cryptomeria japonica. Taxonomy (NCBI): domain Eukaryota; kingdom Viridiplantae; phylum Streptophyta; class Pinopsida; order Cupressales; family Cupressaceae; genus Cryptomeria; species Cryptomeria japonica. Next base: position 318,606,047 of record NC_081411.1, read on the forward strand.
TTACACAAAAAGAGAGGGAAAGATGTTGAAGATAGGGTTTTGCCTTAGGTCAAACCCCAATTTAGGAATTAACCTTGAAATTGAGATGTAAATTGAAATGAAAATTACTAAGTGCGTTTCTTTTGAGGAAATGGCCACATCTAAAATAAAAGTGTTGATAATTGAAGTATACCTTGATGAAGTTATGTTTGATCCTCAAGCAATGGATTTAGGGTTTCATGTAGAATGCCTTCTAAGAAGATTGATCATGGATTCCATCTTGAATGCACAACTTGACTTCACTTATGATCTAATGCTTTATGAATGACATATTGCTTACTCACTTGAATTTGCTAGAATGTAATTGAGATCTCGATTTCACTTAGGTTCAATTATGTTTAAAGTGAGAGGGGTAGACCTCATTTTATACTTGAATGCCCAAAAATTAATTAAATTTATAGAGTAGGTCAACACTAGGTTAATTTTCCCTCTCATCTAAAATGTCTATGTGGGGACCCAAATCAGTCATGATTAGGAAGACAAAGGCGTTGGGTGCCTTGGCTCAGGACTAGTGCGCCCAATGCCCTAGTCCTAAAAATTGAGACTCCAACATGAGGGGGAGACAATAAAGGCGATGGAAATGTGAGATTGATAGGTGATGTGAGCAGAATTGAGATAAATATCGAGCATCAGACATCGAAGCACCAAAGTGAGGTCTAGGTGAGGATGAAATTGTATGCAATTGCAATTTACGTTGCTAGCCCTCACTTTAGCAAGAGTATGAGACTAAACATACTCATGGTAAAGTACAAAGTCAGACTGCAAAATGTTTGCCAAGATATCCAAGAGACAAGATATATCAAGCCCCTAGGGACTTTACGATCTTAATACTCTAATATCGAGATAAAAGGGATAACACATGAAAAGGAAACATTGAGAGAGCATGACTACATTGGCCTAGTATGATTTGCCTACTATGAGTCATGAAAAATAAAATTACCAAATTACAAACCAAAAGACTTGGTTTGAAAAGTAACTTGAGTATTAAAACATGTCATGGTGTGTGCAAAAAATGTAACATGAGAGAAGTGTATGCCCCCACATTAAAGTGATTGCATACACCTTATCAAGAGCATTTTATCTAAGGTAGAATGCATCCAAAAAGACAAGCACATTAACATAATGAGATGCCCACAAGAAAGGACAAATTAGAGGATAATGGTCACAAAATACAAGGAAAAAGAACACGAGGGATCCACTAACTCTAGGGTCGGTATCCTCTTATGATAAATAATGTATATTAAGAATATTTGTATCGAATTGGCCTCATCCCCTAAAGGTAGTGGAACTAAAACACAATGGAAGAAGACCACAAGTGTCTTTTTTAGTCAGCATGGAAGAGACCAAAAGAGATCTCAATACTTTGCATCATCCTCAAGTAGACAACACAAGGCACGACATATACAAGAATTGAGATATAAATATAAGAAAGTTACAACAGATTCAACCTCTTTATTACCTTGCACCAACAAACTAACAAAGTTCATCCAGAGAACCTAGCATGACACAAAAACATGTCAAGCAACACATCATGGGGGAAGCACATTACGAACAAGCAAACACATAATAGAGAGTCTACAACATGAATGAAGCTAGTAAAGCTAATCATTCACCTCCCAATCTTGTTGAATATCATTTAGGGATGTTGGAAAATATACAAGAGGAGCCACTTCGAGCATGGCAAATAGAGCTACTGCAAGTTCCAAACAAGGACCATTCTCTAATGATGAGTCACTTTGTTTGTCACTACAAGCTAGGATTAATGCTTTTAAAAAATGTGAAGATAATTCATGATTAATCTCAACAATTTCATACATATCATCAGAATCACTAGAATCCACATTATTAGAATGAACAATGTTATCATCATCTAGATTAATAAAAATAGGATCTCTAATACAATAAGAAGTTGAACCATCATTTTTCTTAAGCGTTTATAATTTAGGTGATTTGATGTGAGCTACCTCCCAAGGGTTAGGAAAAGGTTAGACAAATAGGATCAAGTCAACATTTGGTGTCTTCACGGAGAAAATGGTTTGGGAAGCAAGCTCACGAGCCTTAGCACAACATCTTTGTCAAAATTCTCTTGCACAACGATTCCTTTTAATTTTAGTTGAAGCTTGCGAAGGTTAAGGATCAATGAAAATAGGCTTCTTTTATTCCCTTATAGGAGGAGGAACAAAAGAAGTCGCAATAGGTTGAGAGAGACTAAATGCCAAGCACTTTCCTTTATGAGAAGGAGAAAGTGGGACAAAGGCATATATAGGAGAGTAGAAGGTGTAGGAAGAATACTAGGTCCATTATGAGGAGGAATATCCATGGGTGTAGGGTCTTTAGGTTTACTTAAGGACATGATCATCTCTTTTTTCTATTTTTGATAAGATAAGAAAAGGATTTCATTCTGAGGCGTAAGAGGTTCAGGTTGTTTAGGCGAAAAGTAATCAAGAGTGAAATTGCAATGCTTTGTTGTGGGTTGGTAAAGGCTATGATTAATTGTTATGATAGTAGTATTATGAGGGAATTTCAAACATTTATGGATTGTAGAAGTTATAGCTTTTGTAGAAGAGAGCCAAGGATGTCCCAACTTCACATGAAATTGATTCGATGTAGGAATAATAGTAAATGTGACATCTAAGAACTTAGTACCAACCTCAATGGAAAGAGTAATAGAACTGATAGTGGGACAAGAGAAACCATAATACACCTTGACCATAAAAATAAATTTATCATGGGTGACTTGATGCAATTGTAAAATATAAAGATATTCTTCGGAAATCACATTCACCATACACACCGAATTAATGAAAACCCCTCATGAATGTTTTATTTTTATCTTCCTAGTGATATATAATGGGCCATCAAATGCAACAATAGTCTTACCAAGATCAAACGTAATACACAAGTCTTTTGGAGGTGTAGGTTTGTCAAGATTCACAACACTATTAGATTCCATACCAAGGTCATTGGGAGAAAAATCAAGAGAATTAGACTCAACAACATTAATAAAATGAGAAGGCAATGGACTGGTAAAGGTTTGGAGATTTTGATTAGGAGGAGCTATAAATTTATTCTCCTATCATTGACACCAACTACAAATATAATACTATTATCAATCAATTCTTGGATCTTATTTCTCAACTTGTAACACTTCCCTGTATCATGGCTAGGTTGAGGATGATATTGACAAAAAGCTTTGATATCATGGTAAGGTGGAAATGGTTTGGAGTTTTCAATTTTCTTGATGAGAGGAAGTTGCAACATATTATAATTCATTGATTTCAACATTATATTATGCAAAGACTCAAAAAGAGGAATTCATTATTTTCTAAAGTATTTGGATAAAGGGGCCACACTTGATGTCATGGTTTCCACTTGAGTGTTGATGTTGTCATTGAGCTTGATGAAACTTTTGTTAGGTTTGAACTTCACAAATGATTATTAACCACTCTCATTCTTATCAACAAGAGCCATTGAAGATGATGATTCAAATTGACTCACTTGACACTAGTAATTATGAAGCATTGCAAACAATTGGGTAAAGGAAGTAAACTTAGAAAATAGAAGCTTATCTCTAATGTCTTTTTATAAATTAGCAATAAAAATTCTTTGAACATTGTGATCAGGCACTTGATAAGCAATTTGATAATGCAAATGTTTATATCTACCAATAAAACCAGTCACTTTTTCTTTAACTCCTTGCTTACAATGAATCAAATTAGGCAAGGTAATCTTAGGACCAATGTTAATTTGAAATTGTTGAATGAAAACATTAGCCAATTGTTGAAATGAAGTAATGGAATAAGAAGATAAAGAACAATACCATTGCAATTTTTTATATCTAAAGGTTTTATTAAACAATTTAGCGTTCATGAGTAAAATCACTACATGAAGCTTGAAATGTCTTCACTTGAGTCAAGGGGTCACCTTTTCCATTCTAAAAATCCAATGGAGGAACTTCCATATGCTTAGGAGGAACCAAAAGGACAATATCATTAGATAGTGGGCTCGCTACATCAGATGTGGGAACATTGAACTTGGATTGAGTTATGGAAGCAAATTAATGTTGTAAGGATGTAATAGTTTGGGATAGGTTATTAATGGTTGCTTCAATGGATAGATTGAAATTGGACATATTGGATCGTAATGGAGGAGTAACATTGTTGTATGTAGGTGGAGGTTGAGAATATGGAGTTTTAACATTATGGTATGTTGGTATGGGAGATGGTTGTGAAACAAATGGAAGAGTTGTGGAAGGAGGTATGCAACAATATTGATTAATAGGATTTCCCCCATGACTAAAATATGCAGGATTAACATTTTGTGTGGAATTAGTCATGATAGAAGATCTAAAAGTAGGCACACTAGGTAAGAACGTAGGCATAAGAATGGAATGGTTAACTTGAGTGGTGGGTTGAGAGTAACAAAGGACATTGGAACAACTATTGATTGGATATTAGTGTCAACTATATGAGCAAGTCCATGCAATAAATCCACACCTATCTTATCACTTTGTGCCATTCCTTTTTAATCCTTCAATCAAGGGGATTGCCTCACTTTTCGAGTATTGTTGACTAATCCATTGTTGAATATTTTCAATTTAAATTATAATCTTGTCCAGTTGGTCAATAGAAACCCTAGTTAGTGATTCATCCACATCATAAGAATTATAAGGAGAATGTGGATACATGATGGCATTTGTTGGATTAGAGGAAACACCAACATTCTCATGAAACAAGTTATCTAATTGAGGCTCCATATCCTTAGTGTTTAAACCTTGGGAAGCCTTAATTCTACAACTTCTTCTCACTACAATATTGTATGTAGGACTAATGGTAGCAAAACTCATGCACAAAGAAGGGAAAATTGGATGTAAAAATTGACAACTATGATTAAATAATGCATTTTTTTGTAAAATGATTGATTAACCAATTAATTAAGCAATTTGAATTGTGATTTTGAATATTAGATGCCTCTAAATCTGAGAATAACATGTCATAATAATAAAATTTAAAAACACAATTGAAAAATTATGCAACCCACAAGTCAATTCTAGAATAATAAATTAAGGTTTTTGTGAAATTGTCCACTAAATTTAATTCAATTGCGAATAAGTTCTATGAGTGCACAAATCAATTTTAAAATGCATATGAATCAAATTTGAGACAATAAATCATAAATAACCATGAAAGAAGTTGGGTTCACCAAAATGTATTAAGTGAAAAATTAGGAATTAGGGTTTAAGAAAATAAAACCACTAAATTAACCAATTAACCCAATACATTGAAAGATGAGTAAACCTAATAGATCTAGCCACAATCCAAATAAGGAAAGGGTTGAAATTCTAACTAGATTCACTAGTTGGGAATAATTATCCTCTTTCTTAATTGAATTTGGAATATAATCATGAAATTAGGGTAAAACCATGGATAATTGAGGTAAATTATCAAAAAAATATTACTACAGATATCCCACAGAGCCACAAATTAAGCTCTGGGCAAAAGAAGATGTTTTGAATTTGTTCACAAAAGTTTGGCCTAATTTTTGGGAGCAGATAGCATAGATTCACCCTAGTCCTTCAAATTTTCCTCTAGGGAAAGTTGAACCTGCTCGTCACTATCGACTCTGTCGAAATTCTTGAGTACAGCTCCTCCACATAGAAAGAGAGGGAAATATGTTGGGGATAGGGATTTACCTTAGGTCAAACCCCAATTTAGAAATTAACTTTGAAATTGAAATGGAAATTGTTGCAAAGTGCTTTCCTTTTGAGGGAAAGGCCAAATTTGAAATAAAAGTGTTGATAATTGAAATATACCTTGATAAAGTTGTGTTTGATCCTCATGCAAGGGATTTAGGGTTTCATGTAGAATGCCTTAAAAGGAGATTGGTCATGGATTCCATCTTGAATGCACAACTTGACTTCACTTCTGCTCCAATGTTTGATGAATGATTGATTGCTTGCTGACTTGAATTTTCTAGAGTGTGTAGCGTCATAAAATTGAAACCCTTGCAATTTTTTATCGCATTTGGGTCTTTGCATTAGCAGACAAATCCCTAAGCTCGATTGGAGACCTGAAACATTCTCAAGACATCAATAACTTGCATTTTCCATCATGTTGCACTGCCTTTTGCTGCTGCCTGACCTAAATCAGGGTAGGACAGGGGCGTGGCACCCCTATCCTCTTAGGACAGGAGCATGGTGCCCTTTCCCTAGCCGTATTTTGGGCCCCCATTGATCCCCCCTTGCATTGAGCTTGTCAATTGTGAAGCAGGAAAAGTTTCTCTATGTCGGCCTAAGATGAGAAATTACCTAAATACCCCTAATTGGCAAGTATATAAGGAACATTGCCCCTCCTATTTGCATAAGTCGATGATAAGCAAAGTTGATCATAAGCAAAAATAAGCAATACGTGAAATCAAGTGCAAGCATTCAAGCATTCAAACATTCAAGCATTGAGCATTTCAAGTCTCCTTTCAAGGCTAGGTGTTGCATTCAAGACAAGGATTCAACCATTGAAGAGGATATTTCTATCAACATTCAAGACATCCTATTTTGCATTCATCTACAAAGGTATCAACGTTTCAATTACATCCCCTTCTTGAGGTGGATTCACTTCAGACATTTCCTTTCATTTACTTACAACATTTTACAACCACTTGGTTAATTCCAAAATGAGGTTTGACCTAAAGGCAAACCCCTAATCCTAGCAATATTTCCCTCTCTTTTCTGTGTGTAGGTTGTAGGTGCACGTTTGTAATTGCACGTTCAGGCTTCATTTTCAGAGATGAAAAAACCCTTTTCGACATGCGGATTTTTTGGAGGACCGTGCATAATTTATGCACGGTCTTCACAAATTTTGCTTAGATTTGTAGGGAAGCTTCATCTCGACATTCTACTGCTAATTTCAAGTGCACAACTTCATCCCGCATCTCTATCTCAAGATATAATGGTTTCTTTGTCATTTCTGCACTTAGTCTCAATTTTCTTAATTCAACTAGTCTATTACAAAAGAGGGTCAATTTAATTTCCTAATACTTTCCAAATTTACTGCAATTCACTTAGCATTCAATCTCTTACCATTGGGGATTGGATCTAGTGAATTCAACCCATCTTTTGAATGTAATGTGTGAAAAATTCAAGGGAATCCTTTGTGAAACTTTCATCCCTCTTTTGAGGGGAGTAAATCTTTCCACTTGATCTCCGCTCATCATTTTTCACCATATTACATTTTGGTGAACTCGACGTCTTGCATGCTTAACATTGAAAATTATTGCACTTATAAGTTTAATTTTCTTGCAATTTACACAAACTTAGTGGTTAATTCATTCAAAACCCTAGTTGCTAAAATTGAAATTGAACTTATATTTTGCAAAAATTGCTATCTATTGTCTTAGATCTGAAAATTACATTGCTTGTCAATTCTTTCATTGTCTTGTTCAATTTGCAAATCAAATTTACAAAATTAAGTGGTTAATTGTCAAAACCCTAATTTTCAAACATCAACTTGAACTTGTGCAAAAATTGGATTTACATTTAACTTTTAGATTTGTGACTGTTTTTTAGACTTGTCTTCTTGCCTAAAATTCAAAATTTTAATTTCCCTCCCTTTCCCAAAATTCAAAATTTCAAAATTTAGTGGTTAGGTCCTAAAACCCTAATTTTTAAATTTAATTCGATTTTGTGCAAATTTTAATCAATTTCAACCAATTTCAGCTTTCTAAATATTCTTTAAGGTGGCCCTATCCAGTAGGTTTGACCTTTTTCAAATTTACAATTCAATTTCTTATCTTTTTCAAAACCCTAATAGGGTCCTATCTTGACATTCAAACCTTAATTTCACCTATCTAGAGATCATAAAATCAATCAATTTTTTGGAGTTAGCTCTCACATCATCATAGCTTTCATCCTTGAATTTTTTTGAAAAAGTTGGGAGGACCGTGCATCCTAGCTTTTTTTCCCAAAATTTTGGGAGACTGTTATGACTATATTTAATTGCTCAATCCAGAAAATTGGTTGTTTTTATCGAATTTTGATCCCTCTAAAATTGAAAACACTTCCCAATTTCAACATTGCAACTTTCAGGGACACATTTAAAATTAAGTGGTTAATTATAATCTACCCTAATTTTAAGATCTTAATTTTGTCAATTTTAAATTTGACATTAAGTGGTATCCCATTGGCCCTAATTTTAAATTTCAATCTCTTTTTATTAATCTTTCTTGGAGATTGTGTCATTTCTTCTTTCCATAAAAGCTCAAATTGTATAATCACCATCTTCTTGAATTTTGCATTATTCAATTTTGCAAACTTTTTCCCCAAAATTTAAAATTCAAATTCAAATTTCAAATTTTTCCTCTAGTGCATGAGTTTCGCAACTATTAGTCCTACCTATACTATCCCCGTTAGACGAAGCATTAGAATTTAAGCTTCCCCGTTGAACACAAGATGCCACTAAGAGGGGGGTGAATCAGTGGTTTCCAAACTTTACCCTTTTCTATCCAGTGTTTATATACCAGTTAGTAGATCTAACATAAAGCACACATACCGGTTAGATAAGAGGATGACTCAAATGCAACCACACACAAAAAGGACATCACATAACACCAGGTATACGAGGAAAACCCAACATAGGGAAAACCTCGGTGAGAAATGTTGCTGGAGTCTACTGCTCCAATCCAACCTCACAATAAAACATCAATTACAACATTTAGGGCACGAACCCAAGGAGCACTAGTCTAGCTTTATGGCACCAACCCCTGATTTTATGGCACCAACCCCTGCACTGAGCTCCAACTCACTGATTACAAGATCATATATTAAAACAAAAGTAAAATCCTTGTTACAAATGAACTTTGTAACTCTCATGCATGTCTCTCCACCAGTTCACCTCTATACAAATCTGTCATTTCTCTACTCACCTTCTCTCTATTGCAACCTTACTAGATCAGCCTTTGCTTCTTCTCTGCTAGTACTCTGTTCTCTGCTCATTATCGGTTCACAAATCGTTGGTTACTTCACTTTCCGGTTTAACCCCTGGTTTGATCTTTGGCTTGTTGGATCTTCTCAAATCCTCACTCCGCTCTTCTCTTCTCTACTTCTTCTCTGTCAGTTCAATCACCACTGGTGCACTTCACTGTCAGGCTCAATGACAGTCTATCGGTTACCTTACCCTTGTTGGTTGCACTCTTCTCACCGAGTCTATCTCAAGCATTGAGTCACCTTGATCTTTGATGGACTCTATGATTGGTTGACTCTCTGCTGCACTTTCAAACTCCACTCTTCAATATTTGGCTTGCATCATCATCTTTCATCTTCTGTCACAAGTCGACATATTTATACTTGAGTTTTCCCACCATGACTGACATTTAAACTTTTGGCATGCTAGGGTTCCTTCATCAACCTTGAGGAAAATCAGATCAGATCAGATCTCTTCTCAAAGATGGACCACCTATAGTTGATTACCTATCATTGCCAATCACACAACGTCCGGAACATGTTTGCCATTTTGGGCAAACACGACAACCTTTTTCGGTCTGCACTTGTCAATCACCATGAAGCGATCACATAGATAGATTCACCTACCCTGATCAACACCTAGACACTCTGCCTCGATCACGAGTCCACCAAATCAGATCTCTATCCTCTGATCAGTCTCGAGCCACACCCTTTTGTTCTTGACCTATGAAACATGCTATCAACATTAATGTCAACTAGTCACTACCTACCTCACTGATAATGCACGGTCTATTGGTTTGACTCCACATGGTGTCCCTGTTGGCATCCGTTTCTACTAAGCCATCTAGTTCAGTTCAGACAAGATCACTGACCAACCACACAACTGGGTTCATCTACTGGTTCACACACCCTGTCATTTATACCCTAACCAGTCTGCCTTCGTGCCTAGCACTTTGCTTCTCTTCTGATGGAACACCTAAACCGGTCATCACACTTGCCCAACCACCACATGCACATCTTCATCAGATGGGATCCTTTCACTTTTACACCTTGTCAGCTTTACCGGTGGATGTCTATACCAGTAATAACCTTGATGACACCCTGTCATCAATCTCCAACTGTTCTGCATCTGCAATCTAGTTGCTCTCTTTGTCTGCAGTTATTCACCATTTCCTTTATCTTCATCAGCCCGAACATCATCTCAACCAGTTTATCAAAGTGACAAACCCATCCCTTCTTTACTCTTCCTTCTCTGTCTTGGTGGCACAACAAGCCAACTCTAGTTGATCTGGTGTATGTGGATGCTTGTTATCTGCATCCGGCATTACACCAATATGGCTTCCTTGTTTGAGTAGGAATATCTTCAAACAGGCACATATGATCTGGTTGGGCATACTCTTTGTGAGTCTTCTCATCGTCTGGTGACTGCGTCTTTATTCGATGGGAGTCCTGTTGCTACACGTCCAAACATCCAATCAGCATACCGGTTGTCACTTCTTCATTAGCTCACCCTAATTGCTCACTTGCCGGTTGGCAACAATGCACTGCCAACATACCACTTACCAGTTGTTATACTATATCGGTCTCCAGTCCATGTCTTCAACACAAATAAACACTAACTTGTGTACCAGTGACTCCAATGATCATTATGCTAGATGGCATTCCCTTTGTTACCGGTGACCTTCTATGCTAGTTGACATCAATGACACCATTTCTGGTATGAATCAATGACAACAATGCTTATCAATCTCCCATATTAGTTGCCATCCTATACCGATTGACATCAATGATAACACAATGCAAACATTCCCAAGGTTTAATTCCTGAAGAGATGGAGCCTAATTTGGGCGACTTCTACAATGAAGATAATGCTAATTCTTCCCATCTTAATAATATCTCTACCTACCCAATTGATGATTCCCATGATGAAGAAGAAGATTTGACTAGAGTTTCCATAGATCAACTTTCAAAATTGGACAATTTTCAACAATGGATGTCCCAAGAATATCCTAATAGTGAATCTCTTCCATTAATTGAAGGTCTAAAATGCATGATTCAAAGTTATAATAATGGAATTGATATATTGCGTGGTATTGCTCATATTTTTTATTCTAATGTTATGCCTATGAAGAGTTGTGCTAAAAACTTAGGTTATTCACAATCTCCTACACAAATCAATCATTCTATTCCTTTGACCACTTCTATGGCTAGTATTCCTACTTTCACTTCAAACATCATGGCTACTTCAACTCTAAATGTCATACCTACAACCATTAGTAATGGGGGAAATCCATATTCTTCATTCAATCCTCTATATTTATCTATGCCTTCAATGAGTATTCCTCTTGTCTCTCAACCAATCAATGTGACACAAGGGGGAAATTCATTCAATCATTTTACTCCTCCTTTTAGTGTTCCATTCCCTACTCAATCATCACCTATTCCTAATTACCATAATGTACCACCACCTTATTCTCAATCAATGCCTTCTTTCAATAACATCACATAACCTTCTCAATCAAATATGTCTAGCATTAATTCTTCAACCAAAGCAACCATTAATAACCTTTCTCAAACTGTGTCTTTATTGCAACAACAAATTGCTTCAACGAGTCAATCCGAGTTTAGTGTGCCCACATTTGATTTTGCGAGCCCACTTTCTCTTTATATTGTTAGAGTTCTTCCTCCTAAACATGTTGAAGTCCCTCAATTGGAACTCTATAATGGAAAAGGTGATCCTTTAACACATGTCAAAACATTCCAAACTTTGTGTATTGACTTTGCTCATGATCAAAGATTCCTTGCCAAATTGTTTACTAGAACATTAAGAGATAAGGTTTTACAATGGTATTGTTCTTTGCCTTCTTATTCTATTACTTCTTTTCAACAATTAGCAAATGTTTTTATTCAACAATCTCAAAACAACATAGGACTTAAAATCACTTTGACTGATTCAATGCATTGTAAACAAGGTGTTAAAGTAAAAGTGATTGATTTCATTGTTAGATACAATCATTTGTGTGCCCAAATTTATTTTCCAGTGCCTGATAATGATATTCAAAGAATTTTTCATTTCTAATTTGCAAAAAGACATTAGGGAAAACTTCTCTTTTCCGAGTTTACTTCCTTTCCCCAGTTGTGTGCAACACTTCACAATTATCAACTAACTGTGAGTCAAATTGAGCAATCTACTCCTATGGCTCCGAGTGATAAGGGTGAGAGTGCTCAACAACCATTTGCAAGTTCAAACCAAACAAAGGCTTCATCAAATTCAATCAACAACAACAATATGAATGTTTCAACAGGTGTGCCTCCTATTTCTAAATATTTTAAAAGAGAGAAATAATTTACTCCTTTGAATGAATCTTTGTATAGAATCATGTCTTAGTTGTTACAAAGAAATGTTATCAAACTTCCTCCAATAAAACTAGTTGATCCTTCTAAAGTAACTTTACCTAACTTTGATAATAAGTCTTTTTGTCAATTTCATCGTCAACCTGGTCATGGTATTGAAAAATGCTTTCTATTAAAATGTAATATTCAAAACTTAATTGATAATAATACTATATCTATGGTAGGTGTGAATGATAAGGGAAACAAATCAGTATCTCCTCCTAATCAAAATCTTAAGATTTTCACTTATCCTTTACCCTCTCATACCTCTAACATGATTGAGACTGAACACACTTCTTTCTCTCCCTTTGATTTCACTTTTACAACTCAAAATGTGTTTAATTTGGTAGAGACACAAGAAACACCTAAGGATCCATGTATCACATTTGATCCTAGTGAGACCATTAAGGCACTTGATGACCCTTTATACATAGTTGCAAAGATCCAAGGCAAACCTTTTCATGGTGTGCTTATTGATCCCTCTTCCATGATTAATGTCATCACTGAATAATATCTTTAGACTTTACATTTGCATCAATGAATCTATGATGATACTAATGTGGTCGTTAAGTTATTTGATGGATTTTCTTGTCCTACTATTGGTTCTATCACACTTCCTATTGAGGTTCATACTAAATCTATAGATGTCGACTTTTTTATCATTCCTTCATTTGAACAATTCTGTGTGAAGTTAGGCTACCCTCGGCTATCTTCCATGAAGGCTATTGCTTCTCCAATCCATAAGTTTTTGAAATTTCCCCACAATAGAGAAATCATAATAGTTAACCATAGCTTATTTTGACCAACCGAAAGAAGCCCAGGTGTTCCTATTGATTACTTTTGGCCTCAATAATTTGGATCTCTTCCACCAAGAAGTGACGCTCTCTTTCAATATTATCAAAAATGGAAGAAAGATATGATCTTATCCTTAAGCCAACCTAGAACTCCAATACTTTATATTCCCATCATTCTTGAAGATGAAGTTCTTATCCTAATGGATAGAACTAATCTTCCTCCTAAAAATGATTCCCAACCTATTCCTATGGATGAAACCATGTCTTCTCCTAAGAAGAACACTAATATTCCTCCTAAGGTTAGACCTATGCCTCCTCCTCATGATGGACCTGGTCTCCTTCGTACACCAAACATTCCTCCTTTATATGGTGCAGTTCTACCTCCTTCCTCTTATAGAGAGAAGATACCTACCTCTCTTCTTGTCCAACCTAAAAGACCTCAATCTAACCATCCAACTACCAAAGATGAGAACATTCCTCCTTCAACAAATATACCTCAGTCTTCTCAGCCTTCCGCTAAGACTAGACGAAAACGTTGTGCGAGAGAATGCCAATGAAAATGTCGTGTTAGAGCTCCTGAAGTTGTTTCTCAAACTATTCAATCTCCCAAAAAACCAACAATTGACATGATTCCATTTTCTCCTAAGCAAGATGTTGAACCTAAGTCTCCAAATCATAAGATGCAAAAAACATGTGATGGTTTTACTTCTATTCATGTTAGAGCTCCTCTTTTTATAAATCTTGATGAAGAAATGGGTGAAAATGTTATTCATGATGGCAATACAACTCCTAATGCTTCTGATAGTGAATGTTAATATGTTGATGTTGACAATCATTTATCAACAGAATTTTCAAAAGCCTTCATCCTAGCTCCTAGAAACTAATAAAGTGACTTAGCACATGAGCACCATCCTTGTTTGGATCTTGTGATAGCTCCATCTATTGTGCTCGATGTCAGTCCTCTGACATGTTTCCCGCCTTCCTGAAATAATGATCAACAAGATCATGAGGTGGATGTCATGCTAGACTAGCTGCATTGGTACCGTAGATCCTCTACCTCTCTCCTTTCTTGCTCTTTTGTGACCATTCTTCTATATGTATCCCTATTCTTCTATTTGTTGTCCCTAGTGATGTCTACTTGAGGATGATGCAAAGCATTGAGATCTCTTTTGGTCTCTTTCATGTTGATTGAAAAGACACATGTGTTCCCTTTCTTCCAAGGCGGTTTCCTTTCTTTGGGGAATGAGGACTATTCTATGCATATATATACATGATATAAATGAGTTATCATACATCATACTGACCTTGAGGAAAGCAAAGCCTCCTCATGCTTTGTGTTTGTGTTCATTATCCTTGGGTTTATTCCTCGATTGGGGGATAAATCCTTGCGATAATGTGCTCCCTCTCTTTCTCTCTCTTAGGTGTATCCTACCTTAAATCAATCACTCCCAATAAGGCATGCACAATCACTTTAACATGGGGGCATACACTCCGCTCATATTTTCCTTCTTGATAATTGGAGTTACTTAGTGAACTTGGCTTTTCTTTGTAATTTTTGGTCTCCTTTCTTTTCATGACTCATAGTGAGGGGAACTTTACTACTTTCAATCATGGCTCTCCCTCTTGATATTCCCTTTTACTTTGTCAATCAAAGTCGTAAGATCCTCAATCCACTAGGGGCTTGGTGTATCTTGCCTCCTTGATGTGGTGAAAGTCTTTCAATCTTGTCTCCTTGTACTTTACCAGTAGTATTGGCATACACTTATACTCCCACTAAAGTGGGGGCTAAATGTAGCGTCATAAAATTGCGACCCTTGCAATTTCTAACCGCATTTGGGTCTTTACATTAGTGGATGAATCCCTAAGCCTGATAGGAGACCCGAAACATGCTCAAGACATCAATAACTTGCATTTTCCATCATGTTGCATTGCCTTTTGATGCTACCTAACCTAAATCAGGGCAGTACAGTGGCTTGGTGCCCCTGTCCTCTTAGGATAGGGGTATGGTGCCCCTGTCCCAAGGGCATAACACCCTTGCCCTAGCCCTATTTTGGGTCCCCTTTGATCCCCCCTTGCATTGAGCTTGTCAATTGTGAAGCGGGAAAAATTTCTCTATGTGAGCCTAAGATGTGAAATTACCTAAATGCCCCTATTTGGAGAGTATATAAGGAGCACTTCCCCTCCCATTTGCATAAGTCAATGATAAGATAAGTTGATCATAAGCGAAAATAAGCAATAAGAGAAATCAAGTGCAAGCATTCAAACATTCAAGCATTGAGCATTTCAAGTCTCCTTTCAAGGCTAGGTGTTGCATTCAAGACAAGGATTCAACCAATGAAGAGGATATTTCTATCAACATTCAAGACATCCTATTTCACATTCATCTACAAAGGTATCAACATTTCAATTACATCCCCTTCTTGAGGTGGATTTACTTTAGACATTTCCTTTCATTTACTTATAGCATTTTACAAACACTTGGTTAATTCCAAAATGGGGTTTGACTTGAAGGAAAACCCCCAATCCCAAAAACATTTCCCTCTCTTTTCTATGTGTAGGTTGTAGGTGCATGACTGTAATTGCAGGTTTATGCTTCATTTGTAGAGACAAAAAAACCCATTTCGGTGTGCGGATTTTTCATAGGACCATGCATAACTTACGCACGGTCCCTGCAACTTTTGCTTAGATTTGTAGGGAAGCTTCGTCTTGATATTCTACTGCTAATTCCAAGTGCACAGCTTCATCCCGCATCTCTATGTCAAGATATAATCGTTTCTTTGTCATTTCTACACTTAAGTCTCAATTTGCTTCATTCAACTAGTCTATTACAAAAGAGGGTCAATTTACTTTTCTAATACTTTCCAAATTTACTGCAATTCACTTAGTATTCAATCTCTTACCATTGGGGATTGGATCTAGTGAATTCAAACCCTCTTTTGAATGTAATGTGTGAAAAATTGAAGGGAATCCTTTGTGAAACTTTCATCCCTCTTTTGAGGGGAGTAAATGTTTCCACTTGATTTCCCCTCATCATTTTTCACCATATTACAGAGTGTAATTGAGATCTTGATTATGATTAGGTTTGATTAGGTTTAAAATGAGAGGGGTAGACCTCTTTTTATACTTGAATGCTTGAAAAATTAATTAAATTTATGGAGTAGGTTGGCATGGAATCAAATTTCTCGCTCATCTAAAATGATCATTGTGGGGACCCAAAATGGGTCCTAACTAGGAGGATTAGGGCACTGGGTGCCCTAGTCTTGAGCTAGGACCAAGGTGGGGTACCCTGGTCCTGAGAATCAGGTTTCTAGCACGAGGTAGAGACAATGAAGGTGATGAAAATATGAGATTAATAGGTGATGTGAGTAGAATAAGGACATACATTAGACGTCAGACGCCAAAGCACCAAAGTGATGTCTAGGCGAGGATGAAATTGTATGTGGATACAATTTACAACGTTACATATATCTTGCCACTTCATGTCAACAGATTAATGAAGAGAAGTATTTCATCTTTTTCTTCAACATTCCCACTCCTATCTAGACTTGGATAGCTCAGATTCTCAAGGTCCAAATTGGGTATATCCTTTTTGTGTACTTGGGTATTCCTATTTCTCAAAGGCCCTTGTCAAGGGGGAGTTGACAAGCTGTGTTGGATAAGTTGAGAAGGACAATTAACCATTGGACCTTCAAGTGGCTCTCTTATGTTAGAAGATTGTCATAATTAAAATCGATGCTCTAGGGTTTGCCCATTTACAAATGTTTCATCCAAACTACGCCCTTAAGTTTCATTCGAGATTTGGATGCTCTTTATCAATAATTTGTATGGATTATAGAATTGTCTTTACCTAAATGGATTATGGTAAAATGGAAATTTATTTGTAGACCAAAATAGGAGGGAGGTCTCGGTTTGTGATAGTATTTCTTACTGGTCAAGCTTTGGCCACCAAGTTATACTGGCGCTAGTGTACTAATCAAGATTAGGTCTTGGAAAACATCCTTACTTTCAAATACTTGGGAGGACTATAGTCTATAGATATTCCTAGGAGTAGCCTAGTGGGAAGGGATCTATAATCGAGAAAACTCACAAAAGGGATGTTAACTTAATCAAGCAAGGTTTGTTTTGGATTTGCAATAAAGGTTCATAGGCCTTTTTTGGTTTGATTTTGGGACGGTTTCCCTCCCATCATGTCTATGTACCCACACTTACAATTATTATACGATCAATTTTTTGGAGGATGGCTAGTTGAACGTTGAATATTTCAAAACCACTTGGAAAGTGGAGGAAGTTGAGGTGTTTGTGTGGAAGGATCCCTTTGAGTGGCTACCTGGGGGTTGGAGGAGTATCACAAAGAACTTTCTAGAATTTGCGTAGGTCATACTTGCAATTGCTTGAAGAGAAAAGATATCTTGCCTTGGACTCCCAATTCAAAAGGGGTGTATTCAATGGCCAATAGGTATCAAGTTTATGATAAATATATGCATGGGATGGATGAAGTCCCTTGGTGGAAGTTGGTGTGGAACATGTTCTCTTGGCCAAAATTTTTTTTTTCCTTTGCATAGTCACTCGCAAAAGATGTCTTACTTGGGAGAATTTGAGGAAGTGTGTATTCCAAGGGCCTTCTATTTGTTTCCTTTGTGGAACATATGAGGAAACCTTTCCGAATTTGTTTATTCAGTGCTCCTTTTCTAGAGCTATTTGGCATTTGTGGTGGGGTACTTGGAAGGAGGCTTGTATTCATGCTTCCTTACTTCATGATTTTTGGAAGAGTATGGGTTATCCTTAAACTACGGACTTATTTCTTCAAGTGACCTAGAATAGTGGTCCCTGATGTCTTAATGATGAACCACTAGTACCAAACCGGTATTGAGAGGGGGGGGGTGTGAATCAGTACAAACACAAATATAGTCAAAAACCGATTTGACAACAAATACTCAAAATGACTGACAAACAGGGATACTAGTAAAAATAGAGTGCAACTAGTAACATCTAGTACAACTCAATCAGTCATGAACCGGTCACTCAAAAAGCTTTCCTCTTAGCTTAATACTACAGTATCATTATACTCTCATGCATAAATAGGTAAACTTAATCATCAGATCTTCACAACAATGAGTTCAATATGTTTTATAGACAGGTATAAAACATAGAACCTTCATATGCTTAAAAGGTAAAACAAAGCATCACAAGATAAAAGCATTTCACATGACACATATATTTTTCACGTGGAAACCCAACTGGGAAAAACCACGATGGGGATGAATACCCACAAGCTGCTTTTTGAACTCTTTAGAAGTCCACTCTGTTAGGAGCCTTGTCCGGTTAAAGACATTACAATAGGTTTTGCTAGGAACCGATCCTGTTAGGGATCACCCGGTTAAGGGATAGCAATAATACCCAGTTAAGGGTTAAACCCGGTAGGGTCACCTTGTTAGAGGATTTCAAGAACTCAATAGCTAAAGGATCTCCAGAGCTCTATAGCTTCTCAGAACTCATTAACCTTGAGTTACCCGGTTAAGGGATTTGAATCAAGCCTGTTAAGACCACCCTGTTAGGGGATTTTGCAGCAAGCAAGTTAAGGCTACCCTGTTAGTGGATTTTACAGCTATTGAAGTGGTTAAAGATCAACATGAATTACAATGATCTGTTAACAACACTCAATGCTAATGCAGATCCATTTAGGCTCCTCTTCTCCTTCTGCACATTCACTTTGCAGGTATCTCTTCTCTCCTTTGGTCTAGCAAGAATCACGTATCACTTCCCTTGGATACACATTCACAACTTTTGCCAACAACCCTAGAAAGAAACACAACATCGACCTTGTACGAAACAGACAGGTCAATAGCAAAAACCCTAAACCCTAAACATGTTAGGTTAAGCAATTCAAGCAGTTCAATCATGACCGTTGAATCATATTGCATTAAATGCAACAGTCTTGAATTGGTCTCAAGACATTCTCCATTGTCCTTTTTCCACCAATTTCATGGCGGCTGATAACCCATCACACGTTATCACCGTTTGATAGACTTCGCACATTCCCAAGGTAGATAGGAATAGTCTTCTTCATGCTAGATCATTCATGCGCATAGAGCTTACGTGGCAACATGATCTATCCTCCATTATACTGCTAACTCATCACACAAAGATCACCGATTGAGTCACACAGACTTGAGGTACTCCAACCGGAAATCCTGAAGTGGAAACTACCTACCAACCGGTAGTCATACAATGCTTCCATGTGTCAGTTCCCATAACTACATGCCGGTTCATCTTGAACAAATATGCCACTTCACTTTGGCATATAAACCGGTTCATACATATGTCGGTTCCCTCTCTTCACATATCACATATGTCGGTTCACTTCATAACACATATTGACATCAATGACAACATACAATGTCATTATGTCTTCATGTCGGTTCACATAATGCCAACAATCTCCCCCTTTGGCATAGATGGCAATATACAAAGATATCTCTCCGCTTCACATCTTCTCCCCCATTTGCTGCAGATATCTTTTCCGCTTCACTCCTTCTCCCCCTTTGACAACAATGCCAAAGTGGAGGCACAAGCATCTCAGTTCCATTATGCTGCTCCCCTTGTGGAGTAGCATCCTTCAACACATCAATCAACAAGAATTTGACTATGCAATACTTGACTAATGTGGAACAAATATATTTAGTTCACCTCTTGAAGGTGCAATACCCCTAATTCACCTCTTAAATGCACAAATGTAGTCTTTGGGAGAGGCTTGGTGAATATGTCTGCTAATTGTTCCTTACTGGACACATGCTCCAGTGCAATCTCTTTATTCTGAACCTTTTCCCTCAAGAAATGATACTTAAGCTCAAAATCCTTGGTTCTAGAATGTAAAACCGGATTCTTTGATATATTGATAGCACTTGTGTTATCACAGAATATACTTACCAGTTCAGATACAGGAATTTTGAAGCCTTCCAGTACATGCTTCATCCAAATTGTCTAAGTGCAGTTCATGAAAGTTGCAACATACTCCCCTTCTGCTGTAGACTGAGAGATACAACTCTGCTTTTTACTCATCCATGAGACCAGTCTACCACCGAGAAAGAATGCACCACCAGTTGTGCTTTTCTGGTCATCCACATTACCTGCCCAATCAACATCTGTGAATACTTTCAGATTGAAATCATTGCTATATGGGTACCACAATCCATAGTCAACTGTTCCCTTCAGATACCTAAGAATCCGCTTGACTGCAATCAAGTGGGATTCTCTTGGAATTTTCTAGAACCTTGCAGTAATGCCAACTGCATGTGCAATATCCAGTCTGCTATGCACTACATAATTCAACTTACCAATCATTGATCGGTATTCCTTCTCATCAAGCAGTGGGGAATCATCCTCTTTTGTCAATTTGCAACCAATCACCATCAGTGTACCAACCGGTTTGCTATCTTCCATGCCAAAGGTCTTCAGTACCTCTTTGACATATTTGGACTGAGTGATAAAGATTCCATCTTCCATCGGTTGGATCTGCAGTCCAATGAAGAGCTTAATCTCCCCTATGAGTGACATCTCAAACTCTTTCTTCATCTCATCAACAAACTCATGACTCATCTTGTCATCTCCTCCAAAGATAATGTCATCAACAAAAACCTCACAAATCAAAATCTGATCTCCTTCAGACTTCAAGTAGATATTGCTATCTTCACTTGTTCTCTCAAATCCAATCTTTACAAGATGGGAATGTAGGCGCTCATACCATGCCCTAGGTGCTTGCTTTAGACCATATAAAGCTTTATGAATCCTGCACACCATATCACTGTCTTTAGATAGGGAAAACCCATCTGGTGGCTCTATATATACCTCCTCTTCAAGTACACCATTTAGGAATTCAGATTTTACATCCATTTGATATACTTTGAACCTTTTAAAAGTTGCATATGCAAGAAGCATACAAACTCCTTCCAATCTGGCTATAGGAGCAAAGGTTTCTCCATAGTCTTCTCCTTCTTCTTGAGCATATCCTTTGCATACCAATCTGGCTTTATTCCTAATCACTGTGCCATCCTCATTCAACTTGTTTCTGAAAACCCATTTGGTACCAATAACATTTTTATGCTCCGGTCTGGGTACCAAGGACCATGTACCATTTTTCTCTATCTGGTCAAGTTCTTCTTCCATTGCCTTGATCCAGTCTTCATCTTTATGAGCCTCTTTGAATGATTTAGGCTCAAATTCAGAGATCATACATGAGTTTTCTCTGATCTTTCTTCTTGTAAGGATTCCTGCATCCTTATCACCTATGATTTGCTTAGGATCATGATTCAACTTGACATACCGAGGAATGGTCTTAACTGGTTCTTCTTGCTTTTCCTCTTCATTCTCATCTTCATTAGTATCAACATTTACCAGTTCAGGAACACTGTTACTGGTACTTGGTTGATTGGCAACCGGTTCCTAGAAGGTAACAGCCGGTTCATTTACCACTTGCTTACTGCCGGTTTCCTCAGTTTTCTCAGAGGTTTCATCAACTCTCACATTGATGCTTTCCATTATTCTCCGAGTCCTATTGTTGTAACACTTCAGAGCTTTACTCTTGGTGGAATATCTTAGGAATATCTCCTCATCACATTTAGCTTCAAATTTTCCCTGATGTTCACTCCTCTTGATGTAACATTTGCTACCAAATACCTTAAAGTAGCCAACCACAGGTGTCTTACCAGTCCAATACTCATAAGGAGTTTTGTCCTTACCCTTTTTGATGAGTATCCGGTTCATAGTGTAGACTGCAGTGCTCACCGCTTCTCTCCAAAAGGTGTGAGCTACCTTTCCTCTTGAATCAACATGGTTCTAGCTGCTTCAACTACAATCTGGTTATTCCTCTCTGCTAGGCCATTCTACTGTGGAGTTCGGGGGGTAGACAACTATCTCTTGATGCCAAATTCTTCACAACACTTGTTGAATTCACTAGAAGTGAATTCCCCTCCTTGATCAGTTCTGAGACACTTGATCCTTTTACCGCTTTCCTTCTCCACTAATGCTCTGAAAGCTTTGAATTTTCCAAAAGATTCAGATTTGTCTTTCAAGAATGTGACCCACATCATTCTTGAGCAGTCATTAGTGAGGATCATGAAGTACCTATCCCCCTGCACACTTCTAGTTTTCATAGGACCACACAAATCAATATGTACAAGATCAAGCAAGTTGTCAATAGTGAAAGATTTACCTTTAAAAGTTGAGGAAGACATTTTCCCCAATTGACACTCTCTACACAAGGTATTATCCAGTTTGTTTAACACTGGCAACCCTCTAACTGCCTTGATCTTACTAGCTTTTACAATGTTATCAAAGTTTATATGACAGAGTCTCCTATGCCATATCCAACTATTATCAAGCTTAGCCATAAGACATGTACTTACATTTGCATTTAGCTGAAATAGGTTACCTTTGGTCTGCATGCCTGTGGCCACCAGTTCATCATTCTTTCCTTTGATTCTGCATACTCCATTCTTGAATTCCAGAGTGAGACCACTATCATTCAGCTGGGCAACACTCAAGAGGTTGTGTCTGAGACCATCAACCCAATACACATTTTCAACACTACTCTTTCCATTCAGAGAGATGGACCCTCTTCCTGTAACCATGCATGGTGTATCATTACCAAAATGAACCACACCACTATCATATTCTTTTAAAGATAAAAACTTGCTATGGTCACCAGTCATGTGGTGAGAATAGCCACTATCAATAATCCACTCATTGACATTATCAAAGCGGGAGACAAGAGCCTTCTTGTTTGACACGTCTTCCTTTACAGCAACAAACACAATGTCTTCATTCTCTTCATCTTCTGATTCCTCATCTGTGACACCTTCATCAATTGCAACAAAATAGTTTCTCTGGTTTCCTCCTTTGAATTTCTTGAACCTCTCTGGATTATCCTTGTTGTCACTATTAGGACAGTTCATAGCAATATGTCCTATCCGGTTACAAGAAAAACATTTCAAAGGAAGCTTACCTTTGTATTTACCGGTTCCTCTTGGAAATTTCTTGCCAAGAAGAGCTTCAAATTCCATCAGAAACTGCTCATCATCCATTGTTCTGCCCTGTCTTGTTTCATCACTGGTGCTTACTTCTTTTCCTTTTCTGGATGATACAACAGAGGCTTTAAATGCTGATTCTATCTTTTGAACACTACCATCAAAACTATTCAGCTCATAGGCTATCAACTTGGCTATGATGGATTTCAAGGACACCTTAGACTTGTCTATTGATCTCAGCTCCTGAATAGCAGCAACCCTTATTGCATAGACTGGAAACAGGGATCTCAGGACTTTACTTACCATAGTGGAATCTTCTATTTTACCACTTGCACTCTTGATTTCTCCAACAACTATTTTGATTCTTATTCCATACTGCTAAATGGTCTCTCCTTCAACCATCTGCATGTCTTCAAACTTCCCTCTCAGGCTTTCTTCCTTGACCTGTTTTACATGTTTATCACCACCATAGATATTTTCAAGGGCATCCCATACCTCTTTGGGATTTGCCTTGTCCTGAACATCAATAAACTCAATGTCAGATAGACTACTGATGAGGGCTTCCATGACTTGCCCATTTTCTTGTATCTCTCTCTTTTGGTCATCGGTGAGAAAACTGGTAGGAACAACATATACATTTTCAACATAACTCCAGTGTTGAACACCCATGCTTTTGATGAATATCTTCATCTTGTCTTTCCATATACCAAAATTTTCCTTGTTAAACTTTGGACCTTCCCTCTTCATCATTTGATTGGGATCTTTACCTCAAGTGATTAAGCTTACAACACAGAGGACCTAGATGTTCTGATACCAATTGATATCTCAATGATGAACCACTAGTACCAAACCAGTACTGAGAGGGGGGGGGGGGGTGAATCAGTACAAACACAAATATAGTCAAAAACCGGTTTGACAACAAATACTCAAAATGACTGACAAACAAGGATACTAGTAAAAACAGAGTGCAACTGGTAACATCCAGTATAGCTCAATCAATCATGAACCGGTCACTCAATAAGCTTTCCTCTTAGCTTAATACTACAGTATCATTATACTCTCATGCATAAACAGGTAAACTTAATCATCAGATCTTCACAACAATGAGTTCAATATGTTTTATAGACAGGTATAAAACATAGAACCTTCATATGCTCAACAGGTAAAACAAAGCATCACAAGATAAAAGCATTTCACATGACACACATATTTTTCACGTGGAAACCCAACTGGAAAAAACCACGGTGGGGATGAATACCCACAAGCTGCTTTTTGAACTCTTTAGAAGTCCGTTCTATTAGGAGCCTTGTCCAGTTAAAAACATTACAATAGGTTCTGCTAGGAACCGATCCTGTTAGGGATCACTCGGTTAAGGGATAGCAATAATACCCGGTTAAGGGTTAAACCTGGTAGGGTCACCTTGTTAGAGGATTTCAATAACTCAATAGCTAAAAGATCTCTAGAGCTCTATGGCTTCTCAGAACTCATTAACCTCGAGTTACCCGGTTAAGGGATTTGAATCAAGCCTATTAAGACCACCCTGTTAGGGGATTTTGCAGCAAGTCAGTTAAGGCTACCTTGTTAGGGGATTTTACAACTATTGAAGTGGTTAAAGATCAACATGAATTACAATGATCTGTTAACAGCACTCAATGCTAATGCAGATCTGTTTAGGCTCCTCTTCTCCTTCTGCACATTCACTTTGCAGGTATATCTTCTCTCCTTTGGTCTGGCAAGAATCACGTATCACTTCCCTTGGATACACATTCACAACTTTTGCCAACAACCCTAGAAAGAAACACAACATTGACCTTATAGGAAACAGACAGGTCGATAGCAAAAACCCTAAACCTGTTAGGTTAAGCAATTCAAGCGGTTCAATCCTGACTGTTGAATCATACTACATTAAATGCAACAGTCTTGAATTGGTCTCAAGACATTCTCCATCATCCATTTTCCACCGATTTCATGGTGGCTGATAACCCATCACGCGTTATCACCGTTTGACAGACTTCGCACATTCCCGAGGTAGATAGGAATAGTCTTCTTCATGCTAGATCCTTCACATGCACAGAGCTTACGTGGCAACACGATCTGTCCTCCATTATACTGCTAAGTCATCACACAAAGATCACTGATTGAGTCACACAGACTTGAGATACTCCAACCGGAAATCCTAAAGTGGAAACTACCTACCAACTGGTAGTCATACAATGCTTCCATGTGCCGGTTCCCATAACTACATGCCGGTTCATCTTGAACAAATATGCCGCTTCACTTTGGCATATAAACCAGTTCATACATATGTTGGTTCCCTCTCTTCACATATCACATATGCCGTTTCACTTCATAACACATATTGACATCAATGACAACATACAATGTCATTATGTCTTCATGCCGGTTCACATAATGCCAACAGTCCCTCATGCATCATATGGAAAATCTAGCTGGAAAGGATTCGTAACATTTTTCAGGATAGAAGGTTGATGGTTAAGCAAGTTTGGCAAAGAATTATTGGAGCGATCCAAGAAACTATCCAATAAAAATGTGAGACAAAGACTCCTACAAAACCTCACGAGATAGAGGTGATGCAAGGGCTAGGATTTTATAGAAATGGTGTTGGACCTTCCATTTCTAAAAGGAGGTGGTCTTAGATTAGGAAAACACAGAGAGTTGGTCATTGGACTCTGCAACCTACTAAGATTTTGAAGATAAATAGATCAAGAGAAATCCTACCCATGTTGGAGTTAGGGGTGTTGCCAAGAATTTTCTTTGTACTATTCACTTATTGTTTTCCAGTTATAAAGGCTTCCAAACCAATAACCTTATGGCAACTATGACTATTCTTAATGCCTTGAAAAGGTGTTGCGATCTTGGCTGGCACAGAGTTATCTACAAGATAGATTCAAATTTTTTGGTTAATATATTGAATAATTAGGATAGTGGGGATGAGAGCTAGCAGCTAGTGGTGATCATTGAGCAAACTTGGTAGTTATGCAGTTCTTTATCTATTTTATCTCCTTCATCCATATCCCAACGAAGTGGAATAGGGTTGCTGATTATTTGGCCAAATGGGTGTTTGAAAATATGGGTAAATTAGAATATTCATGGTGGGAGGACCTTTCTGTGGAGTACTCCCAAAAGTTGGAGAGGTTGACTTTGAAATATTTTCATGGGTAGTGTAGGTGGATTTGGTTTTGTTGGATGTTGGCTTTATGTTGATTTTACTATTTGGTTGGGCTTAGTCCCTAGTGGTTACAATGATTCTTTATTGAATGGTTGATTTATTACAATTAATAAAGTATTACCACTCTTTTATTCAAAAAATAATAATATTTTAATATAGATTACAATATGACAATATAATAATATTTTGAAGTATAATAATTAGATTTCATGTACTTTACCTATGTATGCTAGTTCAATGTTAACACTAATTTATATGGGTATAAAAATGTTAACATGTTAATCAAATAATTTAATGTTTAGTTGTTCAAAATAATTGTATTTATAAAAATAATGCAATTAATAGTTTATTAAATCAAATTAAAACTAAAAAATTCTAAGATATTTAATATTAAGTTTAAAGTGGTGATTAAAGTGTAAAAAAGAAAATTAATTTTTTTTTTTTAATAAAAAAAGTGATTATTTTAATTGTCTTATAAGTATCTTTAAAAGGAGGAGCTTTGGGGAATGAAGGCATTCTTATTATTTTCATCTTATAAAAACCTTAATTATGGAGGTTGAGTAAGTTTGTTCAATAACAACCCTAACACAAGGACCCTAAGGCGAAGATTGGTTTCAAGAGTGAAAGATCTTTCTTACACAATACAATGTGACTCATTTAGAGTCACAATTCATGCTAAAAGAATATAATTTTGAGATCAATTTGTACTACATAGAGTTATTGATCTAGAGGCTTCCTAGAATGATCCAGAACAAGCTAGAAGTGATGAAATTGGAAAATACCGAAAATCTAATTTTTTGATATTTTCTACATTTTATTAAATCGCATTTTCGGAGGTCTTCGAAGCGGAATTTAGGGTCTAAAGTATCACACGTCCCTTAACTCAATAAATTGAGATTAGTTCTCTTCTATACCTTTCCAATGGTGTAAGCCCTTTCAAATTCTGAACTGTGAGCTAGAAGTTATGGCCTTGCCAAGTTGGGGTACCTAAATTCCTAGTTTTTTGAAAATTTGTAATTTGTTTGTTATTTTATTTTTTCTTAAACTCTTCATTTTCAAATCTTTTGGATTGCAATTACTAATGGAGTTACATGTGATGTTAAAAAACTCGGTTCTGGATAATATTATGTGACTTTTGATGGATACAACTCTGGTTTTCTAAGTTCTGGCAACTGCCTATCTTGTTGAACAATACTTGCAGGTTTCAACTTACCTAGTATTGTGACGAATTCATCATCGAATTCAGATCAATTCTATATATTTCTAGTTTCATTGATATTTGCAAGGGCTGAAAAAAACCAATTGATGTTTCTCAAAAGTATCCACACCCATGTTAAATTGTGATGAATGATCATGTGGAGAAACAACAAGAGGGTCTAAAGGTTCCCTCATAATAATTGAAGAAGAATAAACTCCACCAAGCATAATATGAATGCACTCAATAGTGTTCATCCCAAATATGAAATATGAAACTCTACAAATAAACTTGCAATGTATTTTAAGTACTCATATGGGCAAGCAACTATTATTGGAAGATAATGCATATCCTACTATAGACACATGAATTTGTCTATTAATTGAATGAATATTAAATATTTATTTAATGACTAATATTCCTCTATTAATTAAATTGGCATTTAATTAATTCACCTTATCCTATTCTACTAATCTAGTTAAATAAATTTAATCAATTTATTTAATTGCTAACTATAGTCCAAGTTATTAAATAAATCTAATTTATTTAATATTCACCTCCTTCTCCCAATTTAAATAAATTTAACATTTATTTAAAATCATGAATTCCCAAATTAAATCCCCTTTTTAAATAAATCAATATTTATTTAAAAATGACTCATCCACTTGCATTCTTCTACAAATGCAAGTTGCACATTTAAATAGATTTTTATTTAAATAAAATCCTATTTACTCACACCCACCTCTTTCTAGATTTTTCTATATTCTTCTAATCCGCTTCTAGACTCTTCTAACCCCTTCTAATTTAGCCTAACCCCTCTTCTAATCATTTGCACAATCCTAATCCAAGATTAACCCTCAACCCATCATCTCACCCATTTATGACTCTTACAGAGTCATAAATGCTTTCTTTCTTCAACACTCCAACCCACATGGATCTTAACCCTTTAGTCAAGGCTTAACCATGGGTAAAATTTGCACAAGATTTTACACCATTGGATAATAGATTTATCAAATAACCCAACCCACATGAGGTTACCCTCATGTCTTCTCAGGCATTAAATGCTCTTTCCCTCTCCTCTCAAGCCATCTCATAGTGACACTTGTCATCACGGGATTGGGTTGAAATCCATCACATGGATCATGAATCATTCAATCTTAGCCCTTCACAAGCCCTTTCAATAGTGACCATCCAATCCTCTATTTTGCCTATAAATATAACTCTTCTCCTCAAGAAAAAGAGAGAGCATGGAAGCATTGTTATTATAGTGGAATCACATAGGATAACTAAGAGCTTTCTCATAGCATCATCATTTACATTTTCATAGCATCTTGTTTAACATTTTCGAACCATCTTGAATCTTCATATGACATCCATGGCTTGTGCTAAAAGTTGAGAGATTCATTCATTTGGGACTTGAAGAGGAGAGAAACAAGGGAGGAACAATCATCAAAGCATCATGGAGGCATCTTAGGAGGACTAACCTTTCTTTCTTTGCTTGTTTGTGCTTCTTTCATGTTGTTTTTAAATCTCCTTTGAATATGTATTGAAATGGTTTTTGTTCATCTTATTTTGGTTTTGGTTGGAACTAACCTACTAATGGTGGACCTTGTTTGTACCTTTTCTATCAGCATCATTTGGTGAACCCAACATGAATCCAACACTTAAATTTTGCACCTTTTTGAAAATTTGCAGGTTTTCACGCACAAACAGTGTTTTAGCGCTTTCGTCACCCGTAATAGCGCCTTTGTCACTCATTTTAGCACTTTTGCAGCACGGTTTAGCGCCTTGTGTTTTTTTGTTGGCATGTTTTAGTTTTATCTCTTTCGTTCCATTTAATAGCGCTTATGTAGTTTTCTGTCTAGTGCTTTAAGTTTAAATTAGCGTGTTTGTTCTCTATTAGCGCTTTTATAACCTGCACTAGTTTAGTGCTTTTATCACAGACATGAGTAATTTTATAACCTCAAGGGACATTTTTAGGCTTGTGAGCCCACCACATGCACTAACTTTTTGCATGTTTTAATTGTAGGTTTTCTAACTCTTCGTGCAGGTTTTGGAAGGAGTTAGTTTTTAATCTTTCTTGTTTTCACAAAAGGATTAAAATGAACTTCACATTTCTTTGGTGCACCTAAAATAAAGCTCATTTTTCATTTTGGTGCATAAAAAGGACTTAATCTTTCTTGTTTTCACAAAAGGATTAAAATGAACTTCACATTTCTTTGGTGCACCTAAAATAAAGCTCATTTTTCATTTTGGTGCATAAAAAGGACTTAATCTTTCTTGTTTTCACAAAGGGATTAAAATGAACTTCACATTTCTTTGGTGCACCTAAAATAAAGCTCATTTTTTATTTTGGTGCATAAAAAGGACTTAAGCTTTCTTGTTTTCACAAAGGGATTAAAACAAACCACATTTGTCTTTCCTTGCAAAAGTATAAAAAGAACAAAATAATTCACAATTGTTTTTTTTGCAAGTTAGGATCGTCTTCATTTAGGCTTTTAAAAGAAACAAAAATCTTTCAAATCTTGTAAAGATTAAAAAGAACAAGCCATCCTTTTGTTTTAGCGAGTGATTTTACTTTTGTTGACCATGCAATTTCTTTTGTTGACTAGGATTTGATTGCAAGTTCAAAACAAATTGCTATATGGGATTAAAACTAAACACTATGCCTATTGGAGCAACATCTCCAATTAAAGGTTAGAAAACCATTGCAATATTGGCATAAAAAGAACAAGTGTCCTTCGTGCTTGAAAGTGATAGGCATATGCTCTCTCCTTCATTGGGTGATCAAAAAGCCAAACTCATCATTTTACTTCTTTTATTTCATTTTTACAATAAGGACAACTTCTTTAGCAGGCCTGCCCTCCTAAGAAGCCCATAAGGCTGCTGAGAGGGTAATGACCTAAGTGGGGAACAACTTTAAAGCCAAGTTTACCAGCCCAATATAATCAAATTTGGAGTCTGATGAAAATCCCCTCAAATAACAATATGCATTGATAGCCTTCCTCCAATATCCTTGAGATACAAAAAACCTTTGTTTTAAAGGTTGGGAAGCCTCTTAAAGGAGTTTATCTTTTGCTGTGTCGAACTAAACCTTTACTAAAGAGCTTTAGAAGTAGAAACCTTGACGAGTCGATAAGCCAGACATTTGTAATATCATAGTGCAAGGGTGGGGAAGAATCCGCTCCCAAGACACTCACCATATATCTCCCAAGAAAATGATCCAATTGAGGAGCGATTCTCTTTGGTTCAAATTTTGGACAAAGGCAAAAAAAAGGCGCACCTTAGGGTGTGACAGGGTTGTTTGAGCTAACATAGTATCAAGTGTGGGCTATTGATATTAGGAATGACCTTTTTGACAATAGTAGAGTTTATCTTATTTGCCTTTTGTTTGTTCAAAAACTTGTGAAAACAAAAGAGGGTTTGAAAATATCCTTGAGCAGATTTGAAAAGATCCTAAACATACATCAAGAGAGAGGAAGTGTTTCTATGTGCTTGTGTGCTTGTTGTGTCTTCTTGTTAAAGAAATCATCTACCATTTGAAACAAGTCACATCCCAAAAAAAAAATTCTTGAAAAAGACATCAATGCTTTGTGTTTTGAAATATCCCAAATACGCCAAGAAGTCAATTTATCAAAAAACCAAAAAGAAGCAAAGTGCAAAGAACATCCAAAAGAAAAGAAGTTTCTTGTACAAAAATCGTAAATTGTTGCTAAAACACCGCACCTTCATCCATCACTATCATGATTTTAGTTACAGTTTCACCGACGATTTTGAACTAGAGCCCCTCGCATCACAAGCTTTCTTTCAAAGAAGATATTTATTATATAGACACAATCACGACCAACACATTCATCCATCATACATTCCACAACCCGCAATCACCTATTAGAGATTCCAAGATCACATATTTCCCATATGTCAACTTCAAATTGACACATATTCCATAATCATTTCCAAAATCAAACATCTTCCATCTTTCATAAAGTCTTCTATATTTCATCTTTTCTCATCAAATACAAATCATTTCCAAAGTTCATACATTTCATCTTTCACACATTTCCAAAATTTTATTCACATTTCCAAATCATTTTCAATTTCAAACGTTTTTCATCTTTCATAAATCAAATTCAAATCATTTTCGTTTTCAAACATCTTCTATCTTTCATAAAGTCTTCTATATTTCATCTTCACTCATCAAATACAAATCATTTCAAAAGTTCATACATTTCATCTTTCACACATTTCCAAAAAAAAATTCACATTTCCAGATCATTTTTAAAATTCAAACATTTTCCATATTTCATAAATCAAAATCAAATCATCTTCAAACATCCTCCATATCTCATAAACATTTAAATCACCTTAAAATTCATCTTCCATACTTCATCAAATTCATAAAGGAATTCTCCCATTTTTTCTCCATTTTCTCAAAAATCATTTCCACATCTTCACTCTTCATTTTCAAAACATATTTCCTATTCACACATCATTTCCAAAACATACTTCTCATTCACAAATCTTTCATCTTTTTCCATTTTTCAAACCATACTACATTTTCAAATCATACTCCCACATATTTCATAAGTCATTTTCTAAACACCTCCATATTTCATCTTATCAAGTTCTCTTCAAATTCACCCATCTTTCATAAAGTCATTTCCTCTTCATTCATCAAATTCAAATAATTTCAAAAACATATTTTATTTCCACCTCACGTCTACTTCATTATCTTCTCATAAAAAATTTCACACATCTGCCCCAATTCATCTTCACCATTCCAACATCAATCATCAAAGTTCAATCACCTCATAGAAATTCTAAGGTTTTCACTCATTCCTTAACATCAAAATTCCATTCAACTCTCAAAATGAGGTTTTGTCCTTAGTTCTTTCAGATATTGCTAAAACATAAACAACCAAAACTTTCAAGTGTGTTTCTACATCTAGGATCAATCATCCTAAGAGGCATTACTAAACATCTTAGATAGGTTAAAACTAGATTTTGAGTGCATCATCTCATAGCTAGGTAGATTGTGCTTTGTAAAATACAAAACCTCGCTACACCTCATCTTACAATTATTTGAAACCAAGCAAGCAATCTCAAAAAGAACTTTGTTGATATCCAACCTTTGGTAAAAGGAGATCACTCATCCATACATGTTTCATCTCATCTTCATCATCATAAAATCTTGGAACTATCAAAGGAATCAAACACCCACTTTTTCACTTCCATAAATGTGTGCTTCAAGGCTAGGACTAGGTCTCAAAGTCAGAGACAAACTCAAAATGAAATATGGGAAGAAGAGGAAGAGTTCATTAACCCCTTTTCAAGAAGAGGAGACCCAGACACCCCTACCCAAGCACAAATAGAAGAAGCTACTAGCAATCCTAGATTTAATAGACTCTTCGAGGAAGTTCTCAGGGGCAACGGTGACGCCCATTTTCTAAGACTTGCTCAAGAAGGAGAAAAACTCCCACCAAAATTCAACATGTCACAACTTAGGGATTACCAAAACAAGCCCAACATAGCCATAAACAAAAACAAAATCAAGATGACAGGAGGACAAGGAATACCCATAATCATTATGATACCTATCAACAAGGAAACATCTCGCCTCATCTTATAGAAATGGATATGTTGATACAACAGATGCAAGACCTCGCCCAACAAGTACACTCAGGAAGGTCACAAAATAAACATGCTCTTGAAGATATCTGTCCATATCCATTTGATAGAAACATATAATGCCTCCTTTCCCACACAACTTCAAAACCCCAAAGCTTGATAAATACAAAGGAAAGGGATACCCTAGAGATCATGTGTGAGAATTTTACTTCGCCTACTTAGAGGTTGAATATGAGGACACATATTTAATGCACCTTTTTCCTTAAAGTTTGGAAGGCTCAACCATGCAATGGTTCTCATGCCTACCCAGTGCGATCAGGATCTTTGAGGACCTGGTACACAAATTTATCACTCATCATTTGCATAACATAGAAGGAGATGTGTCCATGGCTGATCTATGCAATATAAAACAAAAGAATGGTGAGATATTCTCAACATTCTTACAAAGATGGAGACACCTTTCTAGTAGAGGTTCCTTCCCCACCAAAGAATAATTAGTTGAAATTTTTATTTCAAACTTAAATGAGGAAATAGAATTCTAGTTAGACATAAAATGTTTGGACACTTTCAAAGATGTGATATCCCCGAGGCTTAAAATTGAGAAAGCCCTTATAAAAAAGGGACTTGTCAAAATATACAAAGACAACCAGGATGGTCCATGACCAACCTACAATAGTGACAAACTAAAGTTTGGGCCAAGAACAAAAACATTGATAACGATTGTGTTGTGGATACACGAACTGTCAAAATCACCCAACCCATAGTCAAAATTGCAGGGCAAGAAAATAATTACAACAACCCCACTACCAATCAAGGTAATCCCTAAAACAATCAAGGAAATCAAACTCCAAATACACAACAAGAAGAACCTAAAAATAGGTACCCTACCTAAAAACCCAGTCACACATATACACCCTTTGGAGAACCTGTTGAAAAGATCTTATGAAAAATCATCTCTTATGATCTTATCACATTGCCTAAAACATCAAACTATGAACCATAGATTAAACTTTCATGGTTCAAAGATAATGAGTATTGTGAATTTAATAAAGGAAAAGGACACAAAACAAACAACTGCCATCGGTTAAAAGGTATTGTTGAAGACCTCGTTGATCGAGGCAACATAGAATTAGATGGTCACAATTCAAAAACTTCCAATATTGATCATACCATGTTCAAGGATCCACTCCCATCATATGAGAAAGGAGGTCCCTCCCATCAAGGTAATAATCAATATAACACAACAAACTATACCTATGCACCATATACTTATATTGTCAACAACCTTTATGATGCCAATGAACAAGTTGCAACCATTACAATCAAAGGTAAAGATCCTGCATGCAACATTGTTACATGTCGTAGCAATATTGTTGTACAAGGAGCACCATCAAGAACAACATATGTGCCCAAACATTATAACCTTGTGGACTAATTAGATAAGATGCCATTACTTATTTCCATACTAGAGCTTTTGTGCTTGTCACCCTAACATAAAACCATCTTAGACCAAGCTCTCCAAGAAGCATCAGTTCCATTCGACCTCAATACAGATCAATTTCAAGTCATGGTTAGTAGTCTCAAGTAATCACCATGTCTCAATTTTGTCAAGAATGACGATGCATCCTTTCAACAATTGCATAACACTCCTTTTCACATTGAGGGATTCATACATAAACATAAACACAAAATCAAGCAAGTATTGATTGACAATGGAGATGGCCTTAATATATGTACCTTATAGTTAATCACAACATTGGGATATGCAAAAGATGTCATAGATGCTAGAAAGAGGATCACAATGAAGGCCTATGATGATGCAAAACGCTCCTCTAAAGGGTATGTTGCTCTACCAGTCAGGGTAGGACCCATGATAAAGAATATGGTTCACCAAGTACTAGACCACCCTCTTCCATACAATCTCCTGTTAGGTAGACCATAGATTCATGCCATGCAAGTAGTATCATCCATCAAGTTTCCAGATAACAGAGTAGAGTTTACTATCCTCGGTGATGCCAAACCATTCGCCTTTTGCAACAATATAAGGCATCAACCTAATATCATAGTCCCTAGCACTAGACAAGCCACCGCCTCATCATCTTACATCCAACCAACAAATCTCACTAGTCCATCAATACCTACACCCAAATAGGAGAAGCTGAAAATGAAAGTAAAGGATGAAGGCCCATGAGAGTATAATATTAGTCATCTTTTATGTGTTGGACAACTACCCCTCTCACCTAGGACTCATGGAAAACCACAAATGTCACTCGAGCCACTTGTTGCAGCTAACACTACTACACTTAATGGTTCATCCCAGGCAGATCATAGGAACAAGAAACTATTGATGAAGAATTGGCAAGATGGCTCTATAAAAACCCTTCTGATACAACTAGACAATAGATCAGGATCCCTATAGAGAGGTATGGTAAAGGCTTTACCCTAATGCAAAAGATGGGCTATGATGGCCATAGTGCATTAGGATCCCACAAACAAGGTGTACAAGAGCCATTGCAACCATTGTTACAACCACGAGATACAATTGGACTCAGATTAAACCTTGGTTCAGGAGGCTCTTCTAATCTCAGGATTCCAAGTAAACAAAAGCAGACCACTTGCAAGTTCATCCCTTCTAGAAGCAGAACAATGTCCCTTGCAAATTAGCCTACAAAATTTGAAAATTGCACTTATGAAAGCACTTCTCAATTACAGTCTCTACATACAGTAAGTAAGCAAAAGAGACACGTTGCCCACCAAACTATCACTCCTAAGATAAAATTATTGTCAACTTCAGACACCCAAGAAACATCAACAACCCCATCACATAAAGCCCCTGCAGCAGCTGTCAACAAACCTTTCACATCGACCGACATCCCTATAGCATACAAAAACAGAGTTGTATCAAGTGATTCCAAGATGGATTCACATGAGTACAAATGGGGTTCTTTGGATTCACACAAATCTGAAGAAGTTTCTCCTGGTCCTCTTATAAACAAAAGCATTGAAGGAGAGGCATGGATTAAAACCTTTTGGGATTTTGATCCTGAAGATACTTCATGAACAGATAGGTCACCTCCCAAGCCTGATTAATTACGAAGAGGATAGTATTGATGATGACCTTGATTCCTCCATACTTACCCTAACCAATGCATCTTATGAACTTAACCTAATTGATGAAGCAATGCCAATTATTCATCCTGAACTCATTGATTGGGACCAACAAGATCCCCCATACGTTGACACCTTCCAAAATGATGATGTGATCATAGAATTTCTTGAATTATGGGGTGGCATACCAATTAAGGATCACAAAGTTGGGTATGCTATTGAACTTAATAGCGTGGCTTACTTTGGAGAGAATGCCAAACCTTTCAGTTACAAAATAATTACAATCAAAATAGGATCCTCAAGTGAAAACCACATTGTGGCACTTATGGAGACCAAAAGAGTAAAAACAAAGGACGTATCCAAAGGTGAAAACCTCTTTGAGGTGCCTAAAGATGGAAGGTTTGACATTCTCTCTTGTAGCACTAATCAGGAGAGATCGTCTATTCTTATAAAAGAAACAAAGGAAGTCAATCTGGGGGCACCAAAAAATCCACACATCCTACATCTTGCAAAATCACTAACTCTAGCAGAAGATCCTGATTTTAATAAGTTCTTTTGAAAGTGACAAATCAATTTTGCATGGTCCTATGTAGACATGCCAGGCCTTGATCTAGAACTAGTAATGCATCACTTGATAGTAGCAGAAGGATCCAAACCAGTAAAACAAAAGGTCGAAAAGATGCATCCTCAAATTGCACTATTAGTAAAAGTAGAACTCAAAAAGCTATTAGCCGTTGGTTTCATAAGACCCATTGATTATGCAGAATGGATCTCCTACCTTGTACCAGTGGAAAAACCAACTAGGGGCATCTGTATCTATACATATTTTAGAGATCTCAATTAAGCATGTCCTAAGGACAACTTTCCTCTTCCAAACATTGATATGATCGTGGACCTCACAATAGACATGCAATGCTATCACTCATGGATGAATTTTTAGGATACAACCAAATAAAGATTGCTCCAAAGGATCAACACAAAACAAATTTTACATGACCATTGGGTACATATTGTTGGAATTTAATGTCATTCGGTCTCAAGAATGTAGGCGCCACATATCAAAGGGTGATGACTACTATCTTCCACGACATGACGCATACACTAATGGAAGACTATGTGGGTGATTTACTAGCTAAATCATTAACAAGAGAGGGAAACCTCGTCATACTGGACAAAATTTTCACTAGACTAGAGCACTATAATATACGCCTAAATCCAAAGAAGTATGTCTTTGGGGTAACCTCTGAGAAGCTCCTGGGATACATTGTCTCAAATAAATGAATTTAGGTTGATTTGGCCAAGGTAAAAGAAATCATGGAGATGCCATCTCCTAAGAACATCATTCAGCCGAGGACATTACAAGGAAGGCTATAGTCAACCCATCGCTTCATCACACAATTGGCCGATAAATGTCATCCCTTCACACATTTGCTTCATAAGAATGTTTGTTTAAAATGGGAAGAGAATTGTCAGCAAGCATTCCAATAGTTAAAGGACTACCTAATGATGCCATGATTACTAACACCACCATCTCTAGATAGGCCATTATTATTATACATATCAGCTACAACTACAACCTTAGGAGTCTTACTCACACAACATAATGCAGAAGGCAAAGAATGTGCAGTATACTACATTTCTAGAACGCTAGTAGGGTATGAACTCAATTATACCTCTATTGAATGAGCCTGCCTAGCAATGATTTTAGTAACCACTAAACAAAGACACTACATGATGACAGACAAGATACAACTCATTTCCAAAATCGATCGACTCAAGTACCTACTCAGTAAAGTAGTGCTAACAAACCGTTTGGAAAAGTGGGTTATGCTCCTTAGTGAATTTGACATAGAGTATGTGGACCAAAAAGAAATCAAAGGGTAGGTCATTGCAGATCAATTGGTCGAAGCACCACTCATAGGAGTCCATCCACTCATCTCAAATTTTCTGGATGAGGAAATATTCACAGTTATACCAACACAGTAATAGAAGTTATATTTTGATGGCTCTTACACTTGGCATGGTTCAGGAGCCGACATTATTTTTATCACACCTCAAGGTGATAACATTCCAAAATCATATCGGCCCACATTCCCATGCATGAACAACATATCATAGTATGAAGCCTTAATCATAGGACTAAGAATGGTCATACAATGGAACTTAACGAAGCTACAAGTCTATGGTGATACACAACTAGTCATCTGATAGGTCAATGATGAATACAAAACTAAGGATAATAAGCTCATGCCTTATAAGAAAATGGTTGATATCTTCAAAGAATTATTCACAGCTATCACTCACTAGTACATTCAGGTCAAAATTTTGATGGCAAATCATTGGTAGTTCGACGCATTTTTGTCGCACTACCGACAAAAGAAACCGTCGAAAACTTTTTGTCGGAAGTTCCGACTATCCTTGTTGTCGTCGCAATTACGACATCAGCCCCATCCTTTCCGACGGCCGCCATTGATACTCATACCCAGAAAGAATATTGTCTCAATCTCAGGCTATCGTCGAAATTTCGACATCAAAGCGTAAAAATTCCGACAGAGGATTGTCGTCGGATGCACAGAATCCTCGTCGGAACTCTCCTAGAGGCCATCATAATTTGAACCCCTTGGTGGCGGAATTATGACGGTCCCCAGGAGAGCTCTGATGAGGATGTTGTGCATCCGACGACACTCCTTTGTCAGAATTTTTACGCTTTGATGTCGGAATTCCGACGGTAGGCTGATTTTTCAAAAAAAATAAAATTATAGAAAAAGATTGGCATTGGTATCTCTATTCTATCTCTCTTCTCTATCCCTCTCTACTATCTCTCTTCTCTCTCCCCTCTCTAGGTATCTTTCTCCATCCCTCTCTTCTTCTCTCCCTCTCTACTTCTCTTTCTCTACCCTCTCCAGGTCATTATCTCTTCCTCTCACCCTCTCTCTCTCTCTCTCACCTCTAGTCTGTGCATATGAGCCTTTCAAACCCACTCGGGGGTAAAATAGCCCTAAGTTGGCCTTATTTTGAGGAAAAATGCAAACGTTTAAAGGATAAAATCAGTAATTTTCTACATTGCTGACCCCAATTTGTGCAAACCTTCTTGTTATTTGCACCTAAATCTGTGCATGAGAGGAGTCCAAACCCACTCAGCAAGAGAAGCGCACCTTAAGTCAGCTAGAAGGAAGGTAAATTCATGAATTTAATAAACAATTATTGGGCTGGCCGACCTATGGAGGTGAAATGAAGGCAAAGGTAAAAAGGAAGCATATAAAACAAAGATCAAATGCTCATCAAATTCAATTTGCAACCAATTAAGAGGAGAAGAATTAGGGAGCAGGTCTGTGAATTAGGGTATAAAATCAAATCAAATTTATTCGTGATGCATTATTTGTTTTTCATTTCATTCACGATATGTTCTTTCTTGCTTTCAGGATGTCATGAGGACTTCACTATAAGGAAAAGAACACCTTACCCAACATGTAGAGCATGCCAACATCATGCTTCAATGCAAGGATGAAGACACTTGATGAAAGGAGGCTTCAAGGCATGAAAGAGGACATTGGCATCATGGAGGGTTTTCACATCAATATCAACACGAAGATTCACGAGTTTAGGATGGCAACATGAGGAGCTAAACCTATTCAAAGCTTTCAACAATGCAATACAATGGAAGGAGCATCTCAAGGTGCAAGGACAATGTCAAATGATGATCAAGATATTATGAGGATTCA
This sequence comes from Cryptomeria japonica, assembly GCF_030272615.1. Lineage (NCBI taxonomy): Eukaryota > Viridiplantae > Streptophyta > Pinopsida > Cupressales > Cupressaceae > Cryptomeria > Cryptomeria japonica. Next base: position 318,646,091 of record NC_081411.1, read on the forward strand.
ACAAGGAAGAAACAAAAGACTATCTTGCATTCCCTTTGAAAATCCAAGAATAGCAATCGGTAGAATAAGGAGAAATCAATAAGGATTGCTTTAAAATGAAGGGATCTACAACACGATAGGCCATATGTAAGACATCAATCACCAATGATCAAGGTATTCAAGTCAGAGTTACAAAGGTGATCAAGGTTGGATAGATCAAGAATAAGTGGGTTCTACATCAAGCCTAGGCATTACAAAGTCTATATCAAACATATTCACCAAGGTGAATTACCCCACAAAGAGGTAGATTTTTGAATCTCAAAGAGGATTTCATCAAAGCAAGCCATTCAATTCAAATATATGCACCATGAAGTTGAAGCAAGCATCATCAGTATGGAGATGCAACAAAGGGAGGACCAAGCATCATCAAACATATACTTCATTAAGCACACAGTCACATAAAAGGATCAAGAACTATCAGGAAGATGGAAGGACACAAACATGATCAAGTAGATAGTTTCAGAAGAATTAATCAAAAGCTAAGGACTTGATCATCTAGATGATACAATTTGGTAATATGTCCCACCACCTTCATCATGTTGAGAAAAATAGATAACGGTGAGTATCAAGAGATATTGCTCAATCACATAAGCTTTGTGATGATCGACTTGGCAAGTTGAGTTGGCATCCAATCATCGTCAACCTAATCAAGTGAAGCCACATTGACATGTCCAAGTTCATCGTACTTGATTCATCTAATGAATGAGCTAGTGACACATTGCAATGCATCAAAGTTTGTTCAAGCATACCTAACCTATTTCCTCATTGGTTAGAATTCAAGGTGGACATGTGTCCTATTCAATGTAATTATTTAATTAGCTAGAATGGAGTTTGTTATAACAAGCCCTAATTAGGGTTTCACTATATTATCTCGACTGTTGATTTGATAGTCAATCTGGGTAATTCTTTATCTCTTTTGTCTTTTATTTTCCAAGCAAGTTAGTGTAGAGTCCAAGTTCCGGTAGAGTTCAAGAAAAATGTAAGCCCCCTTGCGATTCCAACAAAATCACACCATATTCACTAAGTCTATCCCATGCAATTAAGTTGCATAGTTTGTATTGTAAACCTTGGAGTTGCTTTGATTGGTCACTTTGTTTAGCATTCAAAGTTTCTTTGTTCAAGAGATGATAGAATACCTTGGTATTTTATTGTGTTTGCGGTGCATAAAAAACATCAATAGGTGGTTCTAGATGAAAGATAGTTGTGGGTTTGCATGCATGTTTAGTGCATGATTCAAGGAGGTTGTTTGCAAATTTCTCATTGAGGAGATGTTGGTATGCAATCATTAGTCCCTCATCATCTCTACAATATTTTCTTGATGGATTCCTTGACTAGTGGAATTGTTTGGCAAATCGGATTTGGAGTTGATTTGGTGTCTTTGTCTTGAGATCCATATGGTATTTCTTTGTATCTCAGTTTGGAAGTTATTGATGTGATGATGAGTTTTACATGCATCATTGTTTTAGATCTACAAGTTACACAGTTGTATGGAATTAATCCACCCATTGGTGATGCAGAGCCCTTGTTGCTGAGACATGATCCTTCACTCAAGAACCCCAAAGAAGGACCCTACAACTTCTACAAAGACATCAAGGGTTGGATTGGTTTCAATTTGATTGTTTTCATACCTCTCCCCATACTAAGCCATCTGGACAATGCCAATCCCACAGTGTCTCACAAAAGTCTCTCAGGACTCAAAGGCCACTACACCCAACCAAAGGTGGACACACACTTCCTAAGGAAATGGGGACCTCCAATACCTCTATTTACTATCCTATAGGGTTAATAGACCTGTTCCAATCATCAAACATGATGTATTGAGAAAATTTAGTACTGCTGCTACAATTAGGCCTGTCACGCCTAGTAGCCTGCATGTCTGAAAAACTTAAGGTTTCTTGTTAATTTCTCAAAAGACCTCTACAAATAAGAGTGGATTTTGTTTCATTCAAGTGATTTCTAAATGATTCCAAAAGGGTTTGGGCAGATCCAATGTCTAAGGGTTATAAACCCAACTTCACTCCTAGGCCTAATAGCCCTAATTAGGCCACCTTAACAAAGGAAGTATACTCAAAACCTCCTGCCTGGGAAAAGTAAGACCTGAGACATGTGGGGGAAATGGATACAACATAAATTACCAAGTTATAGCCCTTTTTTCCACCGCTATCATCATTTGTCAAACCCTAGGTAGACTGTCAAATCCGGGGTACCTTCACAAAAAACCACTTTTCTCATGGCTCCAAAAGAGTTAGAGGCTTATACTTGTTGCATTGGAAAGGTAAGACATGTGAATTTCATATTCAAGAGGTTTTATGCCCTAGAGAAAGCTGTACTATACAGAATATGGGAAATAGTAGCAAAATGTAGGAAAAAGACATATTTTTATTGGTTTCTCTGTTCACAAAACTTTCATTTTCCTTCAACAACCTTGCCAAAGGTTGGAATTCAACCTTTAATGACCCTTCCAATAGTTATCAACTGATTTTGGAAACCAACATGGCGGTTTGGAGGAAGTTGCAATTTTGGGTTAAAAGTTGTCATAGTTGCTTGACAACTTTTGACAACTTTTGACATTTTGTCCTCCTAAACACACCTAGACACTAATTGACCCCTAAGACACTTAAAACTCTTCAAATGCACTAAAAATGCCTTCAAGGCATGAATAACCCCAATTTCCATATACCCAAGGTGGTTTATAGCACACCTACCTAGGGCATAGGCTTACAAGGTGGGGTGACTTATTACATCAACATGAAAATAAACCAAAACTATCCTTAAGTGTTTCAAAACCTGAAAACCAATCAAGAGGAGTTTGATTCTTCAAGAATCCCATGATTTGAATTTGAAGATGCCCCTACATCAATTGGCTATAGTGAGATGACTTGAATGCGGACTGTCTATATCCACAAATCTATGGTCATTTGTGCATTGGTATGTTGCACTGGGATGGGAGGAAGGAACATTAGAGTACCCAGATAGTTATATATTGCCACTCTTAGTCTGGGCCACTATTAAGGGATTCTTGAATGGTCATGGAAGGCATACAATTTAGTTTGCAGCAATGAAGTTCCCTCAGAGGGCATGATGCCAATCTTTTTTTTGGGGAGTTACCTCCCCATTTGATGGGGAAGTTGCAGCTTTTTGGACAAGACTTGGCTTTGATTGTGAAAGTTATGCTTGCATGATTATGAAAGGATATAAGTTTTACACATAGGATCTAGATGCTTTCTTTCCTTACCTATGCAGGGAGAGATTTTCCTTCAAATCATGCCCAGCCAAGGTAAACCTCTTTGGAATAATAATAACAAGCATTTCTTTAACAAAGTAAATTATATATAAGAGCAGTATATGCATGGATTTACAAAAGTGTCATGCAGAATGTAGATCTATACCTTGTTACTTAAAAACAGAAGTTCTTCTTCGTGTTCATTTTTCCATGATATAACTTGACCTCAGGCAACCTTTTGACTGTCAAGAAGTGATTGCCTCAGATGAAAGTAGCGATAAATGTCACTATCAACAAAAGAACAACCAATAAATGATAAATTTGCAGTGAGATCATAGTGCCTAAATCAGTCTAAAAGCTTATAAGGATCAGAACCAAGCCATATAAGCTTCAAGAACAATTTGAGAGCATCAAAGTCATCTACCAGACATTAGAAATTGTCAAATCAATGACACATTCATATCAAGCATCTTTACTTTTTTGAAAAGTAGACCACATTTCAGATCTAGATGACACCATAATGACTTTGATTTCCTCTTGCAAGATATTCCTCCATCGTGTATTGCTTCATCGAAGTTCAAATTTTCTTCTTCAAGGGTTCTCAAAGATTCTCTATATAGGATTCTTCGTGTCTATGAGATCCACTTCATTGGGAGGCCTACTTAAACATTTCACATCTGTTTGTGGACTCTCACCTTTCAAACATTTCACATCTTATAATTGAGCTTCACTTTGTTTCGAGAATAGTTTAATATTCTCTACTTAACAAGGCCAACCACATGAAGGTGGAAGCTCATTTGGCCCCTTCCCCCCCCCCCCCACCCCGCAACATCACTCTAAATTCCCTGTTAACATCTAACATTCATTCATTCTTTCATCCATTATTAAAATATAACATTCATTCATTATCACATAATGTTCATTAACACATAAAATTCATTAACTTTCATTAAAACGCAACATTCATCAATAATCATCAACACATATCATTCATGAACATTCATTACACATAAAAATCAGTCATTATCAAATAAGGTAGATTATAATAATTTGTTTCTTTGTTTTTTTTTTGAAGCTATGAAAAGACTAAGTGGAACATCGGTTTCTTCATCATTTCCCCCATCTGTGGATGTTATGCCCTCTTCTCGTGCTCTTGATGTATGCCTAGTCCTATACAAAGGACGAGGATGCTGAACCAAAGGGGGGTCCTCTGCAATAACAAAGAATTGGGTTAAATTAAAAATATTTTTTTATTATTGTTACAAGTATTTCATTAATTTAAAGAACACAACCATTACACTCTTTACCTAATGGGGTCACATCATCTTCCACATCATTTTGTCTAGCCTCAACCTCGACATGCTGAGCACCCTCTAGATCCTCTGGAGTTGAAATACGAAACGTTACATTAATCAATACACCAATTGAAATTAAATTTGTTTAAAGGAATAACAGTGGTCCTCTTTACCTGATTGGGGAACATCACGTTCCTGATGTTGTCTACCTGGATCATGCTCCACTTGGTCACCACCGACTACATGCTCTAAAATATTAACAATAAAGGTTACATTAATTACAACACTAATTTTCAATTTAAGATGTTTAATTGTATTAATAATTACATAAAAAAATTTGAATAGCAAATGAATACCTCCACTGCTAGGGTGCACATCCAGACCTTCATGTACAGGTTCTGTTCCATGATTATCATGCTGCATTGCAATGTCACGCGCAGTGTTATCATTGCTTGCTTATTTAAAAAAAATATAGTCACTTTATGTTGAAACTTAACATCAAATAGATTATTGGTTAAGTATTCAATTTGAAATAATTTTCATTTAGCTTAATTACCATTGTGACAGATGCATCAGAATCTTGTGTTTGCCCACTCAATTCTCGTAGCCGTTCAACCATGGCTATATAGCCTTTCTAGTAGCCAATTCTCTTGTCATCTTCCATGGGCGCTCTATTGAATTCAAAGCCCTACATTTTTGCTTTGTATTGTGAATTTTGCTTGTATTGTTTGATAAAAAAAAAATTGTTTACAATTTATAAATATTTTGATGTGATACTTAATTTACTGATTCTTACAATTCATGCGGCAAGTTTCATATAACCACTAGAGCCGAGTTTGTGTTGCCCATGCTTTTCTTGTCTTGCCTTGGTTTCCTTTGACGTGTCACTCAATCTATGAAAAGTTTGAAATATGTTAGATTATATAAATATAATGAATAATTAGTACATATTCACATTCTTAATAGTATCACATACCTTCTTCTGGCGTCTGGTGGTGTATTTCCTTTTTTCCTTTCAATTCTCTCCTTTGCATCCAAAATTAGGTCCTTCCACTTCCTCTCCGGAATCATGGGGGGACGCTCATACTTTACGTTCTTCTCTAAATGTGTCCTGTATTGGTCCCTCACATACTTCAAATATGTGCCAGCTTTTTCCAGGAGCTTAGTCTTGTCGAATGTGTCATTTCCAAACAACCCTACCATACGGTTTGTGAGTTCATCTTTTAACTTTTTTTCTTGGTCATTCCACCTTAAAAGTAAAAACAAACCTGTTAGATTTAGAAAGAAACTGAAGCTACCTTTGATATAGTTCAAGAAATGGATAGAAGGAAACCTATTCTAGCAATGATATGAAATCAAAATAGTGGATAAGGGTTAGTTCACGTATGATGTTCCACCTTTTACGTATGGTGGGCCCAAATATCTGCAATGAAATGTCATTAAGATTTTTATAAAAAATATCATTTCCTGCAAAAAAAACATGGGATCATTAGTCCAAAATGAGTGATCAGTAAGTAAATTACAATTAGACTATATATAATAATATTTTTAAAGTACATGGAACCTTCTGTATCTTCAAGGGAATCATTTCTTCATCGCTTACCACCAATGTGGCCTACAACATTCCCGTACTAGCAATACAGGAAGATCCAGGGAATGATGGTATGTTATCAGTAGTACTCGCCTCTGGCGCATCCTCATGTGCATCTCCTGCCACAGTAAATGAATCCACTATGAAATGCCTCCAAGAAAGAACACTTCAAGGGTAATAAACACATAACGAAAGAGAGAGAAAAAGAGGGAGCTACCACCAGTGGGTGGGTCAACACGAGCCGGTGCAACAGATGATGTCTGCATGCTACATGTTGCCGACATTGCAGTCAACAATACAGTTGGGCTCAACCTCGGACCCATGTCAGCACCTGAAGAGTAATACATTAAATATGTAAAACATGAAAAAAGCAAGTTCACAAGTCCAAAGGAGTGGTTTTAATATATAGAACATGGTCATCACCTGAACTACTCGCAATACCCTAATCAACACCACCAGGATGATGAGGCCCTATAAATTTCTGTAAAAACAACACATACATATTTTAGTTAATGACATAAAAGAGATAAAAATATAAACCATTATTGAACTTTTGTTATGATTAAAGCTTTCATTACTGCTTACTTGCAAGTTTCCATTGTCGTCAACAATAGTTACACCCTCTTTGTTATCTCATCAGTCTGAGGACTTATGGTTGCCAAATCAAGAATCTCTTGCCTAATTTTTCTAATATTCTTATATACAAATTGCATAGGGTTTGCGGTAAGTGTGATGTCATCAGCGCATAAGACTGTCGACTGCCCCACATCCCTATGGAGCTGCTGAGGTACTACAGGTTCCTTTCCCTTATCCCGAACATCTATCTGTGACAAGAATATAATTAACACTATCAAAATTACTTCAAAACACTCAAGAAAAGATCATAATGTAACAGTTTGATTCTATCTAATTTGTACAATTACAATGAGGTTTACCTGCTCCGTAGAAGTGTTGGGACCTACACCCCTATATGTGCTATGTGGTGGATCCATGTGGCCCTGTGACAAAGAAAAAATATAAAAACGTTAGCGAAATGAAACCAATAGACTTAGAAAAAAAACTTAATAATACAATGGTTTATTGGATTCATTAATTGGAAGTTGGCTTAAATGGTATATAGTACGTACCACCCCCATGATAGTAACTTTGTTTGTATCTATACGATTCAAATTGTAATCTATTAGCAACTCTTCCCCTGCACTTATTGATTTTATTGCACATACAAACACACAATTTCCCTCACATGCCTCAAATATGCAATTGGGTTGCTTATTAATTGACCCAGGTCATGTACTATTTATAAAACCTGCAATATTCCTTGTTGCTTTTGGCCTTCCATCAATGTATACAGCCACTCGTTTACTTTGATCATTATCTTTTTGTTGTATATAATTGGCTGACAATGCATACCTACGCATACTTTTTTTATATCGAACAATCTCCATCCAATCATTATAATTGTAACAAGGTCCAACAAACTCCATCAATTCAGCAACTTTGTTGTAACAAACCTTTATGCTATCCATGGAAAATAGGCCCAAACCATGTAACGACGAAGGTGCTATGCGATATATCCTCTCATTAACACAAAAATCAGTGTTTATTGGAGGAAGTTCCTTGGGTACACATTGTTTCAGTAGATGTTTGTACCTCAAGGGCACCTTAATGTCGCCTTTGGTCTCATCATCATAAGAACATGACCCCCCTTGAGCAAGAAAAAATTCCATGCGTTTATTGAATTTTCTTCTAATCTTTTGACCTCTAGTTGATCTCCCTATTTGAGATCTACTACATGTCTCACTTTCCTCTTCTATTCCTGCATTTCCCTCACTCGAGGAAGACACATCTGACAAATACTTATTTGGTGATACCTGTGCACCATCAAATGAGAGAGTTAGTTGGTAATGACAGAGATATTTTGCAAATGAGGGTAATATTGATGAAGAAGTCGGCCATAAAGTTGATGTTGAGATTAAAATTTGAGTAAGTCCAACTGGGGCCTCAAGTGTTGATAACTGTATTAGATTTGTTGCTAATGTTGATGTTTGAAAAACTGAGGAAGTTTGTTTTTCTTGTAATTTTTTAAAAATATATTCTTTCTATAAGGTGTATTGACTTATACCTATCGATCCATGAGACTATGCAGGATCCTCGTCAAAGGGGTTCAGGTTCCTGCACCAACAATTGAACATCATAAGCATTACATTTGTAATTTGATAAACAATAAATACTGCAGTATCATAAGCATCATAAGAATCACATATGTATCATCATATATGTAATTGAGCATCATAAGAATCACATATGTATCATCATAAACATGTAATCCATCACATACATATCATAAATCACCATCCATCACATAGCTAATAAGTAGTCCACATTCCATAAATAAACACAAAGTTCAAAAAATGTCACATGTATCATCATAAGCATGTAATCTATCACATACATATTTTAAATCACCATCTATCACATAGCTGAGGTGCATCATGAATTAATTAAGTAATGGCATTAGAATTCAAAACATATGAATTAATTATGTAACCATATAAGTCAAATCAATTTCTATCAAGATATCAATATTAAATAGATAATATAATAATCGCATCTCATACATTTCATTCATGTCATTGATCTTCTTCTTCATCCAACTCATCATCATGACCACCACCACCACCATCATCATCATCATCATCATCATCATCATCATCATCATCATCATCATCATCATCATCATCATCATCATCATCATCATCATCATCATCATCATCGTCGTCGTCGTCGTCGTCATCATCGTCATCGTCATTGTGTCCGTCATCGTCATCGTCATAACCATCACCAACACCATCACCATCACCATCACCATCACCATCACCATCACCATCACCATCACCATCACCATCACCATCACCATCACCATCACCATCATCATCAATAGCAACACCATCATCATCATCAACTTCTTCTTCGTGTACATTTCCGTCAGGAACATCATCGAGTAACTGTCGATCGTGATCATCTATATCATCTTCTACTTCTTCGGTATCTTCTTCTTCCATCACATTATACATTATCGTCCTTCCTCTTGGATCCTGTCTAACAACAAATGACCAACCCGGTTTATGTGGAACCTTCGAGTAAAATACCTGCTCACATTGACTTGGAAGAACATAGGGCTCATCCCCAACTCGTTCAAACGACCTTGTATTAACCATTGTAAATCCATTATCATGTTCGATAACAGTTCTATCAGGATCATTTATATTCAGTCGTAGCCTATACCATTTGATGACGAACATAACTAATTTGAAGGAATTAAAGTCACACTCAAGTATATCATCCAAAATGCCATAGTATCGATTTTGAGACACTTGAGGATGTATGTCATTTCCAGATGAAATATTGGTCACCTCAAAGACTGCAGTTATCCCAGAATCACAAGTTTTCTTCGTGTCATCCAACTGTTTGATGGGAAATTTATGACCATTGCAGCACACAGCCTTGTGGTGTTTGACTTGCAATATGTCTAACATTTTAAAATTATTGCATCATGAGTTGATAAACATACAGGTGATTAATAAAATTATAGGTACCTATTGATCTCTTAAACCATATGCTAAATCAATTTCCCTTTGTGTAGCATTGGAATCTCCATTACGATGAGCTTCTTTAACCAATGAAGCGACACCATCCCATGTTAATGTGCGACCAAAATGTTGACATTGTTCAATCCACACCGTCATCCAATCAAGATTGTTTGCAATATACAAATGTAGCACATCCCACTCCCGACCAACTGTACAAATAATTAATAGACTACTTACAATTGATTTATTTAGAAGATGAAGAATTAATTTACTACAATAACATCTTATAATTACCTCTCACTTTCTTCAATCTACCTTTCCCCATCAAGTGCTCCCCTTCAAATTTATTAATGGGGTTGGGATCCCAAATGCGATCTATGTGGATTTTTTCTGCAAACTTAGGAAGATATTCAGTAATGTACACCATAGTTTGGTATACCATATATCCCTCCACCATAGAACCCTCAGGATGTGCTCTTTGTCGAACCAAAGCCTTTAAAAATTTCAAGTGCCTCTCAACCATCCACATTGACCTAGTGTGTACAGGTCCACACAATTCGATCTCCTCAACTTGGTGTATGAGGTAGTGTTCTTGTGCATTGAAAAAAGTTGAAGGTAGACACTTTTGCATTTCACACATTAGATGAGGGATTTTTCTCTTCCAATATTTTATATCTTCCTTGTGGATTTCTTTAGATGACAACCACCTAATTAAAGAGATTGAAGACGCAAAAATATATAAATGAGACTTTACAAAATAATATACAAATATATTGCATAACAAGTAAAACAAATGGCAAATATAATATATATAAAACAAATTGAACAAACATCACTACTTACCTCATGTATTTTCCAAGATCATATATGACTTGCTTGATATTATTGTCAAAGTGGTCTGGGAGAGATATAGGTAGAACGTACTGCAACAATTATAAAATGATCTTTTCATTGTTTTCTCACATAATACAATGAAAAGTACATGCGCAGTATACAAATATATAGTAAATACACAAGAACATAAATTACCTTAATGAAGGTATGCCAATCATGCGTTTTCATCCCTGACCCAAATTCACTCTTCTTTGATATGAGATTGTTTATGTTCGCAGCAAATCCTGTGGGAAATCAAATTTTTCGTATGACTTCTTTTATAGAATTGCTTTGCTGCTCCGTTAATAACCAAGGAAGGGCACTTATATTAATTTGATCTCCATTGCTATTTGATTGAATGACATTTTTCATTGCATGATTGGATTCCACAATGTCACTACAAATTTTGACAATTTTTTCTTTGTCACGCCTTCCATCCAATATTTTCCATAATGTCTTTGTTATATTCTTTCCAATATGCATTGTATCAAACAAATGCACAATTTGTAGCTACTTGTAGTAAGGCAACCTACTAAATTGTCTGGGATAACTTTTTAGTCCCTTTGGAAGGTGGCCATCCATGCCTTGACGACCTTCGGTATCATCAATTACATCATCAGTAAACAAAACACGATAGAAAAATTCAAATTCCAAACATAAACCATTAGATGGAATGACATTACCTTGACGATTAATTCTATTATATTCCAACTTCCATAAATGAGGAGTCATTCTTCGTGGCTTTGATGTAGTCTCTTCTTTCCCATTGAAAAGATGTTTTTTCAGTATTCTGGTACTTATGATATTTGTGAAGGAAGTGCCTATACTCATCAAACACCTGCTTTCCTAAACTTTTTGAATGATGAGATTTCATCTTTGGACCACAAACTGGACATGCAAATTTTCCTTTTGTTTCAAGACCTACAAGATAATGTATAATTCTATTAAATCTGTTAATTTTTATAATTATAATTATCATGCGCAACTTGAACACTATAACGTACCACAAAAATGTGTTAGCCCTGGGGCATCATGTATTGTCCATACAAGCATTGCATGGAATTGAAATTGTCTTTGTCCTATTGGTCTAGAGATGTCATACATGGTCACACCATTCCATAACTCCAGCAACTCGTCGATAAGAGGCTCAATATATACATTCATATCTTTAACTTGGTACTTGTCTAGTGGAATGAACAAAAACATTACATAATTATTATGACCATTTTACTGTAATATTTATAATTAAATGTAGATGACTATTAAATGATAAAATACTTGGAACAATCATTGTCGACATTATGTGCTCCCTCTTTATTGACATCCATGGAGGAATATTATTGTTGATAACAAAAATAGGCCACACCGAGTAAACAGATCTCAACTCTCCAAATGGATTGACACCGTCCGCTGCCAATGAAAGCCTGAGATTACGAGGTTCTTCTTTAAAGTGTGGCCACTTTTCCTCTATGTCCATAAATGTTGAACCATCCATAGGCATTCGAATAATATCATCTCGACTTCTATTGCGTGCATGGTAATCCATAAATTGTGCCAAGCTAGTGCACCTGAATAATTGTTGCATACATGGAATAATGGGAATATAACGAAGAATCTTGCGAGGCAACTTTTTTGTTATTTGATCTGTTCGATATCTACTGATATGACATTCAGGGCATTCTCTTCCAAATTCATGTTGTTTATGATATATAATATGATCATTGGGACAAGCATCTATTGTTTGATACTCCATTCCAATATCTTTCATAATGGCAGATAATTCTCGGTATGAGCGAGGTAGAATATTTGATGGTGGTAAGAAAAACTCACCTATCAATCTACAACAAAAAAAAAAGTTTGAGGTGTTAATATAAAGAATATTAATGGTACATGATTCACCATTTATTAACTGTAATGACATGTATGACACACCTTAACATACGAGAGATTGTTATGTTGGATAAACCATTCATAACCTTCAAGTTCACCAACAACAATACAACAGAGAGAAGAGTTGTTTGGGAGCCTTTGTAAAGGGGCTCATATGCCTTCTCAAGAAGAGGTAAATCATGAACATCAAGGTCATCTTGATCATCATGATCAGCTGTGCCAGTACTAAATGTGTCATGGATCAATGTATTTGTACCATCATCTTCAATTGTGTTTTCTGGTGCATGATCGTCATCTTCCATGGGATCATTATCTTCAGCTTCGATATTCACACCTCCATGTTCCTCCACTTCCAAAACCATATTCTTAGGGTTTTGTTGATCCATACCATGTGCTCTAGGGTGCTCCACCTATATAAAATTGATATACATAAATAAACCATGATCATGATCTCATTATCAAGTGATTTCTTATGTATATAAATTGTTAAAATGATATAATGAACAACTTACCAGTGGATGATAATCATGTCCCCCTTCAATGTGACCATGCTGCCTACAATGTTTCTTAGTTATTTTGATTAGAAGTCTTCTAGTCTTTAAGCCCTTACAAATTTTGTAGGGACAATAACATTTCCCATCACCTTTTCTTTTCAAGTTAGACCATAATCTAGCAATTGTCTCCTTATTTTGTTCTTCGCTGATATTATCTGACATGGTCTTTCTTCACAGGCAAAAAAATCAGGCTATGGAAACTTCAGTGCAAAAGCTTCACAAAAATTGCAAATCAAACCAAAACCATTTAACTCTTCTTTTTCATCTTAAAACATTGAACTTAATAGAGAATGTATTTAATGTAGCTGATTGTGTGATTTTCTGAGCATTGTGTCTACAAATTCTTACTAAAAGTTTGCCTGTTGCGGACTTTCTGAGAGACATTTTTGAGTATTCTAAGCTAATTAGGCCATGAAAAGACGGTTTTACACCTTCCAAGGGTTAGAGAACAAGGTTTACAAAAGTTGCTCATAAGGAGTATGCAACATTGACAACTTTTCCTTTCTTGCTTTCTACAAACACATCTTTAGTATGAAAACCAATTACATTCTAGAACATGAGAACATGTCTATCATTAGAGACACAAGAGAATCACATTAGCCCTGCACAAAAAGGCATTGGCAATTACAAAACAATAAGTTGTTCACTGTCAAGTTAATTATGACTGCATTTTTGCCCTTTCATTGGTTTTTCACTTTGGACCTGCACTTTACATTGTCTAAACTCTTTCCCAAAGGTCTGATTTGTGCTCTTTATTAATGCCCTATCTTTGAATGCTTGTTGTCCTTCATATCTGCTATTTGGAAGAGGAAGATAGCATAAACAACTTCAACAAAAGTGTAAAAATCAGTCATAATTGACTGTGACAGCCAGCTGGGCGTTACTACTTTGCCTAAAAGATCATTAATTGATCTTGGCAACCTCAAAACCCATGGGCAGTGTCAAAAACCACTCCATGATCTTGTTTGCAAACAAATAGAAGGAGGTTTAAAGCTTTACAAACTCTAATATATGGTGGAGAGTAAGCAAGTGAATGGAAATCAACTCCAAAACAATGACTCACTAGTATTCTAAATGATCATTCGACTAAAGCTACAAACATTAACATGATGCATTTCTAGCATGTCTACATGAATATCTATGGTTATTGTAACATATTTCTATCATCGTGAGATTTCTACTTTTTTGGTCAGTTTAGAATAGGATGTGTGTAGATGTATATATGTAACCACAGTTATTACTTCTGACACATCAAATAGACCACAGTAGATAAAGTATATATGTAACCACAGTTATTACTTATGACACATCAAATAGACCTACAATTCTAGGTACTAGTTTGGCTAATTTTCCCAATGATATAGAACTCTTATGAGGTTTAACCCTCAAAAAGACTTTGTTTTGAAAGTACCATTCTTACGTGCATAGCTCTTCTATATGTTTTCTACCTCCTTTAACCACCCCTTGGTTAATCTCATTTCATCATGTATCTCCTAAGAATATTTGAACCAATTCCAATCTTGTCTTCAACTAGATATCCCAAATGATATGTTTACAATACTTTCATCCATAAAGATATTTAAATGGTGTCATACCCAAAGATGCATGATATGAGTTATTATATGCAAACTCTTCCAATGGAAGATACTCCTCCAATGTAGACTATTAATCCATGGAATACATCCTAAGGAGGTCTTCGACTACTTGCTTCACTATCTTTGTTTGTCAATTTGTTTGTGGGTAGTATGTCAAACTAAAATTCAATATTATCCCAAATATTTCATTCAATATTTTCCAAAATTTAGAAATTATATGAGTATCTCATTTTGATATGATCATCTCAAGTACTCAATTCAAATGAAATATCTCTCAGATAAACTTCTTAGCTAACGTAAACAATCCATCCTAAAAAATCCTTTGGGTGAAGTATGCTACCTTGGTCAACTTATCCACAACTACCAAAATGACATCATGTTTATTCTTTTATATCGGCAACCCTTAAATAAAATCCATGCTAATAACTTGTCATTTATATTTAAGTATGTCATGTGAGTATACAAACCCTACTAGGTGTATATGCTTAGTCTTGGCTTGTTTGCACTCCAATCATCAAGCTACAAATTCAATCTCATCCTTCTCGATTCTTGGCTAAAAATATAAAGATCTCAATTTTCCTACCATCTTGGCTAGTCCTAGGCACCTTGAATAAGGTGTGCTGTGGATCTCCTCTAACATCAACCTCCTCAAATCCCTAAGTTTAGAATGTACACTCTACCTTGGTATCTTAATAATCCATCTAACTAAAACAAATATCTATTGAATCGATGGTGCAAGGGGTTTTTCTCTACATCTTTCTCCATTATGGAATAATATCTTTGAAAATTATGAACCAATTTCTCAAATTAGACCTTTTAATAATAATGGCTGCTAGATGCCTTCTTCTACTAAGGGCATCTATTTTTCTATGTTTCATCTCCTTGTAGTAATCATGTTTGCACTCCAATCATCAAGCTACAAATTCAATCTCATCCTTCTCGAGTCTTGGCTAAAAATATAAATATCTTAATTTTTCTACCATGGTGTGTTGTGGATCTCCTCTAAGATCAACTTCCTCGAATCCCTAAGTTTAGAATGTACATTCTCCCTTGGTATCTTAATAATCCATCCAACTTAAATAAATATCTATTAAATCGATGGTCCAAGGGGTTTTTCTCTACATCTTTCTCCATCATGGAATAATCTCTTTGAAGATTATGAGCCACTTTTTCAAATTAGACCTTGTAGTAATCATGGCTGCTGGATGCCTTCTTCTACTAAGAGCATCTATTTATCTATGTTTCATCTCCTTAATGTATTCAATCCCAAATTTACATTCAATAAGAAACTATATCCATCTACTTTTGTGAGCATTGAGATTGGGTTGAGTAAATATATATTTAAGGCCTAGGTCATCCATTTTCAATTCAAAAGGCTTACCCAAAAGATAGTGCCTCCACATCTAAAGCACATGAACTATGACTAATAACTCTAGGTCATGGGATGCAAAGTTTAACTCATATTATTTCAACTTGGACTAGACTAATAAGCAACCACTTGCCCATTTTGCATTAGCACTCCTCCTACTCCTTATCTTAATTCATTTTGTTATCACCATGAATTACCCATTTGGATTGGCTACAGTCAATATAGGATTTGAAATGAGCTTCTTCAAAAATTGGAAAGCTTGGTCACACTTCTCATTCCACTCAAATATTTTCCCTTTTTGTGGAGTGAAGTGATTGGTGCTACAATTTTAGAAAATCCTTATACAAACTTATTGTAGTATCT
The DNA here is from genome assembly GCF_030272615.1 of Cryptomeria japonica. NCBI lineage: Eukaryota > Viridiplantae > Streptophyta > Pinopsida > Cupressales > Cupressaceae > Cryptomeria > Cryptomeria japonica. The sequence continues at coordinate 318,662,473 of NC_081411.1, forward strand.
TGCAAGTCCCATGAAGCTCTAGATTTTAGTTACATTATGTGGTGTAGGCAACCCCACAATTGCTTTTATTTTCTCTAGATCAACTACAATCCCTCCCACTAAAATCATAAGGTGTAGATAATTCACCTTGTCCTTGTAGAAAGTACACTTGAATAGCTTACCAAAGATCTTATTCTCCCTTAAGAATTATAAAACTATCCTCAATCTCTTGGTGCAATGTTCAATAAATTCATGAAAGTTGTAGCATTATTTGACTCAAATGAAACTAATGTGAAATTGTGGTAGCCATAATAAGTCCTAAAATCTAGCTTTTAAATATCCTCTTCCTTAATCCTCAATTTATGGTAGCCATATCTAAGGGACCTATCTTAGATAATATTATAGATCGTCTCATATGATCAAAGAGATCATTAATCCTTCATAGGGGATACCCATTCTTGATTTTTACCTTCACAATTTATGAGACTTCACAATTTTTAGAGGTGTTTGAAATGAGCGATTAGGTCAAACAAATTATGGTATCTATTGTTTTTTGAATTTGGTAAACTAATGATTGGGTATGTGTTGTTTTGAATTGAGCAAGTTGGAAATTAAATGTTTGTGTATGTATGTTCTATTGAATTGACCAATTAGCTGGCATATGCAGGTATTTATGGGCCAAGAGGTGTGCAAGTCCCTGATCCTCTCCAAACAGTGTTCACAAGATGGGGTAGTGATCCCTTCAGTCTTGGTTTCTATTCACATGTTGCAGTTGGGGCATCTGGCCGTGATGACCTAGCGAAGAATCCTCTAAAAGAAGATTTAGAGGCTGCCAATATAAAGACATAAAAGCATTTCTGTAAAAATAAACAATGATGAAATTTGAAACTGTTTGTTACAAATTAATTTCAAGTACTCGTTCTTTCTATTCACATCATTTGATTTAATTAATCAGAAATGATATATTAACAGAGAGCGTGGGAGATGGTAGGGTTTTTTTTGCAGGAGAGGCCACCAATAACAATGATTGTCATTGTTTTAGATTAGCTAATAGATTTTATTGGCACGAGAATAACAATGAATCCACCATACATACATACCAGGAAACAAAGATGAGGCCAGAGGTGGACAAAAGCGAGCTAGAGGTGGAAACTTCAGCCAAAAACCCTTGCTTGCAGTGCAGAGATCGCTCCGACGGGGGGGGGGGGGGGGCAAGCGCGGCTTGCTTTCAAAATGAAAATGAGTTGTCTTTTTTTTTTTTAATAAAATGCCCGATTTCGTCGGAATTCTGATGAACACGAGCATTTTTAAAAAAAAAAATCAAATTTTCACACAATGCTCCTTGTCCGTCGGAAACCTCTGTCGGAAATTGACCCCAAATGTATTAGTGGTACTTTTGAGCAGATTCCTCGAGATCAAAATAGAGTTGTAGATGCAATGGCTACAATAGCCACTCTCCTTGATCTTTCACATAATTCAACATGCTATGGGTTCTTGGTTGAACAGCTTTGGATCCCCACTTATGATATCCCAGAATCCGAGATGGTATGTCAACTCATCGGTCCTACACGATCAAATCCTTCCACCTAAACAATCAAACAACCAACACAAAACCTTCATAAGCCAATCCGCCCAATACACCATTATTGCCGAAACCCTATACTGATGAGGTCTTAACGGTACTCTTCTCTGATGTTTAGAGAAGGGTGAGGTGACCACATATTTAGAAGAAGTAAATGAAGGTATCTTGGGGGCTCATTCAAGTGGCCCTTCATTAGCTGAAAAGATCATGCAGGTAGGATACTATTGGCCCTCTATGGAAAAAGATTCCTACTACTTTGTCAAAAAGTGTAAAAAAAGCCAAGTACATGAAGATTTGATACATGCACCAGCACAAGAACTACAACCCATCACAACACCATGGCCCTTTTTTTAGTGGAGATTGGACCTTGTGGGTAAAATCCATCCATTTTCATCCAATGGTCACAACTTCATAATTACCACTATAGAATACTTCAAAAAGTGGATCGAAGTTGTTCCACTTACCAAAGTAACTAGCAAGCAGATCACTTCATTTATCTTAACCATCATTTGTCGATATGGTGTACCCATGTCCATCATCAGAGATAACGAGTTTCCTTTCAAAGATCAGAATGTCCGGGAACTCTGTGAGAAGTTTCATATCCAACACCATTTCTCCACCCCATATTACCCGCAAGGAAATGGTCAAGTAGAAGCCTCAAACAAGAACATATTGAGGATCCTAAAGAAAATAGTTAATGATGTCGGTCATGATTGACATATTCATCTGAATCCAACACTATGGGCATATCGAACTAGCATTCAAACCCCAACAGGCGCAACCCAATATTCACTTGTATATGGAGCAGAGGCTATTTTTCCTATTAAGGTAGAATTACCATCTCTACAGGTTTCCTTGCACAATTTTATTATTAATGAAGACTACCGGGTCTCATGTCTTCAGGACTTGGAACTACTTGATGAGAAGCGACAAGCTGTCTACAATCACCTAAAAGCATATCAACAACACATAAGTAGAAGTTACAATCATAAGGTCAAACCTCGCACATTTGAGGTAGGATATCTTGTTCTTAGAGAGAATCCTTTCAATAAACCAAATAGAGAACATCAAGGCAAATTTGAATCCAATTGGCTAGGTCCATATGTCATCATTGTAGTCTTCGGATCTGGGGCATATCAGTTAGCAACTTTGAAAGGAGAACCAGTGGCAGAGCCAATCAATAGCATGCATCTCAAAAGGTTCCATACATAAGCTGTGCAAAGAATTAGGCTAATAAAATATCAAAAAATACCAAAAACATTAAAAAAAAGTCTTGAAAAAAGTACAAAAAATGAAAAAAATCAAGAAAATAGTAAAGAAAAATCATTCATCCAAACGGTGAAAACCACTCCGGTGGCACCTTAGATAAGTACGATGGTGAAAACCTAGAAAACAAGCACCATTTGTAAAGGTTGTAGCTTCATTATCTTTAGGAATTGTTGTGATCACATCCATAGCATCCATCCATACATCATTTATACAATGCCTTGGTATTGATCTACAATCAGGGTTATTGCCTCATATGTCCCGTTTCATGTTTTTACACCCATGCCTAACTAGGGACAATGTTATTAACCTAATTATGAGAGTGGATTCTCCATGCTTATGATTCGGTGAGTTACTCATTTGAAAAATACCCTTAAATAATCCAAAAACATTCGTAAAAACTCAAAAATACCAAAAACATTTAGAAAATGTCCTGAAGAAAAAACACAAAAACATCCAAAACATTCAAAAAATCCAAAAAACATGAGAAAACATCACAATCAATCAAAAAAAATTCAATAAAATTGTTCCTTGTACATAAACATCTCAATAGACACAAAACAACATTTGAACTACTTAATGATGACCACCTATCAGATCAACAAACAAGCAAATATTTTGAACACAACATATGCAAAACCGTCTTAACAAGGATGCATCTTTCCTTACCACAAGACATGATGACATATTTCTTTGACAAGAAAATTTTGTTTGGCTGATAGGCACTTGGTTTGGTTTATGGCTTTTTATATCAAGTTCCTATGCCACTCAAGGATATCCACAAGTGATTAGGGTGGCCGGATTGGTTCATGATATCTTTTTCTTTGTTTTCTGTCTGCGGATTGTTCCGATGAAGTTTCGGGGCATGTACTAATGGTGTCTACGTGGGAAGTTCACTAAGCTACAAGATCCTATGCAAAAATATATTCATGGATCACTATGGCTTATTGACTATAGTGTATACCTCGACCATACATATATGAACCAGAATGGAGGGGAACCTTCCTTGTCTGCAATGTTTGTTTACAGGTGCAACATCCAAAATACATCGGCCAAGATCGGCATTGTGTGTGTGAAAAGTGGACCTGTATCTATATCTAGAATACACAACACTTCAATTAAGTCATTACATGCATGGTTAGACATATGTAATCAATGAATAATAAAACCATAACAAATCAACCTATTGCCTTCTAAAAGATGCGAGTATAAGATTGCTCTCAGATTTGTATAAGCAATCCAGTGACTAGACTACACCAAGATGAAGGATTTTAATCTATATGAGCGTGATATTAATGCTAGATGGATGGAAGATTAATCTAATAAGATTTAAGCAATAAATGAGATAAATGATCTAAATATGTATGCAATAACTAATATGCAATATCTCAATGCAAATTCTCAATGCAACTAGAGAAAAAACAACATAATAACAATATATTCTCTAGGATCTTTTGAATGAGAGATGAAAGCCTGAATTTATAGAAAATTCAGCAAGAAACCAAAGGCTGAGATCAAATGATGATGAGCGGTCAAGATTTTCCAAGAGGAAGCACAATCTAGGTGAATTGATGTGATTGGATGCTTTTCTAAGTTTTTAAAGGAAATTGAACTAAAATTAAGATAAAATCAGGAAAAACTGATTTATTCTCTATTTCATTCAATTTTAAGATTTAATTGTTTTAATTGCTTTCTTTGAGATTATTTATCAATTTTTAATTTGTTTTTCAAGATTATCTCCAATTTATTTCTTTTCTCAAATTTTTAATTCTTTTTTGGTCAATAAATTCCTTTTTTGATTTATTTCCATTTTTGAAGATTTGTGCTCATAATTTCCAATTCTTCTTTCTTGATTTGTTTCCTTTTTTGGAAGATTTATGATAATTTTGATTTATTTAATTAAATGTGCAAAAGATATTTAATAAAATAAATAAGATAATTGTTTAAAAAGATTTACTTGGAATGATTTAATTAATTAAATAAATATTCAATTAATATTGAGTTATTGATTTTGCCATGTGACATTGATAATTAAAGAATTAATTGTGTGCTCAAGAATTATTTAATTGCCTTTGGTTAGGACCTTGGTGATATTGTCGAGATTAGGGGCCCATGGTTTAGATGACCATTTTTAGGGTATTACATTTTCCCCTCTTTGAATTAATGTGCGAGCAGCGCGTTGGTTCAAAGAATAGTTGATGTCTAGGAGATACCAATTCTGAACTTGATTGATCACGAACTAGATGAAAAGTGAGGTGTTTAGCTTGTTTCGAAGCGACGAAGCTGAATGAAGTCTGATTAAAGCGATACCGTTCCTAAACTTGATTGAACTTAGGAACGATAGAAAACAAAGATACCGAACTTGAACTTGATTGATCAAGAAGCGGATCTTACTGATCTAGAACTTGATTGATCTAGACACAACGAGTGGTGATCAAAATCGATCTTGAACTTGATTGATCAAGATACGATGAGCGAAGATAAACTGTCTAGCTTGATCCAAAGCGATGAATACTCTACACCTGCTTAGATTGGGTGTGATCAAAGATACTCTTTAAACCCTTGATTGAGTTTAAAAAAATAATCAGCTTGATGAAAAGCAATGAAACTGATTAACGTTAAGAGATTGATTCAGAAAAAGACAATGTCAGCTTGATATGAAGTGATAAAATTGATATGCCCCTAGAGATTGATTTGATTTAGATGATCGAGAAATATCAACTTGATATAAAGCGATGAATTTGAGATGCCCCTAGCGATAAGAATTTGATTGATTTTCTTTAGTTGAAAAAGGTTTTTGCTCGACTTTTGATGAAGATTTGAAAATTTTCTAGACATTGAAGATGTGAGGTCATAAGGTCACGAGTATGCCCCCTCAGGAGCGAAATCGAAAAATAGTGATGGTACATGATTATTATAGGCAATTTTTAGGGATGATAAGTTACTTTGAGCACAATTGATTCAGAGGATTTTTTGAAAATTTTGCGTTGATTGATAAGAAATTGAGCGCAAAGTTGATTTGTAGAAATTAAATTGAGATTTAGCGTTGATTAACGAGAAATTGAGTGCAAATTGAAGAAGAGAATGAGTAGTTGATGAAAGTGCTAAGTGGTCAACATCGTAAAATTTCAATGAGAGAATTGACGTCAGATTTTGATTTCGATCCCGAAAATGGACTCACGACAGTCGATTTATGAGTTCTTGATTTGATTTCATCATACTTATGTTGATTCAATTTTTGAGATGCTTTCTATATGCTTTATTCTACATGTATGCATTTCTTTTCAGTAGGGATGTATGTAATGCAAATGATCATGGATGTCTATTTTTGTTTCTTTTCATATGCAAATAGATGAATGTGAATGAGTAATGCCAAAAAAAAATTATTTTTCTATGCAATAAGATGAATGCAAATGAGTGATAGTGAATGTATGAATCTATATTAAATGTTTATGTATGCAGCTAAACATCTCAAAAACACAAGTACTTGATCGGAAAAATGATGAAAATAGACCACTTAGCTGAGAAATGAGGAAGCTTCCAGTGCTCATTCAGAAAATAGGGAGATCATTGTTACCATATCGACATCACTCCAAATTCACAAGATGCAAAATGAAATGCAAAATGAGATGCAATCCAAAACCTAGTCACTGGACTTTGAAAAGCTTAATTTTCATCATGGAGCATTTTACAATTATAGCAGGCAGAATAGAGTTCATTTCTTTGCATATGCAATATTAATTATCTTGTCCGCAATGAACCTTTTTTTGTTCATATCCTTGGACAGATTTCACAGGAACCCAAATTGCATCATAAAGAAATTCCCTCAAAAGAGACAAAGAAATGATATGGACCTCCCTGTAGCATTCAAATAAGCGGAGTCAAGGTATGTGTGGGATTTCACCTTGATGTGAAGGCTCTTATCACAGACACCCAACTAATTTAGATGTTTCCAGATCATTAGGATCATTCCTACAAGAAGAAAACAAGAAAATATTATGCCCCCAATCCTTGCTCCTTTTAGTCATGATAGACTTCCTTGAGTTACTCAGAGGGATAATAATCGAAAACCAATATAAAAGACAACACACAAAGAAAATTTTCATGCATAGCTCAAAATTTTTAGTGATTGTTTTCCATTTTGTTGTTTTGCTTGTTTACTCAGTGATAAAACTCTTCAGTAGTCAGGAGACAGGTGACTGACTTAGAGTGGATGACTAGGTTTCACTGACGTAAGGTTGACTTGGTTGATACTGCTTAGGACATGTAATGTGCTCTTGTTGATTACCTAAGACTAAGACATTGATCAGTTTCAAGCCATGAGGGTTCCAACGAACCAGGATGTCACAAAAGTGACTGAAATATGTACAAGCGAAAGCAAATATGCATGAAAGCGGGAATGCCAACGTTGCATTGATAAATGGAACGCTTGAGTACAAGAGGCACCTGTTTGCCAGGTTTTCACTTGCTTGGCAGAGATTTTTTTTTTTTTACCAAGGTGTCTGTTTACCAAGTTTTCACCAAGGCATTTTCTCTCTTTTTTATTTTTTTCTTCTGTTTTTCCTTTTCCTTTTTTTTTTTTGAATTTCTTCAGGACTTTTCCTGATTTTTAGGATTTTTTCAAGACTTTTTTCAGATTTTTAGGATTTTTTTTAGGACCTTTTCTGATTATTAGGATTTTTTCGGGACTTTTTCTGATTTTTAGGATTTTTTTTAGGACTTTTTTCTTTTTTAGGATTTTTTCATAATTTTTTAGCTGTATAGGTTGCTGGAGAGAGAATATTTAAGTGAAGAATTTCTTCAGATGGATGGTGTTGATCAGTTCGCGAAGTCGTTCTCTCTCTGATGTTGAGAGTTGATAGGCACCAGAGCCAAAAGCTGCAGTAGCGATATAGGGACCAGCTAGTTGGGTTCGAACTTCCCTTTGTTGTCTCGAAACTGTTGATTTTTAGGATTTTCTCTTAGAACTAGGTCACCAACCTAAAATTATCGGTGTCAAAATTTTTTGTTATATCCTTTGGACATTCTTTTTTGGTACACTCTGAGATGATCAAACCCCACTTGTCGACGCTCATCCAACAATTCGAACTCTTGTAATCTAGATATTCTATATTCTTCATCAGTAATAAGACCTTGCAAAGAAACTCTTAGAGATGGTATTTCCACCTCAATAGGTAATACTGCTTCGGACCCATACACCAGAGAAAAAGGTGTAGCCCTAGTAGGTGTTCTGATACTTGTTCTATAAGCCCACCGTGTAGGATTGAGCTGCAAATGCCAATCCTTCCCAGATTTGTTCACTGTTCTATGCAAGATAGTCAATAGGTTTTTGTTAGATGCCTCTACTTGTCCATTACCTTGAGGGTAATATACTAATGACCAATGTTGTTTTATTTTGAGTTTCTCACAGAGTTCGTCTAGATCTTTGTTCTTGAACTGTCCTCCATTGTCAGTTATAATGGGTGAAAGTATACCATACCTACATATGTGTAGCATCCTAAAATTGCGACACTTGCAATTTCGACTACATTTCGGTCTTCACGATGGCGACGCAACATGGAACCTGAATGGAGACCCCGAAACTTGTCCACGACACCAAAAATTGCATTTTCAAGCACCCTGGCTTGAACCTCCTTTGCACCCTGCTATCCCGGGAGGTGGGACCAGAGTGCCCAGTGCCCTGGTCCTTCAGGACCAGGGCGCCCAGCGCCCTGGTCCCCCAGGACCATGGCGCCCAGCACCCTGGTCCCTGGCCCTATTTTGGGCCCGGTCTCCTATGGGACTTCGGGTCTTTTTAGTTTGCAAATTGGAAATTATCTTTCCTGGTCGGCCTAAGGTCGGGAAAATCAGTCTTTTAACCCTAATTGGCAAGTATATAAACTACATTTTCCTCTCCCATTTGGGTAAGAAGAAGGTCATATGTGTACAAGCATGGAAACTATACTCAAGCATTCAAGCATTCCTTCAAGCAATTGATCATTTCAAGTCTCCATTCAAGGCTAAGTGTTGCATTCAAGACAAGGATTCAACCATTGAAGAGGAGATCACTTACAACATACAACATCTAAACCTTCACACATAAGGATACAAACATCCTTACAACAAGGTATTAGTACTTGTTTTACATTACAGACATTTACATTTATAGCATTGCTCATTTCTTGGTTAATTCCAAAACCGGGGTTTGACCTAAAGGCAAACCCCTAATCCCTAACCCCCTAATCATCTTCACTTTTCTGTGTGTAGATTGCAGGTACGTGACTGAAATTGAAGATCTGGAATCCTTGTGCAGAGACGAACAGATCCCCCTTCGTTTCGCGGATTTTTCAGAGGACCGTGGCGCTCGGGTGCCATCGTCCCAGCAACTTTCACTCAAATTTGCAGGACAGCGCTGTATCGACATTTTACTACTAATTCCAGGTCCGCAGCTTCATACTGTATTCCTATCTCAGTTTATAAGCGAATCTTTCTCACTTTCTATGCATTCCTAGCTTAATTCTTCTATGCACATTCTTTACAAAAGAGGGTAGCCTTGCTGTCATAACCCTTGAAACTCATTTAGCATCCAATCTTGCATTGCGTGGGATTGGATCTTGTGGGTTTCAACCCCTCTTTTGAATGTAAAGTCTCTCCCCTAAGTGAAAACCATCAACCCTAGTGAATCTCCCTTCTCTCTCCTTGGAGTTGGAAGAGGGGAGAGCAACTAGGGTTCGATCGTGATTTTCCGCTTTACAATATGATATAATTAAGAATAAATAGAGCTACTTGTTTGCCGGTTGCTTTGATGAGCGGAACCGCTTCTACCCACTTAGTGAAGTATTCACTGGCAGTGATAATAAATTTGTGTCCGTTAGATGATGCAGGATATATTTGGCCAATTAGATCAAACACTCACTGTTGAAAGGGCCAGTGTGTCACAAAGGGTATGAGATCCCTTGCTGGAGCATGGATAAGGTGCCCATGCAGTTGGCACTTTTCACGAATTTTAGCAAATTTTATAGCTTCTTTCTCCATGTCCGGCTAGTAGTAGCCAACCCTTAGTAGTTTTCATGCTAAAGTTAGACTGTTCGAATGGGATCCACAAACACCTTCATGAACCTTGGATAATGCGCATTGGGACTCCTCAGTTTCTAGACATCTAAGCAAAGTATTATCTAAACCTCGTCTGAATAGGTCGTTAGCAATGATGACGTATCACGATGCATTTCGGATTAGGTTCCTTTTTTTCATTTTGGGAAATATTAGCAGGGACAACTTGGTCATGCAGGTAAGAGTAAATGTGGCTATAACAAGATGAGTCATGTCCAATAATAGAATAGACCATCTGGGACTCAGGGGAATCATAGGCAGGATACTGTAACTCTTCCACTAGGAATTCAAAGAAAAAATTAGACTCCTGTAGCTGTGGTATAGATGTCAAAGTGGCCATTGCATCTGCTGCTCTATTTGCTATTCTGGGGATCTACTGAAATGATACGAAGGAAAAGTATTTCTTAAGATCATCCATCATTCTCTTATAAGGCACCAGTTTCTTATCTCTTGTCTAATATAGATCATTTACTTGGTTGATAATGAGTTGAGAATCTCCATAGATGTGTAATTCAACAATCTTCCATTCGATGGCCAACTTGATCCCGTTTACCAAACCTTCATATTTTGCAATGTTGTTTGTGCAAGGGACGAGAATCTTGTAAGCTTTGGGAATTGAATATTTTTGTGGAGTAATAAAAAGTATTCCGGCACCAGAACCATGTTGAGTGAAAGACCCATCAAAGAACATCTTCCATGATTATTCAATAAGGTGCATGATTGATTCATTTGGGAATTCTATATGCAGAGGTTGACTGTCTTCAAGTAAAGCATCAACAAGTTGGTCTGCAATAACATGTCCTTTGATGGATTTATGTTCCACATATTCGATATCAAATTTCATAAGAACCATAACCCATTTAGCCAGTCTTTCTGTAAGCATTGCTTTACTGAGAAGATATTTGAGTGGATCAATCTTAGCTACCAGCTTAATAGAGTGTGCCAACATATAGTGCCTTAATTTTTGTGATGCAAAAACCAATTCCAAGCATGCTTTCTCTATTATAGTGTAGTTCATTTCATACAACACCAATGTTCTACTGATGTAATAGATAGCTTGTTCTTTTTTATTGTCATCTTGTTGTGCCAGAAGTGCCCCCAGTGAAGTATCTGTAGCTGATATGTATAGGATCAGTGGCTTGCCTTGAATTGGTGGCATTAATATGTGTGGATTAGAAAGATATTCTTTGATTTGTTGTAAATGTTGTTCACAATCTTTATCCCAGTTGTATTTAACTCCTTTCCTTAATACCTTTGTGAAGGGTTGAGCTTTATCTGCTAGTTGAGATATAAAATGCCTTATTGATTGAAGATGACCCTGTAAACTTCTCATTTGACTGATGTTCTTAGGTGGAGGCATTTTCATTATAGCTTGGACCTTTTCAGGATCAACTTGATAGTTCTGATACTTAATGTTTAGTACAGATGCCAAGCTAATAAGATGAGAGGGGGGGGGGGTGAATCATACAAACTTAATCTTCCTTAAAAACAATAGATTCAACCTCGGTAACATATACTTTAGTAATATAACCAAAACTGATAAACATGCAAATTCATAAAGCATATAATCATCATAACACTCATAACACCAGATTTAACGTGGAAACCCAAATAGGGAAAAACCACTATGGGATTTCGAACCCACTAAGAAATATACTCTTCTAGAGTATGCTCGGTTAAAAGCAAATCTTGTTAAAGATTACAAACACATTGCTAGATGTGACCTGGTTAAGGGATTTCCCTCAGATCTGTTAGGATCTTCACCTTGTTAGAAGTGACCTTGTTAAAAGATTTCAAACACTTAATCAAAATGTCACCTTGCTAGAGGGTTTTACAAATAAGACTGTTAAGTCCACTCGGTTAAGAGATTTTCTGTCACTTTACAAAATAACAGTAATAAAAATCTATTTGCAACTTCACATCTAAAATGCTAAAGAAGATTCTTATTTGCTCAATACAATCTAGTTATAGGACTTATCTTGTCCATCTGCTGGGCTCTATACTTTGTTATTCAAATAGGTCTTCAGGCTTCTGTGCTCGGTAATCACTATGTAGCATCCCTGTGCTTACACTTGCCTGCATACATTGTTTATCAACAGTTCCTTATTTATAAATAATTTGCCAACCGCTTAATCTCCTTGATCACATATCCCATGATCAATCATAGCCATCAGATCTTCAAACTTGACCAGGTTCAATGTATCCTTTAATCTGAAAATGTTTTACCCCGCCTTGGAACTTGCATACATTTCTTGGAACTTGTGTTAGGGTATTGCAGTTCAATTTGAGCTGTAGATCTTCCTGCCGATTTTCCTTTGCCATAGATTCTTTAACAACCTTTATACACGTAACAATCATTTAATCATAACCAGCTCAATAGCTTCCTTCATTAAATAATGCTTTTATTCATTCAATGCATTCTGTTATTACTCGGTTGCAACTCAGTAAATACTAAACTTCACTTGGTAGACATTCTGCCTTCATTAACCGATAGCGATAACCTTAGGGTTTACCGACTAGGTTCCTTAGGGTTTACTGACTAGGTTCTTTGCTTGGTAACATAGTATAGTATTAACCTTACAATCAACAACATATGTAGGATATCAAAATAATCTAAACATCATGATCTCATCATTGTCTAACTCGGTAATAGTTGCCCATTGAATAACTTATGTCTCCCCTTATTCATCACATTCTTTCTGTGTCTTTTACAGACATCTTTATACTCACCAAATCATGCTTCTTAAGATATGGCAACATCATACTGAATTAGAAAATCAATTTCTTGACATCAATGACAAAATAATAATATTAAGACAGTAAACATCCTTTAGCAGTTATATCCATAATCATCAACAACCTTCTCAATATCCTTATTGAAATGCCAACAATTTCCCTTTATCTGTTATAAAGCCAACACAACCTTAATTCCTTTTTTTGAAATTATGTAACAAAGCAATTTTCCTGATGTTACCCCAAATGCACACTTCTTAGGATTTAACCAGAGCTTGAATCTTTCCATTCTATCTAGTATGAGGCCTAGTTCTTGAATATGCGTAGATCTCTTTATGGTTTTTACCAGGGTGTCATCAACATAATCTTCCTTGTTTTTATGCATCATATCATGGAAGATAGTGGTTACCGCTCTTTGGTAAGTTGCTCATGTGTTCTTCAGCCCAAATGGCATAACATTCCAGTAGAAGGTTCCCCATGCACACGTGAAAGCTGTCTTTTCTTGATCTTCAAGTGCTATCTTGATCTGATTGTAACCAAAGAATCTGTCCATTAATGAATATATTTCATATCCAATGGTCATATCTACTCATGTCAATGTTGGGAAATGGAAAATTGTCTTTCGGACATGCTTTGTTGAGATCCCTAAAATCCGTGCAAACTCTAATAGATTTGTCTGCCTTTGATACAGGTACCATATTTGATATCCATTCTGGCATTGTCTATAGCTCTGATAAATCCACCTTTTAGCAATTTTTCTAGTTCAGCCTTGACTAGCAGTGCCACATGAGGATGCATCTTATGAAGTTTTTTCTTGACTGGTTTAACTCCTGGTGTAATAGAGAGGTGATGCATGATGAGATTAGGATCTAGTCTTGGCATATTTGAGTATGTCCATGCAAAGTTGATCTTATTTTCTAAACAAAGGTTGCTGAAATCTTTTAACTCTTCTGTTGATAGTGATTGGGCTAAATGAATGATGTGTGGTGTTTCTTGACTCCCAATGTTCACTGGCTGAGTTGGCTCGATCAATATGGAAGATCTCTCCTAGAAATGACTTGGCAGTATATCAAGTATCTCACCTTCAAGCGCCTCAGAGAGGTTTTCACCTCTAGGTATGTCCTTTATTTTCCCTTTTTTAGATTCTGATACCGCCACAATGTGGTTTTTGCCATCAGGTCTTTTATTTTTATTTTTCTTATTTTTGCGACTAAGATACTTGATATCTGTTTCAGTCTTGTTTTCACTCTATTCACAGGTGGAAGAGTTCATGGGTTCAACTACATTGAGATAATAGGCTAACGTATAGTCATTGGAAAAAGTAGGTACATTCAAAGGTTGGTTATAAAGAGTATAATCAATCAGTTCAGGATGTATTAAGGATAAGGTTGGAACAGGCTCAAGGGAGTTCACGACATATCATCACAGCTTCAGACCGACCTGTCAAGTTCCAGAAGACTACCTTGTGTATGTGTCTCGAAACCAGGAGGAGTCACAACATGATTATCAAAATTCATGTTAGCATTTAGTGGACCTAACCCAACCGACCTACTTCTAGCATTTTCACCTACTTCAGACTGGACTACATACCGTGGTGTGACAGTAACAAGGTCAGCAAACAACATCTCAACATTCATGACAGAGTAGTAATAATGTGTTGTTGAATAATTGTTGTTATAAATAGAGCTCCTGTCTGAGTTATCAGAGTCATAAGATGAAGTTTTTGACTCGTCTTCAAGTGGCTTAGTAAAAATATATATAGTATCAATACCCACATCTTTGATGTTGCAAGTTCCTTCATGATTTGGTTCATTGAGTACTTGTATTTGACACACTTGTGGACATAACCTTGATGGTTCTGTTAATCTTTGTCGTCGGTTTCATTTAGCTTCCTCTGGACTGATGACTAGTTCTTTTTCTATAGCTTCTAATTCTTCTTTTGTAGTTCTGTACCCAATTTTTCCTATCTCATTAGAGAGAGAGTTATTAGGTGAAGAAATTGCTTGTGTCCTTTCTTCCTCCAGCTGTTGTTCATAGTCTTCTCGTATTTTTAGTCTGATCTCTTCCATTTCCCTTTGCATTCTTAGGCGTATCAGCTCTTGAGCATCATCTATGATATCACTGGATTCTTTAGGGGTAACTATAGAAGACATATCTGAGAGATGGTCAGGACCCCATTCATACTCATTTGAATCAGTTTTTGAATCATCTATTTGTTGTCTGCTAGTATATGTGACCAGAATGTTCAGCGGTGCAAACAATTCTCTGATTCTGTATACTTCATCTCTCATATCCTCTGGGACTTCTACTTCCTATGGTATTATAGCCGATATAACTGGAACTTGATTATCATCTATTTCCTCTCTCTGGGTGGGCAATTCTTTTTGTTCATCGTCACACTTTTCCTGAATTTGTTGAGTATTAATTTCTTGTGTTGTTAAAGGTAGTACCTTTTTCTTCCACTTAAGTTGATGGTGGGACATGTGCTTCGGATCTGATTGCTTTCTTGGATCATATCCCAATCTAGCTTTATGATTGACAAACTTAGTTTGTAACTGAATAGGTTCAACAATAACTTTTTGACGTTTGTCTAGAGGACCGGTACCTCCATATCCCATGCATTGAAGCATCTTATAGCCTGGACCATATTGTGTTGGGGAAATCTCACAATATCGTATTTCTTTGTTTGCACTGTCTTCTTTGAAAAGTGATTTGAGAACATCATCCTCTTCTATTTCATTTGCAAGAGAAGTAGAGGACTATATAAAGAGACCATCATACATGACTTTTGGAGTTGAAGTTTGTGGCTTCATAACCTTTGATGGTTTTCCCGACTGTCTTGGTGACGGAGGAAGAGACATTAGTGAGAGTATAGGCTCTATTTTGTAGCCATCTATGCCAGTGTTTGTTATTTTAAATTTATTTTCTAAATCTTTCAGCAAAGATTCTAAACTTTTAGCTGTAGAGGTTGCTCTATTATGAGGAACAAAAGCATCAACACTTTGCATTAATGCATTGCAGGTATAGCTTGTATCGGCATGAATACTAACTTCAACTCCATTATAAGGAAATTTCAGGCATTGATGATACGTAGATGGTACTGCTTTCATTTCATGAATCCATGGCCTGTCCAGTAAGATGTTGTATGAAAGATGAAGATCCAGCGCTTGAAAAATGACATCTCTTTCCACAGGTCCTACTCTGATTGGTAATAGTACCAGACCCTTAGAGGTTCTTTCTTCTTCATCATAAGCCTTGATTGTTATTTTCTTTGTTGGGTCAATAACATTTTCAGAAAATCCCAGCTGTATCAGTAGATTGTAGGTACAAATATTCAACCCAGTGCCTCCATCTATCAAAACACGTTTAACACGGTGTTTATGGATCATGGCTTCAATGTGTAATGGCTGGTTATGTGGGTTACTCAGTGAGTTATCATCTTCTTCAGAGAAAGTGAGGTAATGAGGTGAGGTCAGGTGACCCACCATAGATTGAAAATGATCTACGTCTAAATCTTTAGGGACACTGGTGGTAAGTAGAGCCTTGTCCAGGACCTCTCTATGAGCAGAAGAGATCTTAAGCAATTCCAAAATGGAGATTTGAGCATTGGTTCTCTTCAATTGTTCGACAATACAATAACTAGAAGAAGACGATGAAGCCAACTGTTTTGATTTGGCCATGATTGTATCTATTTGCCTATTTGTTAGATTTGATGTTGTTTGATCGAAAGTTGAGGAACTAGCTCCTGGGAGAGTAATCTTCCTTTGAGCGTGAGTCACGACATTAGCAGTTTGTGCTTGACTTTGGTGATCTTGGACTATGATCACATTGCAATATTCAGGTTGAGCAGATTCAATCATGTTGATCACATTATCATTTTTAGTGTAGGTATAATTGACTCTAGCTCCTCCCTTGGAATCTCCTTGTTCATAAGTTGGTAAGGGATCTTTAAAGGCCTTATGATCAGCATTTGTCATGTGATTTCCAACAATGATCTTTCCTGTGTCAATGAGATCTTGGATTTCATGTCGGAGTTTCATGCAGTTGTTTATGTTATGTCCCTTGTTCTGATGGTAGTCACAATATTCATTTTCTCTCCACCATTTGGGTCTAATTTTTGGGTCATATGGTCGAGAATTGTCTGGCAATGTTATCAGATTATTTTCCAATAAGGTTTTAAAAGTCGATTCATATGATTCATCTAGAGGAGTAAAATCACGCTTAGGCTTTGAAAGCCAAGGCTTTTCTTTAAACCATTCTCTTGTTTTCTTTGGGGGATTTTCTGCCACAGTTTCAGCTGCCTTGAGCGCTTGCGTGCCACTGGCCAAGTTAAATATTGTGGATTTTTTTTTTTCTTGGACAATATCTATCACTCCATCACCAACAACGTTTCTATTGTTATCTTTGTCATATTTCCAGTACTTTCTCTTTTCTTTAGAGCTAGAACCTTGCGATGTTTCTTTCCAGAGCGATATATCTCCCTTTTTTATATGCACATCTTCCATTCTGAGGTTGTTATCTACCATTTTGTTGAGTGAAGGATGTACTTGCATCTGGACACTGTACTTTAATTTAGGGATTAGGTTGTTGAAAAAGATATCCATTTTCTTAAGATCTGGGATAGTCCGTGATATCTAGAGAACATCTTTCTCCATCATTGGAGAAAAGTGACAAAGGGTTCTTTTGTCTTTTTTTTGGTATTGCAAAGCTCTATCATAGTCACAAGATGTCGAATGTTGTATGAATATTGTTGTAAAAATAGTTGGATTATTTCTTCAATCATTTTTATTCCTTTGGGTAGACTTGAGAACCATTCCATTTCTTGACCCCCTAAACTCCTTGGGAAAAGGCACATGAGGTACATTTGATCGTGCATGAACTCCATACAGGCGGCACAAAACTCTCTGACATGATCCTTGAGGATCTAAGGTACCATAATATTTGTCAAATTTTGGGATCTCAACTCGTGAAGGGAATGGAGGCATATAAATATTTTTGTCAAATGGGAATGGGCATATTGTGTCCAGAGAATATTGTTTTGGTGTTTTATCTTTGTTTTCTAGTTTTGTGACCGTAGTTTGTAATGTTTGCATTTGTTTGCTTATCTTTCCCCATGGTGTCTCTTCCTCTTTAGTGATGAGGGCCTCCATATTATAACTAGTAGGGAGTTTAGCGCCTTGCTTTGCTAATTCTAGGAAATAGTCTTCTTTTTCCCTTGCCATGATGACCTTCATCATTTTTTGAAACTCTTTATCATTTTGACATCTATGTACTTCATCTTCGGGAGGTTCAAGAAGCTCAAATTCAGTCGATGAGGAATCACTGTCAGTGGCATGATTGTTGAAGTCGTCGTGAGTGTCTCGTTTACTAGATTCACTTTCTTGTCTTTCCCCAGACATGGTGGGAGATAAGGGCTGACCAAAGATTGGTAGATCGTAAACTGGTATTTGTGACAAGGATGATTTATTATAAAAGGGGTTTTCTACAAAGAATGGATTGTCTTTTGGTGAAAAGGATGTTTCTTTTTCTTTGTCTCTTTTGCTACGAGAATTTATGGTTTGAATAGGCATTTGTAACCGACAGGACCGAGAGCCAAATGTGTTGTAGAAGTCAAGATCAAATCATAGCTAGTAGTTCATTTTAACATAGTGATTGAGTGAAGTAACTAAGATTTGGTCTGGTTTCAGGAATGATCTATCCTATATAAGACGTTATCTAAGTTAACTTAGATTTGATAAGATATTTGTTTGAACTAGCTTAAAGATGATTGACAAAATCGTGCAATGCAACGACATAGGTACACTATCAAGGTTGTTTATGCTCCAGAGGATGATAACTAGTTTTAGCCTAACTATAGATTGTTTTAGGCAGGTTTGACTATTCTGGACTAGTGAAATCAGAGACTCATATGATAGAATTTCTGAGATTGTATGACAATATAATAGCTTTAGGATGACAACAGTTTTGTTTCGTACAAGTTGCTGCCTAGTACCGTACGGTAAATGGGTAGGTCCCAAATGACAAAAAATTCAGCACAATTTTGTCTCGTGTGACACATGATTTAGCCTTAAACGACAGACTGTTGGGTCTCATACGATAGAGGATTGAGCTCGGACCGCAAATTAGAAGACTCGTACGACACAGGATATGGTGCAGGACGACAAATGATCAGGTTCGTATGACTATTAACAGGACAAAAATTTTGAGTTTTTCAATAGCTGAGTATGATAACCGAGTATGACCAATTCTGAGGTGGACTGATTTTTGACCAAGATAGACTATTTTTGACACGGATAGAGTTTTATCACTGAGTTGTTGGTTTGTTTGATTTGTTTTCTCCAGTTTTGGTATTCCAGTTTTAGTTTCAGGGATGAAAACACAGAAAACACGCAGTATAAATAGTAACTCCAATCACAACATGCAAACCCTATGAAAGTTGGCTTAGAGAAGAAAACCTTTTCTTGTTGACTTAGGTACACACCCAATACTAATCAGAATACGACTATCGAATCTCACGCAATGGATTTTCAATGTCGTATTAGCCGACTCCAAACGCTAATGGGGGCACGATATGGCAATTGTCTTGGGAGAGTTACTATCTCTCTTGCACAAAGATTATCAAACTTTCAGAGGTGAATTGGGTAGCTTCTAATTTTAATTGGATCTAGTAAGGGTTCCGTTCGATGCGTCGAGGTATAAACTCAATTAAGAGGTCTCCCAACCTTGAAAACCAAGGTTCAATATACCCGAAGGTACTAAGGAGAGCTATTCCCGAGCACTGTTGTTGACTTGATTTTCATCAAATCACATTTATTTTATAGTGGGTTGGAGTACTTGGCATTTAGCCATTCCCACTTAGGTCATTCCCCTCACACCGGTCGTAACGGCTTTAAGAGTTTTTCAACCCCTCGGGAGGGCAAGCCTGCTAAAGATGTACAAATCTCAAACAAAGAAAATGCCTCAAGGGTCTAGATTTCTAATTGTCTAAAAAAAAGACAAGAGCATACTCTCCTACCTCTCAGAATTTTCTAAAAATACAGAAGACAGATTTGTTCATTAACCAGATAGCAAGTTAGGTGCCTAAAAAAATTTAAAGAATACACAATGTTTGATTGATTCTCTTTAGGCAACCTACAAAAACAACGTATCAGTAGTCACATTATTTTTATTCTTTGACAGGCTTATGTTTGATTGATAAATTCTTTGACAAGCGTTCTACAAGAAACTGGTTAGGCTATGAAAATACCAAGCAAACAAAAGACAGTTCAGGGTTAGCGTTAACGTAATCAAAATTTAATTCAAGAAAAACCCTGAAAAGTGAAACTTGCTTTAATCCAATAGAAAACAAAATCGTACGACAATTCTCATAGAATGAAATGACAAAAGGATTTTGTCATACGAGTTAGAAATAAGCATACGACGACAGAAGACAAAATCAAATATTCAGAACAGAATGCCGTACGCCACCATTTTCTGATTCGTACGACAAATAACAGGTTTCCATATAATGTCGTACGACAAATAACAAGCTTCAATATAATGTCGTATGATGCAGTAAAACTAGTTGTATGATATTTCATAGAGATTGTATAGATGAAACCTGCAGGATAAAAAAATTATTTTGAGGCCGAAAAATTAGTTTCCTGCCCCATGGTGGGTGCCAAAAATGTGTGTGTGAAAAGTGGACCTGTATCTGTATCTGGAATACACAACACTTCAATTAAGTCATTACATGCATGGTTAGACAGATGTAATCAATGAATAATAAAACCATAACAAATCGACCCATTACCTTCTAAAAGATGCAAGTATAAGATTGCTCTCAGATTTGTATAAGCAATCCAGTGACTAGAATACACCAAGACAAAAGATTTTAATCTATATGAGCGTTATATTAATGCTAGATGGATGCAAGATTAATCTAACAAGATTTAAGCAATAAATGAGATAAATGATCTAAATATGTATGCAATAACTAATATGCAATATCTCAATGCAAATTCTCAATGAACCTAGAGCAAAAACAACATAATAACAATATATTCTCTAGGATCTTGTGAATGAGAGATGAAAGCCTGAATTTATAGAAAAATCAGAAAGAAACCAAAGGCTGAGATCAAATGATGATGAACGGTCAAGATTTTCCAAGAGGAAGCACAATCCAGGTGAATTGATGTGATTGGATGCTTTTCTCAGTTTTTAAAGGAAACTAAACTAAAATTAAGACAAAATCAGAAAAAACTGATTTATTCTCTATTTCATTCAATTTTAAGATTTAATTGTTTTAATTGCTTTCTTTGAGATTATTTATCAATTTTTAATTTATTTTTCAAGATTATCTCCAATTGATTTCTTTTCTCAAAATTTTAATTCTTTTTTGGTCGATTAATTCCTTTTTTGATTTATTTCCATTTTTGAAGATTTGTGCTCATAATTTCCAATTCCTCTTTCTTGATTTGTTTCCTTTTTTGGAAGATTTATGGCAATTTTGATCTATCTAATTAAATATGCAAAAGATATTTAATAAAATAAATAAGATAATTGTTTAAAATGATTTACTTGGAATGATTTAATTAATTAAATAAATATTTAATTAATATTGAGTTATTGATTTTGCTATGTGACATTGATGATTAAAGAATTAATTGTGTGCTCAAGATTTATTTAATTGCCTTTGGTTAGAACCTTGGTGATATTGTCGAGATTAGGGGCCCATGGTTTAGATGACCATTTTTAGGGTATTACAGGTACTACCATGCTCAATGAGGATATAAAGCATAATGAATAAGCCATGGATCGCCATTCCATCTAATCTGTATATATTGCATTCTGTTGCATATCACCCATTTATTTATTCATTCATACATTGTACAAATGTTTTGTCAAGCATGCAATTAATTAGGGATGCTATGAGAAAGTTAGCTATCAAAGGCTTGCCTTCTGATACATCATCTCACATCTCCATGTCATATTTGCATTTTCTGACACATTGGCATTTATGCCTCATTTAGGATAAAGAGCATTTGTAAATAGTGGCATTTTCAACCCATTTAGGTGCATTCATTTTTTATTATCATTCATCTCATTCATTTAGTGTTTGTTCATTAGAAATAATTTAGGTATATTCAATTAACTACATTTAGGTATTATCCATAGTTGCATGCATTTTCAACTCATTTAGGTGCATTCATTTTGCATTATCATTCATCTCATTCATTTAGTGTATTTTCATTAGAAATCATTTAGGTGCCTTCATTTACATCTCAGATAAGTGCATTCATTTAACTTCATATCAAATGCATTCATCTTTATCTCATTGAGTACATTCATTTGCATTCATTTAAGTACATTCATTAGTGGCATACAATTAACATTCATGTAATTCATTAAGTGCATTCATTACATTTATTTAGTACGTTCATTTAAGTGCATTTTCATTTGCATTAGTTATCATTAGATTCATTCATTTACATGCATTCATTTGCATTCATGAAGATTCATTTAAGCGTTTACATTTGCATAACATCAAATTCATTTATATGCATTCATCTGCATCCAGGAACATTCATTCAACGTGTGCATTCCTTCACTTCATTTTGTACATTAAAAATCACATAGTTTAGTCCATATTAATCATTGCATAAATGTCTTCAAATACACTCATTTTAATCATTGCATACATTTTCATCATTTTCATTTTCAAATACAAATCATTTTCATCCACATAAAGAGTCATACATTGCACAACATCTACATCCACAAGCATATATTACCATCATACATACAATCATCTGCATGAACCTTTGTCACATTAATCAAATCTATCTTACATCATCAATAGGCATATACCATTCATCACATCATTAAATTCTACATTATGCATAACCATACATATTCATTACATCTACATAGCATAAGCATTATCGTAACATACATCACATCCAATCATACATATAGAAATAATCAACATCATCGCATACATCAACATAACCTACATCCACATGTTAGTATCATAACATCAACATCATACATATATAAATAATCAACATCATCGCATACATCAACATAAACTGCATCCACATATTAGTATCATCACATAAAATCATGTCATCACATAAATGCACATCATATCATTACCGCCAAAACTAATATCTCATCATATATCTTGCCAAAATAAAGTACACATGTAGCAGAATACAATGATGTCAAAAATATCGGCTACCAAGAGCGATCCAAGTATCCATATAATAACAATGTCACCATGCAAAGGACACCTCAAATACCACTCTCACTTGATGTCATGGCACAAACCCCACCACCACCTCACCGAGGAGGACCCATCACACCCCCGCTGCTCTGACCCCTTTGAGATCACTTTGATCTCGCCCACCACATCTAGGAGTAGCTCATGGCCCACTAACTACTGGGCATGACCTGCTCATATAGCCTCCACTAATAATCAATCTCTACTCCTGCTCAATGCATCTCCCTCATCACCTCGACAATCGAGCCATGTCCCTGTACTCCCTCTTGTACTCAATCTCTATCTTGTAGCTGGCCCACTCTATCCATGGCATCATCTCTCAGCCTGAGAACTATGGTCAGCTTGCCCCCCCATGCAAAAAGTTGGACATCCCTAGTAGCAATCTCTGCATTCCTATCCTCTAGCTCTACCTCTATATCTTTAATGCAATCCTCAGCAACAATAAGTTGAGTCTATAGCCACACCATCATGACCTATCATAGGTCTCCCTTTCAACCATCTCCACCTGCGGCTCCCTGTCCCTCATCCATTGCCACCACCTACATCTCCACCTCCTTCACCCATCTCTTGACCTGCTCCATCCTCCACTCTCCCCCTTATTGTTGTTGGTGGTCACTATATCAAAGGCCCTTGTGCAAGTCACAAAGGAAGCCCATCCCTGCATCTCATTAGACCCCTACCACCACCTCCTCCACCACCCTACCCCCCACCTCAACCTCCTCTCCCTCCTCCACCTTCCCCATCTAATCTCCTCCTCCTCCTCCTTTTCTATCTCAGTGCCCTTTCATCCTTGAATGGTGGCACCATCTCTACTGGATCCAAACTTTGTGGAATGGGATGCGCCACTTGATACCAAGCATACTCATATGTAACCCCCGCATCCGCTACCTCTACTCAGTATGGCCATGACCTCACCTGTAAGGTTCGAAACTTTTCTAAGGCTTGATCATAGGGCAATGCAGGCCCCCACTGAAATCTCTCCCAAACAACTTTGACATACTCTCTGGAACCCCGTGGCATACCTTTTGTCTGCTCGAACTGCCTCATCACTCAACATGGCAGATGTCTCTCGACCATATAGGATGTGCGCCCAATCAAAAAGCACATAGTGAACACATATGGCATCGAATCTGCATCATCCTTCTAGTGCTCACAACAAGGTTGGGGCACCATATCATTGTATCTAGATTGTCTAGCGCCCATTGCCAGTATTCCAACTTCCCCAACTAGGGCTATGTCATCATCCCTCCATATATATAAACATAGGGATGGTAAATCAACCTAAACCTCATATAAACCAGTCTTGTGATGGACAAGTGCTCCCATACCTAGATATACAACAATGTGATCCCTACTCCCAACGAGGTAATGCCATGGTAAACCACCTCATGCAAATCCCTGTACAAATGGGCCAACACACATGCCCCCCATGCATATCAAGTTACCTCATTGGCCATCCACTCAATGACCTTTCCCCAGCCAACAGACAAACCATGCGATCTTTGATCTAGACATAGAAGCCCTCCAACAATGCTCGATAATACTGCAGGTAGTGGCTCATATTGATCTGCTATATCCCCCCATGGAACGAATCCATCATAGTAACTCTGGATATGGAAATACCCGACGTAGTGCCACCTCGCCCATCGCCCTATCATAGGTCACTAGCTACTCCCATCGCTAGGTGGAAGGAGCATGTTTCGTTGTGCCATTGCTCAACCAATGTAGTCAGTAGTTCGGGATTCATTCAAATCACGGGTAGATATATCATATCAAATAAACTAGCAGCGCATATGAAGTCAATCTCGAGGTCTGTCAACTGGTCACACAGACGCTGCATGGCAAGATGCCTCTCTCGCATCTGCAAGACACCTAGGTGGTCCTCCTACAAACACAATCAAACAACAATGTCAATCTCCTTGCTATGCAAAATTGACTATTACCTAGACTTCATCAGATGCGTTTTCAAGTATCTAAGTCTCATCAGGTAACTTGAATCACAAACATCTAGACTAACAACATGCATTTATATCAATTGCTTAGTCTCAATAGGTACATCGAGTCTCACACAAGTCACAAACATGCATAGAATGACAACATTGACATCAACTATCAACTTGACAATGAAATTGGGGCAATTAACACTGACTGTCTTATATGAAAACACAAAAGCACTAAAACCCCAACACAAGCGCCAAACACAACCAACAACGCTACACAAATACTACAATAGTGCTAAACAAAATCAATAGTGCTACTTTACCTATAAACAAGCACTACAACTACACAAATGTGTTACATTGTGTGATAACGACGCTAAAACAATCCCATTTAACCTAGCAAAACAATGATGCTAGACTAACCTAGCGATAGCGCTAAAAAAACTACACAAAAGCGCCATTGCGACACAATTGTGCTATTTTGGGCGACAAAAGTGCTAAAACAATGTTTTAGCACCTTTGTCATCCAATTTTTTCCCCCAGCTATTAAGTGCAATAAATGAGCTCTAAAGGTAAAAGTGAGACTTACACATACCGGGGGTTCGTAGTTAGTTGGCCACTGGTACTTCTGGATGCGCTCGAATCAATGATTTGCGAGTGGGAGCACTATTTTCACTTGACTAATCTATTGTAAATGTCACTATTAGGGGCCCTCGATCGCTATAGGAACGTGTGCAAATGAGGACCATTTTACCCCGTCTAGCCTATTAATATCCTATCCAAACCTACCCTTGCTTCACCCTGTTGACTGCCGTGGACCTCGAGAACTTTCGAGGCTTTCCATTTCTCCATTTTGACCCCATTTTCCTCCATTCTTTTACCATTTATTCCAAATTAATCTCCTCTATCATCCCCTAATTCCTTTCTGTTTTTCTAGAGATCGCCCGATTTTCCAAAATTTCTGACCCATCTCTCGAGGGGGCATACCAACCCAAAAAACTAACATCCTTGGGGCATTTTTCTCATTTCTATTTGTTTTTCTTTGAAATAGTACCATAAACCACACTATCTCAAAGAGGGGCAAATGTAGACACATAAATTTGTCTATTAATTAAATGAATATTAAATATTTATTTAATGACTAATATTCCTCTATTAATTAAATGAATATTAAATATTTATTTAATGACTAATATTCCTCTATTAATTAAATGAATATTAAATATTTTTAATGACTAATATTCCTCTATTAATTAAATGAATATTAAATATTTATTTAATGACTAATATTCCTCTATTAATTAAATTATTAAATATTTATTTAATGACTAATATACCTCTATTAATTAAATTGACATTTAATTAATTCACCTTAGCCTATTCTGCTATTCTAGTTCAATAAATTTAATAAATTTATTTAATTACTAACTATAGTCCAAGTTATTAAATAAATCTAATTTATTTAATATTCACCTCCTTCTCCTTATTTAAATAAATTTAACATTTATTTAAAATCATGAATTCCCAAATCAAATCTCCTTTTTAAATAAACCAATATTTATTTAAAAATGACTCATCCACTTGCATTTCCTACAAATGCAAGTTGCACATTTAAATAGATTTTTATTTAAATAAAATCCTATTTACTCACACCCACCTCTTTCTAGATTTTTCTAGATTCTTCTAATCCCCTTCTAGACTCTTCTAACCCCTTCTAATTTAGCCTGACCCCTCTTCTAATCATTTGCACAATCCTAATCCAGGATTAACCCTCAACCCATCATCTCACCCATTTAAGACTCTTACCAAGTCATAAATGCTTTCTTTCTTCAATACTCCAACCCACATGGATCTTGACCCTTTAGTCAAGGCTTATCAATGGGTAAAATTTGCACAAGAGTTTACCCATTGGATAATAACCTTACCCTTGGATAGTAAATTTATCCAATAACCCAACCCACATGAGGTTACCCTTATGTCTTCTCAGGCATTAAATGATCTTTCCCTCTCCTCTCAAGCCATCTCATAGTGAAACTTGTCATCATGGGATTGGGTTGAAAGCCATCACATGGATCATGAATCATTCAATCTTATCCCTTCACAAGCCTTTTCAATCTTGACCATCCAATCCTTTATTTTGCCTATAAATAGAACCCTTCTCCTCAAGCAAAAGAGAGAGGTTTCATCAACTCTAACATTGATGCTTTCAACAATTCTCTGAGTCCTATTGTTAAAACACTTGAGAGCTTTTCTCTTGGTGGAATACCCTAGGAATATTCCTTCATCACATTTTGCATCAAACTTGCTCTAGTGTTCACTCCTCTTGATATAACACTTGCTACCAAACACTCTAAAGTAGCTTACTACAGGAGTCTTACCAGTCCAATAATCATAAGGTGTTTTATCCTTACCTTTCTTGATGAGTACCTGGTTCATAGTGTAGACTGCAATGCTCACCGCTTCTCTCCAAAAAGTGTGAGCAACCTTCCCTTGAATCAACATCGTTCTGGCTGCTTCAACTATAGTCTTTTTTTTCCTTTCTGCTAGGCCATTCTGTTGTGGAGTCCGGGGGGTAGACAGTTGTCTCTTGATGCCATTCTCTTCATAGTACTTATTGAATCCTCCAGAGGTGAACTCGCCTCCTTGATCAGTTCTAAGGCATTTGATCCTCTTACCACTTTCTTTTTCAACTAGTGCTCTGAAGGCTTTGAACTTTCCAAAATCTTTAGACTTGTCTTTCAAGAATGTGACCCACATCATTATTGAGCAATCATCATTAAGAATCATAAAGTACCTATCTCCCTGAACACTCCTAGTTTTCATTGGACCACACAAATTAGTATGCACAAGATCAAGTAAATTTTCTACTATGAAAGATTTACCTTTGAAGGTTGAGAAAGATATTTTCCCTAGTTGACATTCTCTGCACAAAGGATTCTCTGGTTTGTTCAGCACAGGCAATCCCTTAACTACCTTGATCTTGCTGGCCTTCAGAATGTTATCAAAATTTACATGGCAGCGTCTCCTATGCCATATCCAACTGTCATCATACTTAGCCATCAGACATTGACTGATATTTGCATTCAATTGAAATAAGTTACCTTTGGTTTGCATACCAGTGGCCATCAATTCACCACTCTTTCCCTTGATTTTGCATACTGCATCTTTGAATTCCAGAGTGAGTCCATTATCATTCAGCTGAGAAACACTCAAAAGGTTATGCCTGAGACCTTCTACCCAATACACATTATCAACACTGCTTTTTCCATTTAGAGAGATGGACCCTTTTCCTTTTACCATACAAGGTGCATCATTACCAAATCGAACTACACCTCCATCATACTCTTCCAGAGACAGAAACTTTCTCTAGTCACCAATCATGTGGTGAGAACAACCACTGTCAATAATCCACTCATTGGAATTATCAAAGTGGGAGACAAAAGCCTTCTTGTCTGACACATCTTCCTTAACAGCTACAAATACTATGTCTTCACTTTCTTCATCTTCTGATTCATCATTAGTGACACCTTCATCAAATGCAACAAGACAATTTCTCCTATTTCCTCCTTTGAACTTTTTGAGCTTCTTCGGTTTGTCCTTATTATCACCATTAGGAAAGTTTACAACAATTTGTCCTATCCTGTTGCAAGAAAAACATTTCAAAGGGAGGTTACCTCTGTATTTTCCAGTTCCCTTAGGAAGTCTCTTGGTTAAAAGAGCTTCAAATTCCATCAGGATCTCCTCATCATCCATATCTCTGCTTTGTCTTGGTTCACAACTGGTACTAGCTTCTTTACCCTTTCTAGCTAGTGCAACAGATGCTTTAAAGGCTTATTCAGTCTTCTGAACACTGCCATCATAATTGTTTAGCTCATATGCGGTCAACTTAGCAATGATAGTATCTAGGGACACCTTTGTCTTGTCAATAGATCTCAACTCTTGAATAGTGGCAACCCTTATTGCATAGACAGGAAATAAGGTTCTCAAAACTTTGCTAACAATGGTGGAATCATCCATTGTACCTCCTGCACTCTTGATGTCTCCAACAATAGTTTTAATCCTTATCCCATATTGTTGAATGGTCTCTCCTTCAACCATCTGCATGTCTTCAAACTATCCTCTAAGGCTTTCTTCCTTATCTTGCTTCACATGCTCATCACTGCCATAGATAGACTCTAGAGTATCCCATACATCTTTGGGATTGTCTTTTTCTTGAACATCTATAAACTCAACATCAGATAGGCTGTTGATAAGAGCTTCCATTACTTTCCCATTCTCCTGAATTTCTCTTCTTTGATCATCGGTGAGAGTATTGGTAGGGATAACATAAGTATTCTCAACATAGCTCCAATGTTGAGCACCCATGATTTAGATGTATATCTTCATTCTGTCCTTCCATATCTTAAAGTTATCTTCGTTAAACTTAGGACCTTCCCTCTTCATCATTTAGAATAGGATCTTTTCCTCAAGCGGTTAAGCTTACAACACAAAGGACCTAGAGGATGCTCTGATACCAATTGATGAATAATAATGAACAATAACTACTCAACAGATACTGAGAGGGGGGGTGAATCATTATAGACAAAAACTTCCTTAAACCACTTTGACTGTAAATACTGCACTAACTGGTAAACAGGATCACCGATCTAAATCGGGGCACTATCGGTAAAACACAGTGAGACTGTGAAACACATAAACCAGTAACACTTAGATCTTCACAAAACCTAATAACTTATTTCCACTTCACCCATATGCATAAGCAAGTAATACATCATTAGAAATATAATGACCACTGGATCAGCATGCTTTACCACTTGATTGAAAACACTAAGACATCAAATGAAAAAGCATCACACATAACACATTGATTTTTCACGTGGAAACCCAACTGGGAAAAACCACGGTGGGGATGAATACCCACAATTTGTTCTTGAACTCTTCTGAAGTCTACTCTGTTAGGAGCCTAGTCTGGTTAAGGACTTTACAATAGGTTATGTTAGGAATCGATCCTGCTAGGGATCACCTGATTAAGGGATGGCTAAATACCTGGTTAAAGGTTAGAACCTTGTTAAAGGTTACCTCGCAAGAGGATTTGAAGAACTCAATGAATTTGAGTCACCCTGTTAAAGGATTTACAGAAAGCTTGTTAAAGCTACTCGATTAAGGGTAGCTTTAGTTCCAAATACACTGATCTGATAACAACACTAAATGCCAAGGCAGATCCACTTTAGTTCCTTTACTTCTGTAATCACACTCTGCAGCTATTAACACACTTCTCTGGTCTGGCAAGAATCAAGTATCTCTTCACTTGGATACACACATAACATTTACCAACAACTTCACAATGCAAATCATCATCAACCTTATAGGAAATAGATAGGTTGGTAGCATAAACCCTAAACCCTAAACATTTAGGTTATCAATACAATCAGTCCAATCCTAACCATTCAAACACATTGCATTGAATAAAATAGTCTTGAACAAATCTCAAGACATTCTCCATCATTCATTCTATGCCGCTTCTGGAAGCTGATAACCCAACACGCGTTCTCCACCATTTACTGAGACTTCGCACATTCTCGAGGTAGATAGGATCAATCTTCTTCATGCAAGATCCTCAAGGAAATCTTTCACATGCACAAGGCTGACATGGCGACATGATCTGATCTTCATTTCAATGCTAACTCATCACAGGATGTCATCAGTCGAATCACATAGACTTAAAATGCGTCAACCGAAAACCTTGAAGTTGAGACTACCAACCGGTAGTCATACCAAATGAAACCCCGATACAAAACTTTCCACATACCGGTTCACATTCCAACATACCAGTTCACTTGAACAAACATACCGCTTCACTTTTTCACATATAATGGTTCACAACATCATACCAGTTCTCTTTCTAGTTTGCTTACTTCAATATACCGGTTCATACTTCAACATATTGACATCAATGACAACATACAATATTGTCATGCCATCACACTCTGCACATATGCCAACAATCTAACCCTTTGGCATTCATGGCAATATACAAAGATATCTATCCGCTTCACATTGTCTCCCCAATACTACAAATATCTTCTCCGCTTCACATCTTCTCCCGCTTTGACAACAATGCCAAAGTGGAGGCACATACATCTATGTTCCACTATGCTACTCCCCCTGAGGAGTAGCATCCTTCAACACACCAATCCTGAAAAATATTTGACAATGCAATACTTGATTGATGTGGAGCACATACCTTTAGTTCACCTCTTGAAGGGGCAGCACCCCTAATTCACCTCTTAAATAGGTAAATGTAGCCTTCGGTAGAGGCTTGGTGAATATGTCTGCTAACTGCTCCTAATTGGAAACATGTTCCAATACAACCTCTTTGTTTTGAACTTTCTCCCTCAAGAAATGATACTTGAGCTCAGAGTGCTTGGTTCTAGCATGCAATACTAGATTCTTGGAAATATTAATTGCACTTGTGTTATCACAAAATATGCTCATCGGTTTAGATACAGGGACTTTGAAACCACTTAATACATGCTTCATCCAAATTGTCTTAGTGCAGTTCATAAATGTTGCTACATATTCTGCTTCTGTTGTAGACTGGGAGATACAACTTTGCTTCTTACTCATCCATGAGACTAGTCTACCATCGAGAAAGAATGCACCACCAGTTGTGCTCTTCCGGTCATCCACATTACCAACCCAATCAACATCTGTAAAAACTTTGAGATTGAAATCATTACTGTATGGATACCACAATCCATAGTCAATAGTTCTCTTTATATATCTAAGAATCCGCTTGGCTGCTACCAAGTGGGATTCTCTTGGACTTTTTTGGAACCGTATAGTAATGCCCATTGCATGTGCAATGTCTGGTTTGTTGTGTACTACATAGTGCAACTTACCAATCATTGATCGGTATTCCTTCTCATTCACCAATGTTGAGTCGTCTTCTTTTGACAATTTACAACCAGTCACCATCGGTGTACCAACCAGTTTGTTGTCTTCCATGCCAAAGGTCTTCAATACCTCTTTGACATACTTGGACTGAGTGATAAAGATACCATCTTTCATTTGTTGAATCTGTAGTCCAATGAAGAACTTAATCTCTCTGATTAGTGACATTTCAAATTCCTTCTTCATCTCATATGCAAATACATGGCTCATCTTGTCATCTCCACCAAAAATTATGTCATCAATAGACACTTCACAGATCAGGATCTGATCTCCTTCTGACTTTAGATAGATATTTCTATCTTCACTTGTTCTTTCAAATCCAATCTTTACAAGATGTGAGTGTAAGCATTCATACCATGCTCTAGGTGCCTGTTTCAATCCATACAAGGCTTCATGTAGCCTACACACCATATCACTGTCTTCTAATAGGGAAAACCCATCTGGTTGTTCTATATACACTTCCTCTTCAAGTATTCTATTCAGGAATGCAGATTTTACATCCATCTGATACACTTTGAATCTCTTGAAGGCTGCATATGCAAGAAGCATTTGAACTCCTTCCAATCTAGCTACTAGAGAAAAGGTTTCTCCATAGTCTTCTCCTTCTTCTTGAGCATATCCCTTACATATCAGTTTGGCTTCATTTCTTACCATTGTGCCATCTTCATTCAACTTGTTTCTAAAAACCCATTTGGTGCCAATAACATTTTTATGCTCAGGTCTGGGTACCAAAGACCATATACCATTCTTTTCTATCTGGTCAAGTTCCTCTTCCATAGCCTTGATCCAGTCTTCATCTTTATGTGCCTTAGTCATGAGAGTGATTTTCGAGGCCATGGTCTCTGATTACGCGATTGAAACAGACTGGTAGAGATATTATTGAGAGATGTGGGTTGTCCTCTTTGTTGGACATGCCTCAGTATATCATTAATCGGGGTTTGTTGACATCGTTGGCAAAGAGGTGGCACAGTGACACAAACACCTTTCACTTGGCTATGGGCGAGATTACAGTCATTGTAGAGGACTGTTATCAGATTCTATGGATTCCTATGGTGGGAGCTCTATTGCCTTATGAGTATACCAAGGAGGATGGGACATAGGTGATTCACTAAATTTTCCATGATGATCAGATTTGTGGATATGAGATCCCTTGGCAAGAGTTCATAGATTTTGATTATGCCCCACTACCATCGGTACTGGCAGGTTTTGTAGGTGGCTTCTTGTGTCCCGACTGTAGGTCGAAGGGATTGGTAGTTGGATGGGGATTGGTTCTTGAGGATATGGTAACACAAGGTCGTAGGTTTGCTTGGGGGTCTTGCATGCTGGCCCATCTCTACAGAGACCTGCATAGGGTGGTGTATTTAGGATGCATCAGTTTATCAGTCGGGGTAACATTATTACAGGTGTGGGCTTGGGAGCTCATTCCCATAGCGAGGCCACTTATAGATAGGGATAGGCTAGTTGGTCAGGATTATGTATATGGATACATAGGGATCGTTGTCCAACGTAAGATGGGCAAACTAGAGAATTGGAGGAGGGTGTTGGATGACATTGATACGGTTATCTAGAGACCGTATATGGAGTGCAAGGTGTGGGCGGAGGACGGGCTAGAGATTCCCTATGTATATATGTCACGATACTTGATAGGACGGATGCCTTTTATCATTGAGAGTTTCTTACACAACCGAGTTCAGTGACAATATGGTCGACAATAGGGTATACCACAGGGAGCATGTTTATATGCTTGTCAGAGGTAGGATGTGCCAGAGTGGGGTCCGACTATTGATAGTGCAGTGGCAGTGGAGGAGTACATGCATTTGGCTGGATAGATATGGGACTACGGGTTCGGGGTGATAGATGCGGGGATGACGGAGGAGTTTGTAGTGCTCTTCATGGCCCATGTTGTAGCACAGATATCATATCCAACGAAGATGATTCCCACTTTTGATGATGATGAGGATGAGCAACCCGAGAGGCTAGGAAGACAGAGAGATGAGGGAGAGAAGCTGGAGGAGGGATATGGGGATGGTGGAGGAGATGACAGGGAGATGGGAGGGGAGGTTGTAGAGGGAGACAAGGAGATAGAGGAGGGGATGGAGGAGATAGAGGGAGGATTGGAGGAGGGGATGGAGGGAGGATTAAAGAAGATGGAGGGAGGAGAGGAGGTGGAGTAGTCAGGCGAGCAGTTGGTGAGGGAGGGAGGGGAGATTTGGTGGTTGGAGTTGGTGGAGTTGTTCGGGTAGGCAAGGTTATAACAGTTGTGGGTGGGATGGATGATTTTAGGTGGCTAACTCAGAGGAGGAGATCATATGTATTACCACCACCAGTGCCTAGGACATGGACAAGGATAGGGGGTACCACAACATAGGTACCCATCCAGATTCAGATACCCACCCATCGAGAGGATGCACATATTAGGTCCCTACAGTTGTCAGTGCAGTAGCTTCAGGGGTAGGTAATGGCACAACAATGTCAGATTACCACAGAGCGGGATACAGAGAGAGAGTGTCGGGGTTGAGCAGAGGAGCTTGCGCAGAGACTGCAAAGAGCGACATCGGGTGCCCTGATGTGGGACACACTGAGGGAGATACAATACACTACCATGGCAGTTGAGTACTATAGGTGGTTGTATGAGGACCTAGTCCCCAGAGAGCAGAGAGCTCCTAGTTTTAATGCTAGTCGGTCAGCTCAGATTCAGTCAAGGATAGAGAGCAGAGGTGTTACAGGGCCTTCTCGACATAATCCACCTGGAGATCCAGGAGTTGGGTCATCTGCTGCGAGACCATCAGCTTCAGGAGATAGTCATACCTAAGAGACTTGTCTCTATTGTATTTTGTTCATTGTGTTGTATTTCGACAGACATGACAACTTTTGTATATTTTGACCATTTTTGAGATATATATACGACACCAATTTTACAATCTACATGTGATGTGTTTATATGGATGATGATTATGCATTGATGTGATGGTTCTATGATGATGATGCAACTCTTAGATAAATGCTTTTGATATGATTATATGATTCATGATGTAATTATATGATTTGTGAGATGTATCTTGAAAATGAGATGTACGATAATGATATGCTGTGAGATGTATCTTGAAAATGAGATGTATGATAATGATATGCTATGAGATGTATCTTGAAAATAAGATGTATGATAATGATATGTTGTGAGATGTATCTTGAAAATGAGATGTATGATAATGATATGCTGTGAGTAAATGCAATTTTTACATGATATGCAACTAATTGATCATCCTCATTTTGTCATTTGTCATTCCTATATAGTCACATGTTTTTTCTTTCTTTGTGTTTTTCATCATTGAGTGATTTGATATGTTGAAAATTTATACAAGCATAATGGTACAATTGAACCATAATGACCTAAGAAAAATTTACCTGGAGTTTGATATGGCAAGATGGCACAAGCGTCGAGGTATAATTGAACCAAGATGACCTGAGTGTTGCTTGTGTATATACAGAAAAGATTGAGCCATTTGTATGCGCAAAGTGGAACAATGTCTTCAGTGATATGCTTCGAATCACGTCTCGAGACAAGTATTTGCACAGTACAAGTGATCGCCTCACAGACAAATTACTAAAAAATATTGGAGTCTCCAACCACTTTCTCTAGCTCGATGCATCGTTGAGAAAATTTAGGGGATCCAATAATTCAAAAGAGTTCAAGTGCAAAAAAAAGTCAAAATTTCATGCAAGATGTAAACAAATTATACTTCAGAAAATCATCCATCATGTGTTTTGAAGTTGTTTAATTGGATCAATGTTTTGTTTTCTTGGCTGCTAGAGTTTTGCTTGATAGGAATCTCTTGGCATGTTGTGATTCTTGTTTGCTTGTTTGCTGAAATGTTTGAAGTTAGAGGAATGCTGCCCCTAGTTATAGATACCGATTGATGTGGATATGTATAGTGATTAACAAGCCATGGTGGGATATGACGAATTGATATTCAGATGAGCAAGGACAGTGACTACGCTAAGTATGTCCTAGAAAATACTGTTTGGATAAAGTGTTGGGTGATGGCCAGTGGTTTTTTACTTGGGATACAAAAAGATATGAGAAAAGATAGATAGAGGATTTGTTCTCTTACAAGTAGCGCCTGTTGCCAGGTTTTCACCATTTATTTTTATTGCACCCTTTTTTGTTGTTTTTGATTTTTTTTGTGTTTTTCACTTTTTTCATGCATTAGACTACTCAAGTATAGTATTTCTTCAGATGGATATTGTTGGTTGGTTCATCGAGCATATCGCCTTCTGAAGTTGTTAGCTGATAGGCACCTGATCCATAGGTTGAGATAATGACATAAGGACCCAACTAGTTAAGTTCAAACTTCCCCTTCTTTTCTCGATCCTATTGATTTTTGGGATTTTCTTTGAGTACAAGATCACCGACTTTAAAATTCCTAGGGATGACTCTATGGTTGTAGCTTCTGCACATGCGTTGTTGGTATGATTTGAGGTGATTATAGGCATGTTGTCATTTTTCATCTAGAAGTTCTAGTTCTTGCAATATGTTTACTCGATACTCTTCATCTAGAATGAGACCTTTCGAAGATACTCTGAGTGATGGAATTTCTACCTCAAGATGTAAAATTGCTTCTAATCCATACACCAATGAATATGGTGTAGCTCCTATAGGTGTCCTAATGCTAGTTTTGTATGTCCAAAGTGTCAGATTGAGTTGTGCATGCCAATCGTTTCCTGCATCATTTCCTGTTTTCTTTAAGATTTTTAATATTGTTTTATTTGATGCCTCTGCTTGACCATTCCCCTGTGGGTAGTAAGGTGTAGAGAAATGATGTTAGATTTTGAATCATTCACATAGTTCTCGCACATCCTGGTTTTTGAAGGGACGTTCGTTATCTATGATGATAGAACTGGGAATGTCGTATCTGCAGATTAGATAATTAAGAATAAAAGAGGCAATTTGTTTTCTATTTACTGTGCTCATTGGGACTGCTTCAATCCATTTTATAAAATACTTTGTTGTAGTGATAATGAACTTGTGTCCATTTGAAGATGAAGGGTGTATTTTGCCTACTAAGTCAAGTCCCCACTGACAGAAAGGCCAAGATGTTGTAAATGGCTACAATTCCTGTGATGGTGCATGTATAAGATTGCCATGGATTTGGCACTTAGGACATTTCTTTGCAAATTGAAGTGAGTCTTTTTCCATCGTCGACCAGTAATATCCCATTCTTAGAAGTTTTTTAGCAAGATTAGGACCACTTGAATGTGTGTCATAGATACCTTTGTGAAGCTTGTGTAAAACAAAGTACCGTCTAGACCTTGACGGTAAAGGGTATCAATAGTTAGGGTATAACGGGTGGCTTGCCAAATAAAATTGCGCTTTTGGTTTTGAGATAGGTCAATGGGTAGGGTATTGGTTTTAAGATACTCATATATTGCTCCATATAAAGGAGAGTCTGAACCAGTTAAGGCATAGATAACATGGGATGCAGAATTGTCATAGGCTGGGGAAAACAGTTGCTCTACCAGAAACTCATGACTTTGTGATCCAGAATTTGTAGCAGTGAAGCGATAGTAGTCATTGCATCGACTGCTCAGTTGCCCAACCTGGGTATTTTCTCAAAGGTGATGTGTATAAAATATTGTTTGAAGTCATCCACCATTCTTTTGTATGGTAGCAGCTTGTCATCTTTTGTCTGATAGTCATTGTTGATCTGATTTATGACTAGCTGGGAATATCCATAGACTTTCAATTCTGTGATTCTCCATTCCACGACCATTTTGATTCTTGTGACCAGTGCCTCATACTCAGCAATGTTATTTGTGCATGAAAACATGAGTCTGTATGATCTTGGTATGGTGCGTCCTTCAAGAGTGACGAACAAGATGTCGGCACCTGAGCCATGTTGGGTATAGGAACCATCAAAGTACAGGGTCCATTGCTTGGTGGTAACAATAAGGACATCTCTGTTAGGAAATTCAACCTCCATTGGTTGCTTATCTAGTAGTGGTGCTTCAGCTAATTGATCTGCAATTACTTGTCCCTTGATAGCTCGATTCTCTATGTAGTGGATATCAAATTCGCTGAGAATCATGACCCATTTAGCTAGTCTGCCTATGAGAGCTGCTTTGCTGAGTAAATATTTGAGAGGATCAATTTTTGCTACTAGTTTGATTGTGTGAGCCAAATTGTAATGTCAGAACTTTTGAGAAGCAAATACCATAGCTAAACAGGCCTTCTCAATGAATGTGTAATTGAGCTTATAGCCATTTAAAGTTCTGCTGATGTAATAGATAGCTCATTCCTTGCGTTCTTGATCTTCTCGTGCTAATAGTGCCCCCAATGATATGTCTATTGTTGATATGTAGAGAATAAGCAGCTTTCCTGCTATTGGTGGTACTAGAACTGGTGGGTTCATTAGATATTGCTTGATTTGATAAAATGATTCTACACATTTGGTTTCCCATCTGAATGGTACATTCTTATGTAGCAAATGATTGAATGGTAGACTTTTATCTGCTAGTTGGGCAATGAATCACCTTATTAACTAGAGTCATCCTTGTAGAGATCTGAGTTGGCTAATGTTCTTAGGAGGTGGCATCTCCATGATGGCCTGTACCTTTGTTGGATCTACTTCAATGCCTTTTGTTGACACGATGTAGCCTAATAATTTGCCTGATGTTACCCTGAAGACACACTTCTTAGGGTTGATCCTGACTTGGAATTTCTCCAATCTTTCAAATATTTTCTCTAATATGCCCAGATGTTCTACCCGGGTAAATGACTTAGCCAGTAAATCATCCACATAGTCTTCCATGAAGGTATGCATCATATCATGAAAGTTTGTCGTCATTGGCTTGTTGATAAATTGCCCCAACATTCTTTAAGCCAAAAGGCATGACATTCCAACAATGTGTTCCCCAAGGACAAGTGAATGTTGTTTTATCTTAATCCTCTGGAGCTATCTTGATTTGATTATAGCTAGAGAAACCATCCATTAATGATAGCATTGCATGGCCTGCTGTGAGGTCTACAATTATGTCAATGTTGGGCAAAAGAAAGTCATCCTTTGGACAGGCTTTGTCAACATTCCTAAAATCTGTGCATATCCTGATGCTTCCATCTGGTTTTGAAACTAGCACAATGTTTGAAATCCATTCAACATAATCTATAGGTCAAATAAATCTGACATCTAAGAGTTTCTTTAGTTCAGCTTTGACCATTAGTGCTACATGCAGATTCATCTTTCTTAATTTTTGCTTGACTGGATTAGCTCCTGGAGCAATAGATAAGTGATGCATGATTAAGTGTGGATCAATCCCAGGCATATTTGCATTGGACCAAGCAAAATTGATTTTCTTTTCTTTGAAGAATTTGATAAACTCGGGTTTTTCTTCATCTGTTAGAGATTCTGCTAGGTGTATGTTTTTGGTTGCTTCTTTTGTACCAATGTTGATTGATTGAGTGGGCTCAATCAATATGGGTGATCACTCTTGATAGTGTTCAGGAAGAGTGTCAAGTCTCCCATCCTTAGGTGCCTTACAAAGGTTTTCACCCTCAGATGCATCCTTTATTTTTACTTTTTTGTGATCTAGTGCTGCCATTGACTGGTTTTCAGCATTAGATCCTTTATTTCTTTCATTTTGGTGACTAAGAGACTTGGCATTCTCCTGATTGCAGATGTCATTGTTGACATTGCACACTCCAATGAGAATTGAAGGTGATTGAAGGTGTTGTCATTGATGGCAACTTACTAGCAACCTTATGGATATCTTCAGGCACCGACACCGACACTGGCAGACACTTCACCGGCAACAACAACAATGTATATCGGCATCCCAGCCGATAGGAATAAAGTTTTGTTTATTGTATTTAATTGTAATATCTTTTGTAAGCCGACATGGCATATTGTAATAGACTCATATATGTATGAGGTCTTGTAAATCATTTTGAAAAAGTGGAGAATAGTGATGGGTGGACATATGATGGTAGAAGTGATAAGCGAATATTAAGGCAGATTTTGTATAAGGGTTTATGATTATAGTATGAGCTTAAACCGGTATTGAACCTAGCATGGCAGATGTTGTTTTGTAGTTGTACACTATATTGGATTTTCATAATCCATTTTATAAGTCAGTGAGACTTCCTTTTGTAATTGAGTAGTAAGCTCTAGGCAGTTGGCCTTTCTGCATGTGCAGACCCCTCTTATAAGTAATATCCATTCATTGGCCAGTGAGTGAATATTGTGGGTCACAAATCCCACACCGGGTTTCCTTGTTAAACATCTTGTGTTATGGTGTGCTTTCTATGTTGTCTTTACTGTTCATATTTGCTGCATTAATTCTTGTTTACCGGTACATTGTTTTGGAATGCAAAATACTTAATAAGGTTAAATATTCTGTTAACCAGTTAGATACTGATTCACCCCCCCCTCTCAGTATCTTTGGGACTATCATCAATCCTAATAGTCATTACTTTGTTTGTCGGTAGAGTCTATTTCTGGGTTGACCGTACATAGGTAATGGATAATGGAGTCGTCATCTAGGAAAATAGGTATGTCATGGTTTTTAGGTTCATCCCAGTCTATGAGATCAGGAAATACAAGCAGCAGAGAGTCATTGGGTGGGTCAAGTTCGGCTGCAGTAAGTGTCATGATAGAGGTATCGTTAAGGTTGGTTGGGATATGGATAAGTTAATGATATTGTCAAGGTCTTCGATGGTATCATCTTCTGTGT
The DNA here is from genome assembly GCF_030272615.1 of Cryptomeria japonica. NCBI lineage: Eukaryota > Viridiplantae > Streptophyta > Pinopsida > Cupressales > Cupressaceae > Cryptomeria > Cryptomeria japonica. Next base: position 318,703,007 of record NC_081411.1, read on the forward strand.
AGACTTGCTTCTAATGTCACTGCTCATTTTCTTTGGCTTCGTAGATATGTTGTGGAACAAATTCAAGTAGTCTAGACTATGTGCCTTGTCCTTCTTGAGAAAGGGGTGTATGAATAGTACTCTCAGGAATATCTTCAGTAACATTTGAATAGTTGCCCCATTCATAGTCATTAGAATCAGTCTTAGAAGTATTGTCCCAGAGTTTTTTAGTGCTGCTGACAGGTATGTTGTAAGGTGAAAAGAGATCCCTGATGATTGATACCAGTCTGATAGTTTTCTTTGATTCTGTATCAGATGTTGCTTGTACTCTTTGCATTTGTTCATATATTGTTTCTCCTTAGGGAGTAGTGATGTCTTCAGGGGGTAATTCTGCCTTGTTTGAAATAGGTTCCTGAACGTGGTGTACTTTTGCATAAGATGCTTCTTCTCTTTGAATTGCCAACTCTTCTTATTGTTTCTCTTTTTCTTGGTATTCTCGCTCTTTCCTTATTGTTTCTGTTGATTCGTGTAGTGCCTCCTTCCATGAGTCCTCCTTGTTTTTTTCTTTGCTTTCCACTAAGGTTTTTGATATTTATTTGGTTTCTGCTTTGCGGGTAGAGTGTGTCCATAGCCCAATCCTATTTTCTCTCTAGAAAACTGTGAAGGAGGATCCAATGGTTCTGTGATGCCTTCTTGATGCTTGCCTATAGGTCCTTTTCCATTGTACCCCATCCGTTGCATGATCAGGTATCCTTTTCCATATTGTTATGTTGGTATAGTTACTTCCATAGTAGTAGCTTTTACTTCTTCCTCATCCTTGTATAGCCAACTAAGGATGTCCTTCTCTTTCAATTCATGTGCTAGTGTGCCCAATTAGATAAATTTGCCATCAAACTTGGTGATGGGATGTGTTGCTTGATGTGTTGATGCAGAAGGCTACCCATGAGTTTTTGGCGATGCTGGTAAGTTGGTTAGACACATGGGTTCAAAAGAGTATTCTCCCATGCCTTGCTCTTTGATTTTCATCTTTTGTTTGAAATCCATGGATAAAGATTTGAGCTTTTTTTGATGATGATTTGATGCTGAGGAAGTTTGTTTTTCCATGTTATGTGGAACCAAGCTGTCTTGGGCTGCCCCCATAGCATTGCAATGTTGAAAGGGGTTATTACCCACTGATATAGAAATCTCCTGCCCATTATATGGGAATTTGACATATTGGTGGTAAGTTGAGGGTACTACTTGCATTTCATGTATCCAAGGACAACCCAATAAAGTATTATATGTGAGATCTATGTCTAAGACTTGGCACATAGTGTCCCTTTGTATCGGTCCTACTTGAATAGGTAATATAATTGTTCCCTTGGATGATCTTTCTTCATCATCATATGCTTTGATGGTTATCTTTTTGTGTGGATCAATAGACTGCTTAGAGAAGCCTAATGCACATATAAGTTTTAAGGTGCAGATATTGAGCCCAACTCCTCCATCTATAATACTCTTTTAACTCGATGCTTGTAGACTAAAACTTCAATGTGAAGGGGAGTATTATGTGGATGGCTCAACAAGATATTATCAGGCTTAGAAAAGGTGAGATTATGAGGCCCTGTCATGTGAGCCACCATTGCTTGAAATTTGTCAATATCCAGATCTTGAGGTACATTTGTTTCCAATAGTGCTTGTTCCAGGATGTCTTTATGTTTTGGTGAAAGTTTTAATAACTCAAGTATGGATATTTGAGCATGAGTTTTGCGCAGTTGACTTACCAAATCATATTGAGTCTTGGGGATAGTGGTTGTTGTTGATGTATGTCCTTTCAAGACATATTTTTGAGCTCTGGTGGTTACATTGATCGATTTATGTTCGTGTTTGTCTTTGATTTTAATGACATTTACTTGATTGTCATATGTTGATATATGATTGATGGTGTTATTGTATATGTGATTAATGTGAGCTCCTCATGTATCATTTGATGACGAAGCTCCATCCTTGTTGTAATTCAAAAGAGATTTTTAAAGGCACCATGATCACCATTTGTCTTGAGACCATCAACCATTAAATCACCTCTATCAATCATGTCTTGAACTATTTTTTAAGTCTCATGCAATCATTTGTTTGATGTCCTTTGTTTTGATGAAAATCACATAAGTGTGAGTCATTCCACCAAGGTGGTTTGACCTGGGGTTCAAAGTTGTTTATAGCTAGTAATGTGATAATCTTGTTTGCCAGGAGTTCTTAGAATGTTGATTCTAAGGATTGCCCTAATGGTGTGTAAATGCGTTTATTTGGAAAGTTGTTGTTGTTACCCCTTGAATTTGGATTAGGACCTCGATTTGTGTTGTTGTTTTGGGTATTGTTGGTGTTGTTTGCATTTGAAGGTTTTGGATTGGTATTCGGTGCATAAGTGTTAATGCCTTGGTTAGCACCCTTTTGATTCTTGGTACCCTGAGGATTACCTAATAAAACCAATACTGGTTGTTTAGATTTTATATCATTGGCATCAGTTCCTCCCTCATTACCAACGTTTTTGTTTTTGGTCTAGAACCTGGATTTGTCTAAGTTGTTGTTTTGTTCTGGTTATTGAAATGAGAGTTGGATGAATTAGTTCCTTTTATGAAGAACTTCAATGTTCCTTTCTTAATACATGCCTCCTCTACTTGGATTCCGTTTTCGATCAACTTGGTAAAAGATGGTATGCATTGGAGCTTGAGTATGTAACTAATCTCACTATTCAGATTGTCGATGAAAATTTCCATTTTTTCCTTTTCGGGCACATCTTGAGGATATCTCGAAACCATCTGTCTCCAATGTTGAAGAAACACCATGAATGTTTTATTGTTTTTCTATTTGGTATTACAGACATCTAGCATGGTGATTGCATGTTGAATATTGTAGGAGTATTGAGTGATGAATTTATTGACGTAGTCATCAAAGGATCTGAGAGGAGTTGTGAGTTTGGATAACCACTCCATTGTTTTTCCCCCAAGCTTCTTGGGAATAGCCTCATCAAATAGGTGTCATCATGGGAAAATTCAAGGCTCATGGTACAAAACTCCCGAACATGATCGCGAGGATCGCTCTTACCATCATATTTGTAAATTTGGGAATATCTGAATTCGGGGGAAAAGGTATCATGTTTAACCTTCTGTCAAAAGGGTAAGGACAAATTTTGTTTAAGGAATACCGTATTGTTGTCCCTTGTTGCATGTGTTGTGTAAGAGCAACCAAGGGCGCATTCGTTTGCCAAGTGAAGAGTTCTTCCCTTTCGTTATCCCTAGTTCAGGTATGTGTGTGTTCTGGCATGTTTGGCTCAGGTATGTTTTTCTCAAGGTCACGTTCTTCCTCTTCTCTTTGTTGTTATTGATAAGTATAATTTTGAGACCTTCTTCTAAAGATGTCAGTATTGAAGTCTTTAGGGATCCTAACTCCTTTTCTTGTTAGCATGAGCAAGTATTTTTCTTTGTCGACCTCTATGAGTCTTTCCATAAGTTTTTGAAATGAAGCGCTTTCTTGACATTCTTGGAGGAGCTCCTCAAAAATCTCTATCTTCTAGATTTGGATACTCGAAAGGATTTGATAACCTTCGACCCATACTGGACTCTGGTTGTTGTTTGCTTTGCTTGTTTCGTTGAGAGCAAGTGACAATGGACATTTAGCAGAAACTTTATGTGACAAAGGGAATTAATTCCTCTTCTTCGTGTTATTCAGGAGTTGGTGGTTCAAATCGAGGTATGTTATAAGTGATGCAAACTTCTGAAAAGAAAGTTGGATTGATCTTTCCTCTATGATATAAGCGTTGGTTGAATGCTGATTTTTGGCAAAAAGATCTACTTCTCAATGGCTCTTCATCAAATTCATTTGACTTGTCTTAAAGATATAATCGCATATGACAGAGAAATGTGCAATGAGATTTGAAGAGTTGGCAATTGATGTAGAGAAATCTATTCCGTTTAGCAAGTTTCTGGGAACTAGGTTGTTGTTTCTTCAACTTAGTGTTGTGATGAAGACTTTTTCTTCTCAAAATATGAGGAGTGGTCACACACAGGTGATCAAGGGTTTTCTTTGATTTGGTTGGATTATGATACTTTGTTTGAAAACTTAAGCCTACTTTTATTAAATGAAGGTTTAGATGACCCCTCACGACAAAGTGCGTCAAATGATATGGAATTAGAGTCTTCCTGATATGGAAACTCGATTTGACAACTTAGGTTTAAACTAAGTATGTTTTGATGATGGAATCCGTTTAATTGGTGGATCTTTTGATTAGTGTGATGATGTTACCAGATTTTGATAGGAGAAAGTGCTATCCCTAGCTAGTTTTAAATTTTTGACAACTTTTGTTCTGAGAATGAACTGTTTGATTGTTTGATCATTTGGAATAGTTTTTGATGTTCTAACTCAAGTTTTGCTTGATGAAGTCGACTGAAGATCCAAAAGGGTGTTTGAAACTGATGTTAAATTTTTTCAAGAATATTTAGTTTTACTCTTTGTTTTTCACAGTTTTATCTATGCGCTAAGACAGAGACTGGATGCGCTAAAGTTTGACTCAGATACGTTGTTTAAAACCACCAATGCACTAGGGTTCCTGTGTTATGCGCTAAACCAATGTTTAGACTTTTGCTATTCTAGGGATGGTTGTGCACTAATATGTCCTGAGAATGCGCTAAAGTTTAGACTCAAAGCGCTACAGTTTGCCCCTAATGAGCTAGGCTGATGCTTCAATGCACTAACATGTCCTTAAGAAGTGCTAATGTTTAGTTGCCAAATGTTCAGACTGTTATGCACTAAAATTTGCTTCTGATGCACTAGGATGTTGATCCTATGTGCTAAACTGATCTGTTTTGTTTTGTTTTTTAGTTTTTTCTAAAATTTTTAACACTTTCTCAACTTTGATAGATGATTTTCTGAAGTATAAAATGCAAACACAACATGAAAAAGACAACCATTTTTGCCTATTCTAAACAAAGAGTTCATGTTCTATGAGGATGTGTTCAAATACCCAATATTTTCATAGGTTTGGATACAAATAATACAATTCAGGCATACTCTTTATTCAAAGGTCATCAACATTACCATAGCCCACTAGTCTTGATACTTCGTCAGCTCAAACAACCATGTCACCCCTTAGGGGGCGCCCATTTTTTTATCTTTTGCTAGAAATTAACTCAAAGTGAATTGCTTCACAATTGAGTAGCTATCTTGGGAGATATATGGTGAGTAATCTTGGGGGTGAATTATTCCCCACCCTTGCACTATGATATTGAAGATGTCTAGATACTGACTCAGCTCAAGGTTTCTATTTCTAAGGTTTATAATCAAGCTTTCTTTTCTGTCGTTAGTGATAAAATCCCTCAAGAGGCTTCCCAACCTTTAGAACAAAGACTTTATGTATCGTAAAGATATTGGGGGAAGGCTAATCGCTGAGCAAAACTGTTGAAAGGGACTTTCGTCACCCTCCACTTTTGATTATAGGGGGTTGGAACACTTGGCGATAAAGTCATTTCCCACTTAGGTCATTCCCCTCTCATCGACCATTTAAATGGCGCTCTAAGAGCAACTCGGGAGGGTAGGCCTACTAAAGGTTGTAAATGCTTGAAACACTGAAAGCATAAGAGTGGTTTGGCTTTTTGGTCACCCAGTTAAGGGGAGAGCATATACCTTCCACTTTCGAGACAAGGCACAAAATGATTCTTTTTAATCCCACAATTCAGTTATTTGCTAATTCTAGTGGGAGATGTTGCTCCAAAAAGGCATGATGTTCTTTTTAACTTCCAAATCAGTGATTTTTTAAGCTAATTAATGAAATCCAAGTCAACAAAGCAAATTTTCAAGATGGTCAACAAAAATGAATTCGATAGGGGAAAGATTTCCCTCTTTTGTTTTATCTAGAAGTTGAAAACAAGTGAGGTTCTTTAACTTATACAAGAAAATGTAATGGATCCTTTTAGACACCAAAGGATGGTGAGGTTCTTTTTAAGATTTTGCATAAATAAAGGTTGTCTTGTTCTTTTTGAAACCCCAAAATGAAGTGTTTTTCTCTTCCTATGAAAGCAAAGTAAGGTTTTGTTTGTTGTTCTTTTTAAGTACTCCAAAAGAAAATGAGTTCAATTTTACTAATGAGGAAATGAAGAAAACTTTCAATACCTAACTTAACCAAGTTAGAAATAAAAATTTAATCACAAGCCTAAACTTAGTAAAAGGAAAATCTCCTGATCCTGCAAACAAACGTTAGTTGCCTACAACAAAAACCAGTTAGAAAACAAAATTTTAAAGGTCGACTTTTACAAGTCTAATTTTTTTGTCTCTGTTACAATTTTGTTTTTCTTTCTGTGTCTGTCATGTGCTAATCTATAGACCAGATGCGCTACAGAATGGAACTTATGTGCTAGCAAAAAGCCCAGATGTGCTACGTTGTTGTCTTAATGTGCTACACTGATGTTTTAAAGCGCTGAGACCTACAGGAAATAGCAGAAATGTTATGCACTAAAGTTAAGTCTGGATGCGCTAAAGTATGGTATCAACGTGCTAAATAGTCAGCAAGATGCACCAAAGGAGAGACCAGATGTGCTAGAGAATGATATCCACGTGTTGATTCAAGTTTTTTGCATACCTACCAAGTTAGTCCTGCATCAAAAATGATTTGATAAATGGGTTCGAGCCCCACGGTGGGCGCCAGAAATGTATGCAAGAAAATTGGTTCAATGAAACAAATATTATAAATTCAAGACTAGTCCACACACTAATGGGACTCTTGGTGCAAGTTATGGAGCTGTATGGAATAGATCAACTTCCCAAGGGATGTTCCATTGCTCTCTATCTCACAAGACCCCTTAAGCCAATGCCTTTTCTCTCAGCTCACTGAGCAAAGTGACTTAGGGATGACAATCATGAGAATGAGGGATGTTTGATCAATCTAACATGAATGCAATCCTAATGTGCATGATATTAACAAAAGATGAACTAAACTAGCATGCATATGATGATAAGATGAAAGAACTAGTAAAAGAACTATCCTAACATGATATACTAGCTTAATATGATTATTATGATAAAGAGAAATACTTCTAAAATGCTTATTAGACTATTTCTATTCAAAGAGGGATTAAGATGCTTGATAAAAATGAGTATAGATTAGATGCATACAACTTGGATCCTAAAATGATAGAAGAATGACTCTATTTATAGGGAAAATAGGGCAATGAAGGGTCAAGATTGGATGATCCTATCAAGGGTTGGGGTTGAAAGTTATCAATCCATGTTTACAATTCTCACCAATGAAATGGTGACAATTATCAACATAAGATTGCTTGAGAGGAGATGCAAGAAGCATTAAATTCTTGAGAAGACCTCATGGTTATCTTAGAAGGTAAGGGTTAAGGTTAGGTTAAGATTACCCATTGGATAAAGCTTTTACCCAAAGGATAAACTCTTGTGCAAGCGTTAAATGGATAACCAAGGTTAAGGCCATCAATGCTTGATGAGACCCTTGGGTTAGATGAGGGTTGAGTTAGGCAAAAAGTCTCCAACCATGTAAGAAGGTTGAGTTAACCATTAATGGTTTGGAAGACTTTGGAGGTTATGTTGTTGAGGACATAAAGTCTTTAATGGTTACTGAAGACTTTAGGGGTTTGAGAAGTGACTTCCCTTTGCTTAGGGATGTGACAATATTTAGTAGATGGCTTAGGATAATTTAGAAGTGATTAGAATAATTTAGAAGAGTTTTTAGAGAAGCAAGTGGGAGATGTAGGAGAATGCAAGTGGATGGAGAGTAATTTTAATTAAAATAAATTGCTTTATTTCAACAAAATAGATGCAAGTGGGGGATTTAAATAAATTAGATTTATTTATTTGAAATGAACAATTTAATAAATATAAATTTAATTAAAAAGAGTAGAAGGGGGTTTTAATTAAATGATATGAAAGGCCTAGGTGAATTTAATTAAATAAATTGAATAACTTATTTAATCAAATAGATGAATGTGAATGCTTCGATTAAATTAAATTTAATTAAATAGAGGAATGAGAATAAAATGAACATTAAATATTCATTTAGGAAAGTGGTCATTTTTATACATCTACAATTACCTATAAAAGCATAAAGATATTGTCCTTTATTGTTACCCATCCCAATAGTATGACTTTTTTCCTTTTAAATTTTTTATTGTTTTGAATTGAAAGAAGAAGATTAAGCAGACATTGTAAAAGGCAAACTAATTTTGTTCTTCACAAAAAGATGTTTCAATTCATCAAGGTCCTTCTTATAACAGTGATATGCTTCATGTCTATAATTATTACAATATGCATAAGTAGGCTTCTCCTTCTTAGATGATTCTACCTTAGAAGAGGAACTTTTTTGTTCTTCTATGTAATTAGATATGGATTGTGTGTTCTCTTTCTTATCAGTAGAATACTTCTCATCCTTTATAACCAAAGCTTGGAATATTGTTTAAACTATAAAGCACCCATTTGAATAAGTTTATCTTGCTCCCCAATGTGTTGAATGGAAAAATTCTCAAAAGAATGTATATCAAAATTACTCCTTAAGGCATTCTTTGTAGCATAGAAAGTAGACACAAACACTGAATATTCAAGTCTTAACTTTGAGAGAACACTTAACAATAATTGTATATTTAATTTTTTAATTTCTTTGTGATTTAAATTTGGTGATGAAGTCTTCTATGTAGTCAAAATTACATGGATTTATTTATTTTCCAACAAATATACCTAAATTTCATCTATTTGCTTGATCAATGTTGTTAATGTATCCCACATAGTCATGGGTATATCCAAGTTCTCAATGAGAAACGATAACTTGGGAGAGACATATAATCACAAATAGCCAATCGATTGTTCACTCTTAGTCAACCACTTATTCTTTTAGTTTCATCATCTTTCAATTCACCATCAAGCCCATGAGCTATCTAAATACAACCTCTTAACTCTTAGCAATTTGTTTCTTTTTTATTTATGTTTATGATAGTTGTAAGCTATTAGACATGGAATTAAATATTGCTCCATGATGAAACAAGAAGGAAAAAACACAAATAACAAAGAACAGAATCACAATCACAAGAATATTCCCCCTCAAATTCACTCCATTTAAGACCCCTTGGCAATATACATAGAGCTTGGCATTTTATGATTAGTGCGATTAAAAATGTCACTCACCCAATATAGTGAAGTGGTATTGATCTTGGTGCAATGTTTAAATGCCGAAATTGGTTATAGAAATGAATTATTATTTTTTTATAAAATGAGATCAATCTAATCACATCATTGTAAAGTACAAGGAAAATTATGCATTATGACCACAAAAATGTTATCATAGGAACAAGAATAGAGCCCCAAAGGTTCCTAAAATGAGAATTACTTAGCAGCACCTATCAAAATCTACATTTAAAAAAAAATCTAATTACCAAAATTAAAAAAATAATTATACCATGACAAAGAGATCAAACTTTTGTCTCAAATAAAAAAACATTTTTTTGAAAATTAAAGAGCCTAAACCCCAAGTTACGAGCCTTCAAAGATTGACTACCAAAATAAAAAATCAAATGGAGAGGGGATAGGTTTGAGGGGTCAGTTCACTGACATCATGTTAATATCATGCTCACATCAACATTTTTGCTAAAATAATACCCCCACTCACTAGAATATACTTCGTGTCAAAAATATTCTTTTTAGCAATCAAAATATATCTTTTATAGGACAAAATCTTTATGGAATTGTTGGTATCTTTTTAAGGTTGAAAAAATGTTCAATAAGAGAATTTTTTTTAATCCTTAAAATGTTCTTTTTAGATACCAATTTTTAAATGGTTGAGATTTTTGTCATTACTTATGGTAGAGTCACTGTCCATGGGGTCACATGAGGAATACAATTGCCAAGTGACAAAATTGAGCTTGCAACATTCCCTAGAGATATTAGGTACTTTGAAGTACCTTATGATCTATAGATACATCATTTAAAAAAAAAAAATTAAACTATTATTTTTTAAATAGTGCCTAGTAAACTTTTTAATGTGATTGGTGATGATGGCACGACACATCTTTTGGCTCCACATGAAACACTTTTGACCTAAAGATATGAACTGGTAAGATCACAAATAGGGGACATTATCTCCATTTATCAAAGCTAAGGATCTAACCCACAAGCACACTAGATCAACAAAGGCACAATCCTATGATCACAATGGCCCAATAGGGGTTTGAACCTTGGTGGCGACAATAACACCACCACTTAACCAATACACTTTGGGAAGAACCCAAAAAATCTAAAAATTAATTAAAAATGTTTTTTTAATAAATGAATTGTACCTTTATATAGACTACTGCAATAATGATGACAATAAATAATCTTTTAGATTTTGTGGATAGGTGAATCTATATAGCTAAGGAGGGGAGTTTTTCTTTGATGGACTTAAGAAAAAGTGTCCAAATTTGATGAATTGACAGTCAATATTTAGGTTCTTAGGATTTCTATATGTGATTGTAGGGTCATATTTGTCCTAAAATGCTCCAAATTTGCAATTACCTTTTGAATTTGATAAACATCGAGCCCAACTTTAAGCCCTTATATATTTGACCTTAAAATGTTTGATTTAGATGAAACAAAAGGAAAAATGACTTTCTTGGACACCTTGAACTCAATTGACATTTAAAAATATGAGTTCACTACCTCCATACTTAAAACCCTTATAGATTTGACCTACAATACAAAGCTACAAAGATGAACCTCCTAGAACCTGGTATTTCCATCACTTATTTTTTCTAATTCTCTTTTAATGTAAGAGAAGAGCATACTTAAAATTTTAAGATCTACCTAGATTTGCACCCAAGATCTCTCAAAAACACTAACCAAAGACACCCAAAATGTTATGATACTATGTAAGAGTTGGCTATGGATATGGCCACCCAAGATCTAAGAGGCCTAATGGAAAGCACAATGAAATGAAAAATCAATATGACAAGAATAAATTGTACATTCTTATTAATGAATGTAAATATATAATGATGATCAATTCAAATTACAAAGGGAACCCCTTTATTATATAGGCTAAGGTGAGACATATGTTATCATAAGACTATGACAAGTTTCTTAATCTTATAATATAAGATATAAAGTAATAAGCATGATATATGTACTCCAAGTAAACTTAAGTCATAAGGTGTGAAAAGGATGTAATAATAGAATTGATTAGGTAATACCCCTATTTAAACCAATAAAAGGTGCTACCATTTATCATAGTGATGTGCTTTATATTAGAATTATGGGAAGTGGAGCAAGCAAGAAATTTTTTTGCAGTAATAAAAAATAGAATTAGAGCTCCCAAAAAATGTGATGCCACCTTTCCATAGGCATTACCTACTCTATAAATGGTCACTACAATGTTTGAGATGCATGTATATGGATAGGAATCAATCGTCATTTAGCAAAAAACTTTGTAGTAGTTGAAAGATGAGTTAACCAATATTTCAAGCTATAGTTACAATAATAATTTTTTCGTGTACTCTCTTTATTAAAACTTTAGCTTGCATGCTAATTGTTTGAAAAAATGTAATACAATTTATGATGATAAAACCCATTGCAAGGGTTTGTTAACTACTCACATGTTTTAAAATTATTTGGACACTTGTTTGTAAGGATCTCTATTACTTCAAGAAAATTTGGCAACTCCTAAACATTAAAATAATAAATAATTGAATAGTTTTATACTCCACCAATTGTTTGAAGGAATGTCTATAAGCTAAAAGTTGGAAAAGTGGTAAGTTAAAAAACTGGTCGGGACATTACAATGGTATTAGAGCCAAAATTCTTGCCAATCTATAGGTAGTCAGTATTGCTTGCATATCAACATTAAATAGTTGTCTACTGGTGTTTAACTGGTTTATGATAATTTTGGCAAATTGTAGATTAGTGTTTAGTGGCTAAAGAAATATGAACAAATTTCTATAATCTATGATTAATCTATTCTAAGTATTTAGAAAATAGTGTAAGGACCCAACAACATTGATAAGGGAGAAGGATAAATGGGACTATTAACATGAGGCTACCAAAATTCTTGATCAATATCAAGAATTATCTGGTGAGTTCAATACCAAGTTTCTTTTGATGATTACTTGAAGTTACTTGAAGTTGTGGAGAACCCAAGGAAAAAGAGGGCCTTTATGAATATGTAAGAAGATCAAGAATGAATGATGATGTTTATCTTATAGATATGCCAACAAAATAAGATAAATATCCAAAATTTCCATATTAGAATATGAAAAATATCCATCATTGCAAAGTACATATGAAGTGGAATTTTGTGACGTTCAATAAGAGAACATTTTAGATAAAAGTGATGTCAAGGATCATCCACAAAAGAAGAGGAGCATGCATTTTTTCCTAAGAGTGGTGAGAAAAAAATAGATAGGTACACATAATTCTTTGATGAGAGGTAGGTTCACCTAGAGAATTCAATAGAAGGGTGTGCTAGTTTTTAACCTACAAAAATTAGCAAATCAACAACTATTGATGATTCATAACATGAGAATAGTGGTATCATGTCATCTTTTTAAGGAATGTGCAAGACAAAAATCCAAAGAGGTAATTGATTTTGAAAGTCATGTTGCTCCTATAAATAAAGAAATTCAAAAGACTTACTACGTGGAGAGGAAATTCAGATTGCAAAAAAAAAAAAAAAGGCTTGTGTAAGAATTCAAGAGTCATCTCTTGGTTATTGTTGATAGAAAAACCTTAACCCAAATGTAAGGTTATTATATCATATGTAGTCAACCTTGGTGTGATGCAATAAAAAGGGAGAACTTATATTTACTATAAGTATAAACCAATTTATCATAAATTACACACATTCATATTTACACCAATAACATAAAAAAAAAAAGTATATAGTTTAATGTCTTATACATGCATTATATATTTCTATCATGATTCATCCATATATACGTCACACTTCCTTATTCTCACACATATTTACTTCATATCATTTTGTATATATTTTCACATTCTTCCACATTACTCTTGTTACCTATTTTTTGGGGGCAAAAAATAGCCTTCCAAAGGATCCTAGGTCTAAGATTTAAGAGAAAAGATTTTAAAGGTGTTAAAGATAAAAAAGAGGAAAAAATCAATTCAAAACACCTTTGATTATTTGTCAAGGTAATTAATAAGGCAAAGTTTTTATTTTGAGCCCTAAAAGGTCCTCCGAAAGATGTTTTCCATGTTGAGAAGATTCCATTTAATGGTTTGTAGGGAAATAGAATTAAAAGAGAAGTTAGACTTTACATGTAGCATGAGGAAATAAGAATCTAAGATTGCATTAACATGTGTTATACTCCTCTTCCATGTATCAATGATCAAACTAGGGTTGGTTTGAGAAGATCCTAATTTGTATGCAAAAAGAAAAGCCTTATCTCTACTGACAGTTTCTTCCCATGTAGGCTTTAGACAATGCATAATATCTCTAACAGGAGTTTAACAAAGAGTTTCAGCTCTGCAATGTGTGTTTACCCTCAGTCAATAGAAAAAAAGAGAGGCTTGAAAAAAAATAAGATTCATCATGCAAACTCCTTGTATGCCATAGGTTTTCCTTATTCTTCACTTGCCTTCCGTCAAGAAGTGAGGTTGATTTGTGCATTTGAAGAGTTTTTTTTCTATTATGTTTTCTTGGAAATGTAGCAGTCTTAATAGGAGGGAGGATTTTGACACTTACCCAACCAATATAACATTTTTCAATCAAAACCCTAAAGAGGATGCTAGGCCCATGAGCAACTAAACTAAACAAGTAAACATGGAAGATCTTTAAGCAAAGGGTTCATATATACAATGCCTTTATAGACCTTTGAGATCATGCATTTAAAGATTGATTAAGGAGAAATGTTTGACAACCTAAGCATCAAAAAATAAATCTACAGAAGCTTCAATAAAGATGAGGGGTACAATAAAAAGATAGCAAAATAGAGGTCATGCCTTGCATCATCTAGAGGAGATACATGGCAATGAAAGCTTTTCACAGTGGTAGTCATAGAGGGTTTTAGGATTGATCATTGTCATAAAAAGAGAAATTCAGAATTCTTGGCAAAGTATTAGACCAAAGCATAGGAAGAACCATGAGTAAAAGAGTAATGAACACTCAAAGCAAGGGTCAAATACATAGAGATGACTATCTTAATAGTCTTGAGCTTAAAATCTGAAAAAGAGGAACAAGAAAACCTCCCAAATATAGTGATTTTACTCACTGTCAAGAACATCAAAGGATGGTGTTTTGTCCACTTTCTAGAAGAGAATCCAAAATACAGTCACCATCAAGTGGATACAAGGTTAAATTGGATCATAGAAAGGTAAGACAACCCATTACTTCAAGAGCCACAAACAACCATTGTTATGGCAAAGGCATAGGGCTGTGAAGATTGAATAGTGGCAATCATTCAAAGCCTATGCAAATAGAAAAAGTCATGTAAAGATAGAGATCAAAGAGAAGTAACATGGTAGTCATGAATACTGCTGATATGGTTGAGCTATGACAATTACAAAGGTGAGGACACCTATTTTGAATAGGACAGTCTTAAAACTATGACAAGACATACATAGTTTTTAGTGTTGAGCTCACAAAATAAGTGAGGACCCATGGTCATGAGTTACAAAATCAAGGACATAGAGTGGAGATCGCATCTAAAGATGTAGTCCTTTGGAAGCCTGAAATAGTAGGGTGAGGAAAAAAGTGAATGAAGAAGCTTGTCACAAAGACATGAACACAAGAATAATGCTTGGTATTTTGTATTAGAAAGTCCTAGTGATGGTGCTTAATCATCAATCCTACCAAAGGACAAGTACAAACAAAATAGTGAGCAAAGATTAGAAGATCAAAAGCCTATATAAGGCATGCTACAATGTATTCAAGACTAAGAGATTTGGCATATAAGATTAATCCAAAGAAATTTGCAAGATCCAAATGTTGTCAAAGATTCATTAAAATAAGGGTATCAAACCACATTCAAAATGTAGTTAAGAAGTAGTCTCATAAAGCAGCGATACAAAGACATCAAAGATCACAATCCAAGATTCATTCAAGAGCATTTATGAAAACAAAGATCACACCCTTTGAGAATGAAGGCTTTAACCATTATATGTTGCAGTCAAGAGGGACAGGGTCAAAAGAGACAAAGGATTACAGTAGACAATCAATACCCTTTAACACAATCCACACCTTGAAGAGGATCACAAAACCCTTGAGAATAGTAGCAGTCCTAAAGAGTAGTCAAAGACCATGGTACAATGACTACCTAGAGGATAATACAATCATGTAATTATAAGGGACATAACAATAATAACAAGATCATGAGCAACAATATTGTTTGTCTTTCACCATGCAAGCGCTATACAATGAAGGTATGAAAAAGTAGTCATAGTGGCAAAGCTTTAGTAGGGTAAAAGAATAGTGGATCATAGTCATTCATGAATACAAGCATCAAATACTAACCACTTGTTAACATAAAAAGTTGTAGTGATAAGATCATTATCAAGATATAGAGTTAATTTCCCTATGACAAGGGTGATAGCAGACAAAGCAAAGATGACACTGTCATATGATTATGATAGTTTCAAGGACAAAACAAATACTAGATCACAATCCTCAATGACAGTCTTAGAGATGAGACAACTCTTCATAGCATCAATGACAGTCATAGTTAAAGTGCAAATTGCTTAAAGCAATATCTAAGATTATTAAGATGATAGTATGATCAATGAATGCGATTATCTAGTCCAACGACAAATCTAAACCAATGAGTAGAGAAACAATAGTTATATTGTATGGTGACAATAAGGAAATAAAACCTACCTATTTGTCAAGGGTTTCACTATCACAAAACCCCATGGACATCAAATCGGTGTAAATACAGTGCCATAAAACAAATCAAAAGGTCAAAGTCATGTGAAGATTGTAACAACATTCACAAAGGTTTACAAAACCCTATAAGGTTAGCCACAACCATGCTGAAAAAGAGATAAAGGGCCCTAAAAAAAGTAGAGTAACAAAGAGTATATAGTTAACAAAGAGAACTAGAATAATGACAAGACAATATATAGTAGCTCTAGCAGTCACCCAAGGTGAAGAGTAGCCCTAGAGCATCACAAAGCAAAGCGTATAGTCCATTTGATAGTCTAAAGAGCAAACATTGCAAGGATCACAGTATAAAACAATGAACATAGACAGATGGGCAGGGTAAGGACTGCCAAAACACCCCTAAATAGAGAAGACACAGTCCAAATACAATCAATAAAATAATCTACATTAATAAAGTTTGCAGTCTAAGGTAGTAATAACAATCATCAAAGCATAGAAAAAGCATGAATACAATCCTATGGGAAGGAGCTTATTGTTCTTACAATCATAAGGGTGAAAGAAACATTTATAAGGGTGCTATCACAATGACTATTAAAAATTTATAAAGATGACATTATAAGTCTTGGGAGACACAATACATATGAATGACAGTCAATTCTTTAAAGATCCAAAAAGACAAATAATAGTAGTTTGAAATAAAGGTCACAAAGGGAACACAGTGGATTTTTGCAATCTACAAAACCATTGAAAGATAGTGAACAATCATAGCAATGAGAGGGTTTAGATTTAACAAATAATTGTTATAGCAGACCAAAGATCAAGCTTTGATATGTATTGTCACAACAAATGAAAGAAAGGAACCCTGTACATAAAGCAATGAAAAGATACATCTTAAAGGAAGTCATGAAGTGTATGAGTCAAAGGTATGGAGAACATATGTAGAGATAAATCATGTATGACTGTCTTTAGGCCCAACTAAAAAATAATTAAGCCCTTCATTATCTAAAGAGAAATAAATGAAAGCTTTGGAACTATAATAGGAACACATGCACAAATAAACAAAGATAATAACAGAGCAGGGCACACAAAAGGCAGGACATAGCATGCATAAGGGAAGGTGGATAAAGCTAGAATAATGAATGTATGATATATGTTACTTTAAATTCTTTGAAGATATCCTACACAAAATTCAATGACAAGTTAAACTTCAACTTAAAACTAATTCCTAAGATCAAGCAATCAATAAATATACTATGCTCATCAGTCCAAAGGGAAGTTAGAGAGTCAAGAGATAGTGTTTGTAGTTCATTCATCTATTTTGAACCTAAAAATGAGGAAGTTTAGCAATAGACACATGAGTTATACTTCAATCAAATACTTCACATGGGTGCTTAACCACCCAAGGCAACTTTTAGAGTACTTCACATTCAGTTATCATCAGTTTGGACTTCCTTTTTGCATGGATTTTGATCAAATTTGACCCCAAGCCTTATCATTCAATTCAGAGTAGCTTTCAAGGTTGAAGACCAACAATTGAGGCTAAGTTTGAACATGAAGAGGTGGAGTTAAGCCTCAATTCATTCTTCTAGTTGAAGAGAAGCTCCCTTTTCTATATTTTCTTCTTTCTTTCTCTCTTTTATAATGTTTTTTTCTTTTCTTTCAGTTGGCATTGTAGCTTTTTCAAAGCTCTTTCAGGCTAAAGAACAACATTGTAGCTCATTTGAAGCATTATTAGTTGTATGCAATTCCTTTATTTTCAATAAAAAGAAGCAGTTTTCCTTCTTAATCATGGGTTGTAATGAGTGAATGATTTGATGATTTTTCTATGATTCATGCTTAGAATCCTTTGATTTTGTCTCTTTCAATCGAAATTAATTTAGGAAGAAGCATAGTTAAAACAAGTCATAGATTGTGTTAAGTTGATCTTGGTAGTTTGAAGTTGAGAAAATAGTTTGTTTTCCTTTAGGCAAGCTCTGAAATCAACCCCTTTCTTATGAAATACTGATGTATTGCATGCTTAGTTGAGTTGTGATAAACAAGATTTCTTTTATTGGAATGCATTGTGAGTTAGTGCAGCTGATTAGGCTTCTTAAATATTTGGTGCATCACCTCCTAGGATAGGTTTTATTTTAAGTTATTGTACTATCTTTTTCCCATCAATAGTTTTAGGATGTATTCATTAGAGAACCAACTCACTCTGGAGATTGTTCTTCTCGTTAGGCAACCCACAAGCCTAAAGATCATTCCATGTTGCACAAGATTGTTGAAATTTTCACGTTTGGTATAGGGTGCAAATATTTTGACAATAATTCCACACTCTTATCTCCCACTTTTCCCTTGTTATATAGTCTTGAACACATATAGATGCTAAGAGGGAGCGATGAATCAACATATATTAATACTTAGCCAATTTGACCATTTAGTTACCATTCATTCTAATTGCCATAGGTGCAGAAGTAAAGTACTAAAAAAAAAAGAGAAATCACACATGAACACCAAGATTTTACATGGAAAACCTAATTAGGGAAAAAACATGGTGAGAACTATCCCACTATATGAAAAAAGGTTACAAAGTTTTAGGCTCAAGGCCAAGGAATCTCACTGCTCCTGGTTTGGACTTGCAAAACTGAGGTGCACAACATTATGTCTATATACAATGGACTTGAAAACACTAAAGATCACTTCTTCAGGGCAAGATACAATAGATCCAAATAAAACGAATCAATATTGTTGAAATATAGAGAAATGCATCCTCTAAAATGCTCATTACAATTATTTGTTATTATACATCTGAAACTGACTTTGTTACTGCTCAATTGCACTTGTGAACCTTCACACTCACAATATACACCATAATAATTTCACATCTAACTTATCCAACTCCTCACTTCCTCCAAATGGATTTCATCTTTATATATCATTCAAAACCAAAGAAACATCAACTAGGTCAGCTTAATTAGATGTAATGTGTAGGATGTAGACAGTTGGTCCAAAAACAATCTCCAAGGTAATGCAGAAGGAAGAATGAAATGTGTGAAGGATCAAACTATGTCAACGCACATTCCTATCCATCTTAGATTAACTCCTACAATTTTGTACACTAATGCACATATCGAAATTGTATAGGTCAACTCCAAAAGATAGAACCGATAAAGCATACCAACCAAACTTACTCAAAGGCATGACAAAGAACACCAAGACTCTTGTGGATGCATAAAATAGAATCACCTAACATTAGCTAAATAATTGAGCCACACCACCAAAACTACTGAAGGCGAAGGAATGCAACATATTCATACAAACTGACAAACTATCACTGAACAAGCCAATACTCAAACCATCACAACTTCAACTGTATATCAAATGATAACATACAAACTGGGATCAATCAAGAATTTGCATCCACCAACATCATATTATAATTATAAGCAATGATGAAGCAATGCACCACAATGTGGATCGTAAACTATACCTAATCTGACTAGCTATTCACCAAGACAAGCACCTTTAGCCAACTTCAACTATAGACCATAAAATACACCTCCAAAATTCTAAAAAAGTCATAAGACAACACAATATACTATCTAAAGCAATGACAATCAATCTCCACACATCTACATGAACTAATAACCAATTCTCTGATACTTCATTACTTTGGAATATAACTACTCAATCTTTTCGACCAAAGTTATCATCAATGATATCAAGTTTGACATCAATGACAACACAAAATCATATTTGTATTACTAGCAAAAATTAAGGAGCCTAAATAGTTGGGGGCATAATTCCCTTGTGAACAAACTTGAGATGAGACCAAGTGGTCTTCTAATCATTCTCTGTAGAGGTCAAAATACTGTTATGACTTTCAATCTTCAAAAGAAGATCCTCTACCTCATTACAGCTAATAAGTTGAGACTTTGTCATGTTTTTATCATCAGAACTCTCAAGTTTTTGACATATTTTGGTTTGCATAGTAGTAGTGATGTATTGTAAATTGACTATATGTATTCCACGTGTTAAACCTGAACTTATGAAATCATGTTTGAATTTTGTCGGTCTATTCCTGCAGCCATGCCATTTATTCCTGCAGCCATGTGATTTGTTCCTGTTGCGATGTGGATTATTTAGGGTAATATCATATGTGAATCAGTAGATGTGTTAATTAAATAAGATGCGTATGTATGTCCTTGTATGTTTTTTTTTTGTTGTAGTGCAGCTAATAAATGATGTTGCGGTGGATATTCTCTTTTCGCGCCTGAAGAAGGAAAGATAACGTAAGAGATAACTGAAGATCAAACTGAAGAGGAGCTGAGTGAGCGTGAGGTACGACATAGGTGAAGTAGACAAGTGATACTACTAAAGTTTAACTTTAGTGGGCATTGAATTTACAAACATTGCCATAACATGCAAAGATCATGGTTCGGTTTAGATCCACGTTTCCTGCAGCCAAGCTCTAGTTATCTTCTTTATCGGTCAATCATCCGCCTCTCCTTCTAGGCGTGATTTGTGTTGTCTATTGTAGTTGACTCTCTCTTTTATAATAAGCTCTTCTTTTTCTCAGAGTTTAAGGGGAATAGAAAAGAATAGAGAAGAGTATCTTTGATAAGCATTCTTAAGTTTCTTTTCAAAATATGTAATCACTTTCAGGAAGCAATGAATAAAATTATGTTCTGATCTGTTAAAAGTAATTTTTTGGAAGCTTGATATCACTCATCCAAGGGGGCCCACTTGGTGAGTGATCTTGTGTGTGTTCGTTAAAATTATTTTTCTTTCTTTAGTCACAGTAGAGGCTCTTGCCTTGACTGTTCCTGCAACCACTGGAAACAGATCCACTGACTGTTCCTGCAACCAAGCCAAAACAATGTAATCTATGTTATCCATATTAGATCTTTCTAGCATTGCTTTTATGAACACTATGCAGAATGTTTTCTTGTAGCCTTTCCATAATTTCCATTCCAGTCTTTCCTTTTCGCATAATGTTAGTTGCTACAGTAATGCAGAATAGCCATTGAAGGAACTTAGTGCATATATAGTGCAGACCCATTTCAAGTATTACGTCCTTGGGTTGATAACTAAATGAGCACTAGCCATGAAAATAGTAACTTTACCAGATGAATGTCCAAACTTCGAAGTGAGACTTCAATTAGAGTTATTATTATTATTGTTGGAGTAGACATTTTTGGTGCCATTGTCGGGGATGGTGTGAAACTAAGAACCTCTTATGGTTATTGTTCTCTTCAGTTTTCAGTTAATTGTTTTTTGGTATACCTGACCGTTTGAATTTTCATGAATTTGCATGCATAGAAGAAGAAGAGGCCCTAGAGGTAGATTATTGCCCACTCATTCTAATCATGTAGAGGATAATTTACCAGATATAAATCCTTTTGTTGAACTTTACCAAGCCCCACAAAATTTGAACCACCCTGAATCTGAATTTCCGGAAGGTAGTCTTCAGTTCCTCTTTGGTCTTCAAGAAGAAGGATTTCCTATAGTAACAACCCCCACAAGCCCAATGCAAGGGAACCCACCTCTTGGTGGGAATAATCCACCACCATGCCCAACATTTGAGCTCCCCATATCTGATCAGCATGATAATGATAATCTCAAGAACATTCCAGCATCTTCACTCCCTAAATTCTATGGATTGGTGACAGAGGATCCAAACACATTTCTGTTTGAGTTGATGTTCTTTGTAGGAGTTTTAAATATACTACAGATGCCCATAGACTCAAAAATTTTCTTGCCACTTTGAAGGAGTCAGCCTTGAGATGGTTTATGAGCTTGGGTAGTAGCACAATCAATACATGGGATGAGATGAAATGGTTGTTTCTTGCAAAATATAAAGATTATTGTAGAGGTACTGATCATCATGGGGATGATATCTTTAGAATGACACAAACTGAAGATGAGAGTCTTGAAGATTATCTAGAAAGGTTCCTGTTTAGTGTCAAAAAGTCCAAGCATAGTACTCTCAATGAAGATTCCCTCAATTTGATATTCTTGATGGGAATCAGTGATGAGTGCATTGATTCTTTGGATCTTATGGGAGGAGGTGACATTACACAGTCCACTTGGGCTGAAATAGGACAAATTTGCAAGAAGTATTCCATATCTGCTTCTAAGAAGAATAGAAGATTTAAATTGAGAGCACCATCATCAGCATTTGGAACTGGAGTTTCTAGATTGGAACTTAGTCATCTGTTAAAGGACTTCAAGGAGGACATTATAAACAATATAGCTACCCAGTTGGATACACTAGCAGCTAAGAAGAAGCATGAGGAAGCTGATGCATTTCTTGCAAAATTCTGCCCTCATTGTAAACAGTGAAAGAAGGATTGTAGATGTAAAATGGTTGCAAATGTGGAGGTACCTTACTTCAAGCCAATTCAAGGTGAGGACAAGCAAGTCTTCTATGTTGCTCAAAGAAGACCAAATTTCCAGAGACAAGGTATGCCTCCAAATCCACTTTCTTTTTCAGGTTATAGTGGAAATTCTTATGCACCAAATAACCAATGGCAATCACCATATTCACAAAACTTTGGTAATTATCAAAATTGGTGTATGGTTCTCAAGGCCAAGGGCAGCATTTTGGTAATCAAATGCTACAGTGGCAGCAACCACAAGGGAATTGGTACCCACCTCAGGGCCAAGGAAACCAATTTTAAGGAAATTGGCAACCTACTTCTCAATGGAGGGGGAGTCAGCCATGAAATGCCCAATCTTCTGGTTATCAGCCTCCTATCTAGCAGCCACAGTCTCCTGTGCTAATGCCTCCTCCTGCAGCCACTACGGTACCACCTAAACCAATGCAGTTGCCTACTCAACCGTTGCCAAATCCTAATATTAAGTCTCAACAACGACCACAAGCTTATTCAGCTGATGTTAATCAATACCCAACCTATTCCTTATCTCTAAATGACATTCACCTCTAATCTGGGACAACGCTGCCTAATCCCTCTCATCCAATTATCACTGAGTTACAAGAGGAGCAAGAAATCTCTAATCCAATAGATACAATACCTCAGAGACAAATATTGCCACCATTTCCTGACAGATTGCAAGAAAAGGAAGTTCCCACCGAACAACAACAAGGCTTTGATATTATAGATCAACTGAAGCATATTTGTGTTAAAATTCCATTGTTGCAAGCGATAAAAGATGTTCCCATATATGGTAAGGCACTGAGAGAGGCTTGTCTAAAAAAACCTGGTAGGAAGAAAAAGGATCCACGAACAGTGCATGTTATGGGTCAACTGGCAGTTATTATGTTGGGCAAGATTGCCATTCCAAAATATTCTGATCCAGGTAGCCTTGTTGTGAGTATAGTCATTAATGGAAGTCAAATAAAAAATGTTTTGATTGATTTAGGGGTAGCCTTTAATGTAATGACAAGGGAAGTAATGAAATAGCTTGAGATCAATAGTTTAAGGCCTACACCCATAGTTCTACAACTTGCTGATAACTCTACAGTGAGACCTGATGGTATCATTGAAGATGTAGTAGTTATTTTGGATTCCTGGGAATATCCTGCAGACTTTATGATTTTATCTCCAAAAGCAACATTGGGAGGATATCCGGTGATTTTGGGTAGACCTTGGCTTGCCGCAGCTGATGCATATATTGGATGTAGATCAGGGGATATGACTATTTCAGATGGGAGTTCTACAAAAACATTAGCCTTGTATTCTCCATCACAACCCAACTTGAACAACAACAAGTTGTTTGGCCTATTTTGGGAGAAGAATCTGAGGAAGTTGACTCTATTAATCAAGGGCCATTCATGTAATTACATGCTGAGGAATAAATTCTTTATAAAATCTTGATAAATGAATTAAAAGAAGAGCAACAATTGCAGGAATTGGTTCCGAATATTGCTGGTTTGGACTTTCTTGCAAGCACTGATATATTGCATACTCTGTTGCTGCAGAAAATATCTTCTTCTCATTTTTCTGATATGAACCAGATTGATCTTACTATTAAAATAGAAGTGGAGTTGAATAAACGTTTGAATATCAATAGAGATCTATCAGATACTCAAACAGAGGCCCTTGTGGACTTGCTGAAATTTCATAAAAATGTTTTTGCATGGGATTATAAGGATATGCATGGGATAGATCCAGCAGTTTACACCCACCGTATTTATATAAAGGAAGAGTGTTTCCCACTCAGACAACCTCAAAGAAGAATCAATCCTGCCTTGAAAGAGATAGTTTTGATTAAGTAAAAACAAGTATTTGAAAGGTACCCGAACCTTTTACAAGCCAGGAGAACAGAAAAGCATAAAAAAGTGTCTGATCACTTCAAAAAGTCAAAATGAACCCATTGGATGGGCACAACTTAAAACATCATTACATAATTACATAAAAATCAGAACAGATAGCAACAGGAAAGCAAAAGACAACAAAGAGACAGAACCAAGGAGAGCAACTGGAACTAAATACTATTCAGGATCTCCTCAGCATGAACAACCATTTGTTTCATGTTGTTTGTTGAGGTCTTCATATCCTCCAGCTCACGACCTTTGATGTTGACCTTATTCTTTGTGTTGGCTCTGGTCCTCCTTTCATGACCCTTCTTGTTCACCTGCTCTTTATCACCTTCCTTCTCTGCACTGCTCTCATACCTATTGATAAAGATGTTCATGTTGTCCACCGAATATTTAAGAATTTGGAAATTTTGATCAGCAAGTTGCTTGACATTGTGCTCTAGCTTGTCAATTCTGCTGCCAAAATCTTTCAGTTTGTTGTCCATTTCCTTTCTATCTCCCATCTCATTGACCTTTTTCTCTGTGGCTAAGATTTTTCCAACCATACATTCAATAGCTTGCGCATTATGCAGAACGGCCACTAACTCTTTAACATGCTCTGCCAAGGGCTTGTCACCAACTGTAATTCTTGTCATGGCCTATGTATCTGTTTTCAAACTATTAATATCCTTCACCAGGGTAGTGATGGTCTCACAAAAAGCCTTAATGGTATCTTTGTCACCACTATCACTTTGACCCCCATTTTCCTTGTTATGCAATCTAGTGGTTTTCACAATCTCCACGGTGTCCAAATTATCCTTAACCGGGTTACCCTCCCCTTCTTTGTCCTGACTATCAATCCTCTTATTATCATCATCCTCCTCCTCAGACTCAACTAGAACATAATTGAGATCAGAATTGCTACCCTTTTTAGTGTTCTTTTTCTGAGCCTTCTTTCCAGAGGCTTTCCCTTTCCTCTTTTTAACAGGTTTTTCCTCAAGAGAATCAATTTCAGAGTTTGACATTTCAGATTCCACAATAATCCTCCTCTTCTTAGCCCTAATCCTCCTTTTTTTGCTAGTTTCTTTCGAATCTCCCTTGTTCTTAGAATCAAAGTTGAAACCACTATCCTTACTTTCCGTAGTCTCATCTCTGGCATTTTTGCCTTTAATAGGCTTTTCAATGCACTTCCCCTTTAGCATTTTGTAAACCAGGACCATGAGCCCCTGGTGGAGGGCATGATCGCCTTTAAGGTCCTTGTGGATCTCCTTTATAGTATGATCCATTGAACAGGCCAGGTAATAGGGAAGGATAACCCTTTCACCATGACGGAAATGGTTAAGAAGGATGAAGTGATGCCCATAAGCCCTAGTAAACCTACCGTCTAAGGTTATATATTCAATAGAAGAAAATAAGACAAACCTCCATAGCCTGCAAATTCTCTTCGGGGAGTGGTAGGAGTTGTCAATTTTGATCATCTTTCTTCTCTCACCATCCATAACATGAAACTTGTCTACAGCCTTATCTGATATCCCTCTGTCCCTGTAAAATTTCATACCCTCGGTAGTCATCCCCGTGGCCTCAGCGATAACCTCTTCATCTACATTCATCATATGTGATCCAATCAGAACTTTTCCATTTTTCTAGTTCTTTATGAAGTAGCTGGTAATTGTGGGGTCCTTCCCATTCAGTCGTTCCATGAAAACATTGAGCCCCCCTACTGAAGGATACCCCAGACTTCTTCGTTCTTTCTCCATTCAGAGCAGGAAGTAGGTTCAAATCTCTTCTTGTTTCCTCCCATTTTTCCAGCACCTTCCTTGCAATGCCTTCTCTCATTTTGATAACTTTTCCTCTAGTTTCTGTGGTTATTTTGTAAGAGCACCCATAATCTGTGCCAAATAATGATGATATGACACCTATTTAATAGCTCATTATCTTCAAGCAAGCCCTGCATCGAAAAAGGCGGAAAGGTCATTAGAAATAATGATTAAAAGTACCGCGTTGCCTTGTATAACTTTGGTCCTGATTGAGCAAGGATTTCATTTCACTTGCAATCTCCTTTTCACCATAACTAGTGATGATGTTTTCCGATTGGCAAGCTAGGTTGGCTGCCCAATCAGCACAAGAGTTGGTATCCCTATAAATATGTGTAAAAACACACATTTCAAACTCTTCGCTAATTTTCCTTGTTGCTTTAATAGCATTACTAATTGACCATGACAGCAGGAATTTCATATTTAAACAATTGATAATGTTTAAGGAGTCTCCTTCACACCAAACTTTAGTGCATTTGGCTTCTTTGGCAAGGATAATCCCATGATAAGCCGCCATGGCTTTGGCAACATGGTTGGTCTATTTTCCTATAGGAATACATTTTATGATTTTACATATTCCCCATTCATCCCTTAGGACCACTCCACATCCTGCAACCCCCGGGTTTCCCTTAGAGGCCCCATCAAAATTGATTTTCATCCATCCCTTAGGTGGGCTGGTCCATATCACTCCCTCTCTAGGGTTACTCTGGATACTCTCTTGAGCTTTTAATCTCCATTTTTTATAGACAAATTGATCCTCCTTAGTGTTAGGATTATCAATACCACCTATAATATTTATATTTTCCACTATGTTTCTTCTTATTTTTTCAAACACAATGTTAGCCTTAGTATACTTTTCTCTGAAAATCCTATCATTTCTCTCTTTCCATATACCCCAGCACATGTGTGGTAAAGCAATTCTCCATAGCAAGGTAGTAGTTCTATTTTTTGAAGGATGATGCCATGACTTGAAAATCTCCTGAATCGAGTTGGGGAAGCTCCAACTGATATTGAATTGATCCAGACAACTTCCCCAAACATCAGCTGAGAAGGGGCAATGAAAGAGCATATGATTTATTGTCTCCTCATTCTGCTTACAGAGTGTACAGAAACTTGGTATGCTGATACCTCTTTTTCTTATATTCTCTGTTGTTAGAATTTTGTCTTGGAGGGCTATCCAAAAGAAAATGTTGATCTTGGGGGTAAGGCCTTTCACCCATGCTTTAGCCTAGCAAGGACTTTCCATGTTATTGAACTAGTTGATGATAAAGAGATGCCATAGTAAAAGTACCACTAGCAGTGAGTTTCCAAATTAATTGGTCTTCTTCTTCAATCCTCACCATTGAGTTCATGACTTTGTTCAAACTACCCAAAGACTGATCCACTTGAGATAAGTCTTTCCACTATCCATCTTTCCAATAATCCTCCACCTTGGTTCCAAATCTTTCCTTGCATTGGTTATGATATCTGTTCCACTCAAGGTTTTCATTTAAAGGGGTCTCCATAAGCCAAGGATCCTCCTAGAATTGAATAAGATTCCCTTTCCCCAACTTCCATTTTGTACCTTTGATAATTAAGTCTCTAGTCCTAGAGATATTTTTCCAACTATTGGATCCAATTGGGATAATCTCCGCTTTGAGGAAACTTTGAAGATTTGGACATTGGATTTTATATTTGTTGTCCCATATTTTTTTCCACTCTCCTTGATTTCTATATCCTCTCCAAATCTGCTTAGCCATAAGGTATTCATTTATGTCTCTTATTCTTCTAAGGCCCAGACCGCCTTTATTCATAGGCTCACAGACCTTCTCCCAAGCAATTAAGTTCATTCTCTTCTTCTCCTCAACCCCTGTCCATAAAAAGGATCTCTGTATTTTTTCAATGGCCTCAACATACTTAGTAGGAATCCTGAACAGACTGATGGCATAGAGAGGGATAATTTGAAGAGTGGTTTTTAGCATTTGAACCTTACCTGCTTGACTAAGTAGAGCTCCCTTCCATCCAGACAGCTTTTTAAGGAATTTATCCACCTTCCATCCAGACAGCTTTTTATGGAATTTATCCACCAAGGCTCCCCCAAAGGTATCCGAAGGATCTTGACCTAAAGGGAGCCCCAAATAGGAGGCAGTCAAGCTACCAATTTGGCCACCCAAAATGTTACTAATTTTAATCCTCCTTCTCTCTGGGGTATTCCCATTATTATAGAATCATCAACAAACTGCTGATGAGAGCATATTTGATCTGCCAAAGAAGGTTTCAAACCACAAAACTCCCTTTTCTCAACTAGTTTTCCAATACATCTCCCCAAACATTCTGCCATGATGATAAAGATCACTGGAGATAGGGGGTCCCCTTGCCTGAGACCTCTTAAGGCTTTAAAGAAAGGAGAGGGGGAGCCATTCATTAGCACAGAGAAAGTGGCCGAAGAAACAAGTTGCCTGATAAGTCCAACACTCCTAGGATTAAAACCAAAAGTTGAAAGAACATCCATCATAAAATCCCAATCCACTCTATCATAGGCTTTAGAAAGGTCAAGCTTAAAAAAAAAACCTTCATTTTTAGAAAAGGCCAGAGAATGGATATTTTCATGAATAGAGATGATAGAGTCCAAAATTTGCCTTCCTGGGACAAAACCACTTTGCTGAGGTGATATAATGGAAGGAAGCAAATTGAGAATTCTAGAGGTAAGGACCTTAGAGATAATCTTGTAGAGAGAGTTGCATAAGCTTATAGGTCTGAAAAGATCCATTGAGTCAGCCCCCATCTTTTTGGGTATAAGAGCTATAAAAGTACCATTAACTTCTTTCAAAAGTTTTCTAGCACCAAAAAACTCTTTCACAGCTCTTGTAACATCATCTCCAATAATATGCCAGTACATTTGGAAGAAGAACATGAGAAAGCCATTCGGACCTGGGGCTTTGTTGCCCTCAAAGAACTTAACAGCTATCAGAATTTCATCATGGGAGGGAATGGCAGTTAAACGGTCATTGTGATCTTCCCCTAGAGTGGTAGGTATACTGTCAAGAAGCTCCCTTTGGGCCTGTTTGTTTAGATTCTGATCCTTAGCAAGTAGATTAGAGAAAAAATCCATTGCAACCTTGCTCATGGAATCATCATCTTCAACACATCCGCCATTCACTTTAATATGTACAATTCTATTTATAGTCTTATGTCTAAGTGTGGACATATGGAAGTATTTAGTGTTCCTATCCCCCTCCTTTAACCAGACATTTCTTGATCTTTGTTTCTAGTAGGTTTCCTCTTTAGCTATTATTTCATGATATCTCAACAAAATAGCATCTTCAGTATTTCTAGACATATAGGTATAACCATTGTGTTGTATCTCATCCTGGATCTCCTTGAGTTCTAAGAGGGTTGATGATTTTGAGGTAAAGATATTCCCAAAGCAATCCTTATTCCACTTCTTGACATTATCTTTAACATTCTTCAGCTTTTTGACCACTTTATACATGGCATTGCCTTCAATACTAACCTGCCACCAGTCCTTAATCTTACTTTCCAGATCCGGGTGTCTAGTCCACATTTTTTCAAATCTATAAGGGAAATGTCTCCTATTTTTTACTTCAGTCATTAAGGTTATAGGATAATGATCTGATCCTGCCCTTATGTGAGAAGATAAAGAACATTCATGAAGATTAAACCAGTCTAAGGAAAGTAGAGCTCTATCTAGTCTGACCTGAATCAAATTCTCACCACTTCAACTCCAAATCATGAATGGCATTATTGTTTATAAAGTCCATTAGGTCCAATCTACTATCTAGATTAGCATGACTCCCTCCCTTTTTCTCATTTTCCTTTAGGGGAGTGTTGAAATCTCCCATAATTATCCAGCTGTCCTCAGCAAATCTTCTTCTCAGCCCAGTAAGATATCTCCACATCTCGCTACGGCTAGTCTTAGTGTTAGGAGCATAAACATTTGTTAGGACCCACGTAGTGCAATTCTTAATGTACTTAAATCTAATATAGGCCAGGTTGTTGTCCTAAATTAACACCTCTCCTTCTATATTGTTTTTGTTCCAGAATGTAACAATTCCTCCCGAGGCACCTTTTGAACTACCTCCGCTGACTCCTCCATTTTTGAAAATATTCAAACTTTCAACTTTATCTTTCACCATCTTAGTTTCTTGAATCAAAAAAATGTCAGGGTTTTTGTCTCTAATCATATTTCTAACTAAATTATGTTTGTGAGGACTATTAAGTCCCCTAATATTCCAGGAGATGATTTTCATGGATTTTTAGAAATACCTGCCTCAAAGATGGTTCTTTGGGTACCATCTGCTAAATTTTTGCTTGTTTCCAATGTTCTTTTTTTGGCATTTGAGTGTCTTCCTGGAGAAGTGTGTTGCGCTCCCACATCACCAAGCCTGCTTCTGGTGTTTCTAGTCAGCGTACTATTTACTGGGTTATTGTTATTCTTTTTCTTTTGCTTGTTCTTTCTTTTATCCTCTGCAACTTCTTCGTCCCCCTGCTTTGATTCATTCTTCCCCAGTGCCTTTTTTATGTCATCTTCATCTCCCCATTTTGGATCTTGTTCCTCTAAATTAGCTAGCTTTCCCTTTACTGGGGTGGTTAATGAGATTTTCGATAGCCCTTGGCCCAAAATGGTATCAGGTTGGGCTTCTTGGTACCAGTCTATTTCTTTATCTTGATCTTGAGATTTTGAGACAAGGTTGAAGTTAGCTCCTTCCTCTTTATTATCTGTGGGATGTTTATCTACTTTCTCTACCTCTGTCTTGTCCTCTTTCTGATCCTCTTATTGAGTGTTGTCTTTTTCTTTGTGTACAACACCCTGATCCAACATCTGAATCTTTGGTTCATTACCCACTTCACTAGTGATTTCTTCCTCCACCCTTACTATCTGGGACTGCTTCTCCTGATTAGGGTCATTGGAATCCCAAAATTTTAGTGGCTTGTCCACTTTTTTCCAAACCTTAGTTTGGGTATGGGGTTTATCCTCTTTAGATGGACATTTTTTAGCCCAGTGTCCGACTTTTTTACAATGATAACAGGCGAAGGGGATTGTTTCATAGTTAATGTTCTGCTTCCACTTCCCCAGTTTTGATTCTATCTCTATTTCCTCTGGAAAGTTCATGTTAGGTCCAACTCCAACACAGATCCTTGCATAGATCAACCTTCTTCTAGAAGCCATGATCTGATCAATGGTGATTAGCTCCCCAAAGGTATTGGCAATTCCTGTAAAAACGTCTTCCTCCCAGAATTCCATTGGGAGCCCAGGGAGTTTGACCCACACTGGGACTTGGGCCAAAAAATTCTTTCCTTTCGCTACATTAGGGTACCACTTTTGGATGTACATGATGTATTTGCCTATTGCCCAAGACCCACTACATAGAATGTTTCTTCTATCCTCATCACAAGAAAAGGAGAAGGATAGACAGCCTTTGTTCATTTCTACCACATCTACCTGACCTTTCAGGTTTCACTTTCTTTTGATAAATCCATGAACTATTTCTATGTTAGGTCTAGATCCAAAGAAATAACCAATCAAAGTGTTTTCCATTCTAGCGATGTTTTGATCAATGATTTGGTCAAGAACAACGATAGCAAACTTGCCCTGAGACACATTCGAGGAGTTTTTAACAGGAGGCGATGAGGACTTACCTTTGGGCTTGACCCCAAACAAGGAGGACCACTTACATGTCTGTCCATTGGGTCCCCCTTTAGGGTCCGTTGACAAAAGAACCTTTTTCAGATGATCTTTACCTTCCACTGTGTTCTTTGAAACACAAGTCGTTTGTTGTCCTTGGGCTCCTTTTGAGTTGTCGTCTTCTATTTTTTAAGCTTGAACCTGCCCTTTCCCGCTCTCTAGTGCTAACTGCTCTTCACATGGTGTTGATCCTCCCCCTAGGTCCCCCAAGTTCACGGAATCATCAAGGTCCTTACCATCTGAACCTTCTCCTTCTGCAAGAATCTTTGAATCATCTGTCGCATGCTGTCCCGATGTCGATCTAGAATTCCTGCTCGAATTTGAATCCTGGAACTGCCTGCCTTCCATGCCCGGATTCTTTATCGAAGAG
This sequence comes from Cryptomeria japonica, assembly GCF_030272615.1. Classification (NCBI taxonomy): domain Eukaryota; kingdom Viridiplantae; phylum Streptophyta; class Pinopsida; order Cupressales; family Cupressaceae; genus Cryptomeria; species Cryptomeria japonica. Next base: position 318,734,945 of record NC_081411.1, read on the forward strand.
TGCTAGTTTATCTATCCTATCTCTGACAGCCAATGGGTATCACCTTTGGCCATAGTCCCTAAGAAAGGAGGAAAATGGAGGGTATGTGTTGATTATAGAGCCCTGAACTTAGCAACAAGAAAAGATCATTTTCCATTACCATTTGTGGATCAAGTATTAGATTCTCTAGCTGGTAAAAGATATTTTTCATTCCTTGATGGATTCAATGGTTACAATCAAATCCAGATATCCCTAGAGGATCAAGAGAAGACAACATTTACTTGTCCATGGGGCACGCATGCATATTTTGTTCTTCCTTTTGGGTTGTGTAATGCTCCAGCCACTTTTCAAAGAGTAGTGATCAGTATCTTTTCTGATATTTCTCAAGACATTATGAAAATTTATATGGATGACTTTACAACTTATGGTTTTGAATTTGAGCAAGCATTGGGTAGTCTGAAAAAAGTTTTGCAGGGATGTGAAGACTATAATTTGTTATTAAATAGTGAGAAATGTTTCATCATGATGCAAGAAGGAATAGTCCTTGGTCATCATATCTCTGTAGAAGATATCCAGGTGGATCCAGCAAAAATTGAGGTCATTCAGCATATCAGTGACCTTGTAAAGAAAAAAGATGTAAGAAGTTTTCTTGGTCATGTTGGATACTACAGACGGTTTATCAAATATTTCAGTAAAATTGCAAGTCCCTTATATTCACTGCTTATCAAAGATATGGAATTTAAATGGACCCCAGCATGCAATGAAGCTTTCTTAAAGCTTAAGCATGCTTTGACTCAAGCACCCATTCTTAAAGGTCTAAATTGGTCTCTACCATTCCAAATTCATATAGATGCATCTGATTATGCAATAGGAGCAGTGTTAGGACAAAAAATTGACAAATTGAAAAATGCAATATATTATATTAGCAAGAACTTGGAGTGACCTGAGTTGAATTACACTGTCACTGAAAAGGAAATGCTAGCTATTATATATGCACTTAACAAATTTAGATACTATATCACAAGATATCCCATATTTGTGCATACAGATCATACTGCAATTAGATATCTAATGAATAAGCCATCAATTACTGGTAGATTAGCTCACTGGTTATTATTGATGAAGGAATTTGATATCACAGTTGTTGATAAGCCAAGGAAGTCTAATGTGGTTGCAGAATATCTTTCAAGACTTCAATTACAAGAAGATTCTACAGTGATAGATGATGGTTTTCCAGATGAACATTTATTTCTTATCCAAGCTCACACTCCTTGGTATGCTGATATTGCCAACTATTTAGCTGCTGCTAAGATGCCAATTTATTTCTCTCCTAAGGAAAGAAGGTTGCTAGTTGAAAAAAGTTTTAAATTCTCATGGATTATTGATTGTTTGTTCTACACTGGACCTGACCAAGTCATGAGAAGATGTGTCAGAGAAGATGAAATGTATGACATCCTGCATGCATGTCATGATGAGCCATGTGGAGGCCATTTTGCTGCAAAAAGAACAACATTAAAAATACTCAATACATGATACTATTGGCCCACATTACATAAGGATGCAACACAGTACACACAGAAATGTGATAGATGCTAGTGAATGGGAAGACCTACAAAATCTGATGAGATGCCACTATATCCACAAATATTAGTTGCACCATTTGATAAGTGGGGATTAGATTTTGTTGGCCCAATTGATCCACCTTCTAATGGTAGATCCTATATTTTGGTATGTACAGACTATGTAACAAAATGGGTGGAAGCTCGTGCCATTACACATGCAAGAGATAATAAGGTAGTTGAGTTCCTTTATGAAGAGATATTTACAAGATATGGAGTACCAAGGGAAATTGTCTCAGACCAGGGACCTCAATTTACTTCAACATTGATAATAGCTTTGGTTAATGAATACAATATAAGGCATAGAAAATCTACTCCATATCATCCACAAGCTAATGGATAAGTAGAAGTTACAAATAGGGAGCTTGGGGCTATTCTTACAAAAATAGTATCTGTTCATAAAAAAGACTGGTCTCGTAGGCTTTCAAAAGCAATTTGGGCATATAGGACAACTTGGAAAACACCAATTGGTTTTACACCTTTTGAGATGTTTATGGCAAAACAACAATGATGCCTATTGAATTTGAGCATAAAACTCTGAGGATAGCTTTGCAATTAAATATGACATTATCTGAAGCACAGAAATAACACATTCAACAATTGAATGCTCTTGATGAATGGAGGAAAATAGTTGTTCAACAGATAGAACTGATTCAAAATCAAAGAGAAAAGTGGCATGATAAATATATCAAGGAAAAGAAGTTCAAACCTGGTGACTGGGCACTACTGTATGATTTTAGATATAAAGATGCTATGGGGAAACTACAAACTAGGGGGTTAGGTTCGTATGAGATAGAAGTAGTTTTCAAGAATGGAGCTATTCGTTTGTCCACAATTGATCCTGTTCGATTTAAACTCTTGGTGAATGGTCACCGATTGCGTCTATATCATAAGCTGACCACTAAAGAGGAGTTCCTACAACAATTTGCTCAACAACGTGAAACAAAGGTTCCTGCAGCAACTGACAATAATCCTGCATCAACTCATCAGTTTCCTACTGCAGTTGAGCAAGGTAATAAAGGTAAAGTTCCTGCAGCCTCTGCAGTGAACATGTTTGTTGCTTCATAATAAAATATTTCCATATCTTATGGGAATATTCTTCTCCGTCAATAAAATTCCATCCACATCATTCCATCCCATGTTCTTACCTGTCATTTCACTTCATTTCACCGTCATTTTTCGTACGACTGCAGGTATGTATATATTGTGTTTTATTTTAATTATGCATTCATTAGTTCCTTATGATTATATCCTTTTTAAATCCACTCCACTCCCCGAAATCTCGTCAGCTTGTGTGGACACGTGCTAGGTTAAGTTGGGGGGGAATGCTTTATGGTTCAGTTTCCAAAGTTATTGATTATCCATCCTTTTTGGTACTTCGAATTGATTTCTTGCCATCATTTTTTATCATGCTATTATTTCATGCAAGGGAATAATAAACTTTGCTGCCAGAATTGAGATATGTATGGGAATTTCAATTTGGGAATTTCAATTTAGCAAGTCTGTCGGATATTCTGGTCTTTTGTTTCTCAGCTACAGAGTAAAAATAACAGAGTAAGAGATGGGTGGTGATCCAATTCACCATGAGAATTATTTTAGACACTACGGCTGGCTGGATTACTTCTTGAAAATTAGAGATTATAACGAAGAAATTGCTTTAGAATTTATGCATTCTTTTAATGAAGGAGAAGCTGCAATTAAAGGCTTGAGGGTTATTGCTAAGGAGCAATGAATAGAAGAAGTAACGGGGTTGCCGCAGGAAGGAGAACTATTTCCATAATCAAAAGATGCACAGAGCGCCAGGGCGGAGTTCATAATTCCCACAAATGGACCCCTAACAGTGGACAAACAAGGAACTAGAAGGGTTTCCCTGCCAGCAGAGTGGCCTCTTTTGGCATGTCAGCCTACGGAACAGATTTATGATGCAGTCACAGAAGAGTCAGCCAGATGGTCTAGGCTAGAAAAAATGAAAGGATTTTATTGGAACTTGGCTTTAGGGGGGACAAGTCAGGACACCATTAGTGATTTGAGAGTTACTGCAAGAGTCAAAAATTTTCCTTTTGTTGTAGGATCAACAAGCTCTTAAAGTTGGGGGGCATGATAAGTTGAGACTTTGTCATGTTTTTATCATTAGAACTCTCAAGTTTTTGACATCTTTGGTTTGCATAGTAGTACTGATGTATTGTAAATTGACTATATGTATTCCATGTGTTAAACCTGAACTTATGAAATCATGTTTGAATTTTGGTGGTCTATTCCTGCAGCCATGTGATTTGTTCTTGTTGCCATGCAGATTATTTAGGGTAATATCATATGTGAATTACTAGATGTGTTAATTAAATAAGATGCGTATGTATGTCCTTGTATGTTGTTTTTGTTGTAGTGCAGGTAATAAATGATGTCGCGGTGGATATTCTCCTTTCGCGCCTGAAGAAGGAAAGATCATGTAAGAGATAACTGAAGATCAAACTGAAGAGGAGCTGAGCGAGTGCGAGGTATGACATAGGTGGAGCAGCCAAGCGATACTACTAAAGTCTAACTTTAGTGGGCATTGAATTTGCAAACACCACCACGACATGCAAAGACTATGGTTTGGTTTAGATCCACGTTTCCTACAACCAAGCTCTAGTTATCTTCTTTATCGGTCAATCATCCGCCTCTCCTTCTGGGCATGATTTATGTTTTCTATTGTAGTTTACTCTCTTTTATAATAAGCTCTTCTTTTTCTCAGAGTTTAAGGGGAATAGAAAAGAATAGACCAGAGTATCTTTGATAAGCATTCTTAAGTTTCTTTTCAAAACATGTAATCACTTTCAGGAAGCAATGAATAAAATTATGTTCTGATCTGTTAAAAGTAATTTTCTAGAAGCTTGATATCATTCATCCAAGGGGGCCCACTTGGTGAGTGATCCTGTGTGTGTTCGTTAAAATTAGTTTTCTTTCTTTAGTCATAGTAGAGGCTCTTTCCTTGACTATTCCTGCAGCCACTGGAAACAGATCCACTGACTATTCCTGCAGCCAAGCCAAAATAGAGTAATCTTTGTTATCCATATTAGATCTTTCTAGCATTGCTTTTATGAACACTATGCAGAAGTTTTTCCTGTAGCCTTTCCATAATTTCCATTCTAGTCTTTCCTTTTCACATAATGTTAGTTGTTGCAGTAATGTAGAATAGCCATTGAAGGAACTAAGTGCATATATAGTGCAGACCCATTTCAAGTATTACGTCCCTAGGTTGATAACTAAATGAGCACTAGCCATGAAAATAGTAACTTTACCAGATGAATGTCCAAACTTCGGATTGAGACTTCAATTAGAGTTATTATTATTGTTGTTGGAGTAGACAACAGCTACCTAAAACCTTCACTTTCTAATCCAACTTTTGAGAGTCTACAAGAAGTCTCACCATGTTGGTGAGCTGCAAGTCTACAATGTCTCTCATATGACCAAATTGTGCATTAATCTTTTCCTTTTGGATAGTTAGTAGATTTAACTACATATAGATATCTACCATTACCATCTACATCCTTTATCAAGTCTATAGTACTTGACAATTGTTCAATCCATGCTTCCAAAATGTTCGTTTGACGCTAAATGTCTTTGGTGGAAATAGGCTATTGGTGACAAAATTGATATGTCACCACTACATCCTTTACACTTGTCAAAAAATCTTATTCAAGTTCGTGCAACAGGCTATGTGCAACTTCACATATATTCACCAACTCCTCTAATCTCTTCTCTTATGTTCTCTTTTCAACATCTTTTAGAATTTTTGGTTCCAAGTTAGAAGCATGATCCTTCAAGCCATTAAACAACACCTATAGCTGCTTTGCATCAGTCAATGTCTCATCAAGCACAAAATCCAGAAGTTCCTCCATGAGAAACTTCATTGCATCATCGAAAAAATTTGATCTTTGTATCTAGGATTTAATGTATTTCTTAAGTGTGAAATGGTGAAGTCATCATCCAATTGTATAATGTGTAGAGAGGACAACTAGTTAAGATCCATTTTTCCTTGAGACATAGGTACTCAAAGTACCTTAATGGTAACAACAGGTTCAAACTATAGCTACAATATTAACAAATCTATTGCAGAGTCTTTGGAGGGACCTAAAGATTCTCCACTAGACATAGTACTCCTTTCTTCCTTTGTCTTCTTCTCTAGTTCTTTCTTTTTCTCTGCACCCTTATGCTCTTCTTATGTATTTTTCAAAATCTATTCTACAACTATTTCAACATTCTTATTAGTCTCCACATGATCACCTGGACTAATTTCCAGATCTCCATCACAACCTAATTTCTCATCAGTTTTCATCTCTAAATCAACTGCATCGTTGCCAACACCAAGTGTACTCCCTTTTAGACTAGTTACTATGTTTGTCTTGTCCATAGGAGAAGAAAAAATATTCTTTATCTCTTTTGCACCCTTAGATATTGCATCCTCATTCTACTTGACTATAATCTAATAGTCATCTAGATCACCTCCTATAATATGATATTAAGTCTTTCTTTTGTTCTAAATCTTGTATTAAGAGCCTACACAATTTTGGCTCTATCTTCCTTGAATAAAGGACTACACACCATATCTAAAGCTCATGTCCTCACATTAGATTCTTTTATTGGTGTATCCTTATTTTTGTTAAGGCCTATAGCAACTTCACATGTAACTTGTTTGTAGTATCATTCACATTCTTGTCAAAGGTGATCAAATACCTAATGCAATAAAATTAGGCAAATATCCTCTCATAGAAACAAAAACTTGAATTCAAATGAAATGCTAAGAAATAGAGATGGAAATATACAAAATAAAACTCCATATATTTTCATTCAATCCCTTCAAAATGAGACAATGTCTCTACAATTATGTAAATACATATGATTCTAGCCTATGGACTTATGAACACAATCCCAAATCTAATGCGGTTTGCTCATAGACCTGCAACAAGAAAATTATGCAACAACCCACACTCAAAATTACACCCATCTTTCCCTCCTCTCCAAAATCTCTTCCTTTTCTCATTCTTTCGAAAACCTTCTCCTAAAAACAAAAAATCAACTCCACATATTGTTGTTGTCCTCCAAAAATACTACAACAACCCCTATCAAAACCCACTTTAAAACTCCCTAAAAAGAAAAACTAACAGCCAAACTCCTCCCCAAGAATAATATTTTCTAATTGAGAGTCTTGTGGGAGACTCCACTACTCTGAGGATGTCACGTGTATTCTAAAAATACTCCCTACTACTAGCAAATTAAAGAAAAATCCTTAAAGAGCTAGCAGAGTTTTGATGCATACTGAAGGACAATTTGAAATTTGAAATTTGGTTCTTCTTCAACGTGGATGCCCTACATCAAACACTCATGCTAGAAAGAAATGTTTCATGAGTGAAACTCATAAACATTTTGTATGCAGAAAAATATGAATGTAATCTATTGAAAAGATAAAATAAACAATTAACAGACATATATTTCAATAACACTCAAGAATAGAACGTTGAAGAAGAAAGAAAAGTAGATAAACAAGATAAAAAGTAATTAAAGTGCAAACTCCATATTCCTCCTTTGATTTGATTGTCCGTTGATTTGATGTGTGCTTTTTATATGGTAGATACTTGATTATGCTCCATGATAGTGAATGCAAAGATGAAAACTAAGCAAGATGTGATACAAAATGCTATGCTGAATAGATGTGATTATACAAAAAGATGAGTGAGTATTTTTGCATTATGAGAGTATAAAAATGAAAGTGGATAGGTAAAATGATATTATAACGGTATGAGAATGTGAAAGTAGATAGCTAAAATAGCATTATAATGATATGAGAATGTGAAAGTGGATAGCTAAAATGGCATTATAACGGTATGAGAATGTGAAAGTGGGTGGATTGATGTAGGAAAATGAGGGGACTAAATAGACCAAGTTGGGAGAAGAAGAGACATGAATATGAGACGTGTCCCTAAAAAGGGCAAGTGTCATGAATGAGACTAACACGTGCGATGGGAAGGAATTGTTGGCAACAACAATGAGGGAAGACTGAGAGGGGGGGTGAATCAGTCTTCGCCGGATCTACAAACTTAATCATAAAATCAAATCTGATAAGCTGGAGCAATAATAAAGATAAGAAAATTAATGGCACAACACACAACACCAAGATTTTGACGTGGAAAACCCGGTTAAGGGAAAAACCACGGTGGGAACCTACCCATAGTAAGATGATACTCTGCAGTAGTATGTGAAAATATTACAATAGTGAATGCACATGCATTCAGGCACACTGCCTAAAGCTCACTACTCAAAAGATAATGACCTAGAAGGCTACAATCCTCAGGGAAGTCTCACTGACTTACACTAAGATTCAAACTACAATCCGGAAGAAATGAACTGAAAGAATAGCATCTCCAAATGCTTGATTACAATTTCAGTTAAGCATAGTTGTTTTCTTGGCAACACCAATCTCTCCTCAATTACAACACTGAAAGATGAATCACTTTATCACACATATACCACTCTCTGATAATGCAGACACATGACAATATCACCTATATATACAAATCATCAACCTTGACAAGAAGGTCGGCTAAACCCTTAACTCACAATTATAAAATTATATCACACAATACAAAGATCTACCACCGGACCAATATAATGATTTAAATGACATAACATGGACCTAAATCAAATTCCCAAATGCTCAACTCCACCAAAAATCACATCAAGATCAACCGCAACACGCTACACCACCAAAGATACTGCATAACATGAAAATCATCACTGGTTCATAGAAACCATCAAAAACTTGTACAATGATAAATTCAGATCATCAAAATAAATAGGAAACGACTAGGAAACACCAACAAGCATGTTAAAATCATCAGAAACAGTTGCACTAATACTACTTATCAAATCTTCATCGGTCAACATCTGAAAACTCAAGAATACAACCAATCAACAATTGTAACGAAGAAAGGTAACTTGTGGAGCACAAAATCATGATCCATTTGAAGTGAAGATACACAAGACCATCCCAAAAAATATCCCAAAATCTTAGCAAAAGATATGATCACACTAGAATATGTTGGAGGAAATACTGAACTCTGCAAAACAGTGATTAGCAAAACAAAACTGCAAAATCGGATCATAAGATCTTCCCAAACACATCGGAGAAAATCACAAGAATATGTAGACATCAATGACAATAACATATCCTAGTAGAAGCAATGACCAACAATATCCAACAATCTTCCCCTTTGGCATTGATGGCAACATATGAATGTGAAAAATAGTCAATGCAAAGAAAGAAGTTATCTCCAACAAACTCCCCCTAAGATCAAGACATATAAAGCAGTTTTTCACATGATCTCTCTCCCCCTTTGACAACAATGCCAAAGATCTCAAAATAGATAACCAAATCATGATGCTCTCCCCCCTGAGACACATAACCAAGTCAACAGACTACTCCACAAGAGGAGCAACACCAACTCATCAATCTGGATAAAGAGACAAGGCTTTGAAGTCCATCTAATTGATGCAACTTAATGCATCTAGTTCTATAAAGGAGGGGTAATTAACACCAATTTGTCTCTCAAATAGACAAATATATCTGTAGGCAAAGGTTTAGTTAAAATATTAGCTATTTGTTCCTTTGTAGATACATACTCCAGCTTCACCTTCTCTTCACTGACTTGTTCTTTCAAGTAATAATATTTGATTGACACATGCTTAGTCTTTGAATGTTGCACTGGATTAATTGACATGTTAATAGCACTGGAATTATCATAGTATGTGACAATAGGCTCATCATAGATAATTCTAATATCCTTAAACATTTGCTTCATCCAAACTACCTGAGTGCAATTACTAGCTGCAACAATGTACCCAACTTCAACAATAGACAAGGACATTGAATCTTGTTTCTTACTAGCCCATGAAGCCAACTTCTTACCTAAAAAGAATGCTCCACCGGTAGTTCTCTTCCGGTCATCAATATCACCAGTCCAATCAACATTAGTGTAAGCACATAGCATGAAATCATCATTCCTTGGATACCTCAAACCATAATCCACAATCCCCTCCAGGTATCTGAATATCCTCTTCACAACAGTGACATGACTCTCTTTTGGATTGGCTTGATATCTAACAGCCATGGACATAGCATGCATAATGTTTGGTCTAGTATGAGTAAGATATAACAATCCACCAACCATAGATCTGTACAAACTCTGATTAGCTTTTGGAGATTCATCATTCTTAGACAATTTACAACCAGTCATCGTAGGAGTTTCAAATGGTTTGGAATCATCTAACCCAAACTTCTTTATCGATTCCTTCACATACTTAGTTTGAGATATAAATATGTACCTTTTCCAGTCTGTGAAATCTGCAAACCTAAGAAAAATTTCATCTCACCAATCATAGACATCTCAAATTCTTTCTACATATCACCGACAAACTTCATATTCAAGTCATCATCACCTCCAAAGATAATATCACCAACAAAGACTTTAACAATTAGGATGTTATCATTCTCAATCTTAAAGTATAGATTACTGTCAACAACACCTTTATTAAATCACAATTTCAATAAATACTTATCTAGTCTAGCATACCAAGCTCTAGGGGCTTGCTTTAATCCATAAAGAGATTTCTTTAGGTTACATACCATGTCTCCATCGATTGACAATGAAAATCCATCAGGTTGCACAATGTAGACTTCTTCCTCGAGATCACCATTCAAAAAGGCAGATTTGACATCCATCTAATATACCTTGAAATCTTTATAAGCAACATATGCAAGCAACAATCTAACAGCTTCAAGTCTGACCACCAGAGAAAATGTCTCTTCATAATCAATTCCTTCTTTCTGAGAATATCCTTTACAAACTAGTCTAGCTTTATTTCTGACAACTTCATCGACTTCATTCAATTTATTCCTGAATACCCATTTAGTACCAATAACATTTTTATTCTTAGGTCTAGGCAAAAGCTCCCATGTATTATTCTTTTCAATCTTGATCTAATTCTTCTTCCATATCTCTCATCCAATTTTCATCTTTACAAGCTTCAACAACATCTTTAGGTTCAACTTTAGAGATCAAACATACTTCTTCAGCAGCTAACCTTCTTCTAGTCATCACACCTTTATTCTTATCACCAATAATATGATTTTTAGAATGATTGAATCTTACATACCTTAGAGTCTTCTGATTGTTCTGATTTTCATGTTCCTGCACCTCTTCATCGACAACAACAACATCAGGGTCAACTATCTCTACCAGATCATTCTGCTTAGCTTCTCCAACCCGAATAGGGGCTAAAACAATATGATGTCCATCATATCATCTACATGCTCTGATCTCTTTTCCAATATTCTCATCCACCTTCACATTTGCAATTTCCACTATCTTTCTCAGTCTCTTATTGTAGCATCGATAGAATTTTCTCTTTGTAAAATATCCCAAGAAAATTCCTTCATCACTTCTAGCATCAAACTTTCCTATATCCTCGTCTCTCTTCATATAATATTTGCTACCAAATACTCTGAAATATCTCACAGTGAGAACATGACCAAACCATAGCTCATAATGAGTCTTACCAGTATCACCTTTAATATGAACTCTTTTGAATGTGTAAACAACAGTGCTAATAGCTTATCTCCAGTAGATATTCAGAACATTCTCTTCAATCAGCATAGTCCTTGCAATATCCAAGATAGTTTTGTTCTTCCTTTCAATAACTCCATTTTGTTGAGGGGTTATAGGAGCATATAATTGTCTTCTAATTCCATCCTTCTCATAGAATGAATTGAACTCACTGGAACAAAATTATCCACCTCTATCAGATCTTAGACACTTCACCTTCAATACAGATTCAGTCTCCACCTTAGCTTTGAATATCTTGAACTTGTCCAATGCTTCTAATTTCTCCTTCAAAAATGCAACCCACATCATCTAGGAATAATCATAAATTAGAAGCATAAAATATCTATCACCTTGCACACTTCTAACATTTGTAGGTCCACACAGGTCAGTATGCACAAGATCTAGCAATCCATCATATGTATACTGTTTACTCTTGAAATAAATTTTTGTTTACTTACCCAACCGACATTCCTTACATACTAGATTAGTAGGCTTAACAATCTTAGGCAGATCTCTAACAGCTTGTGTAGAACATATGTTAATCGTTGAATCAAAATTTACATGAAACATTCACCTATACCTCAACCAATTCTCATCAATCTAAGCAATCAAACAAATTTTCTCACTGGAATTCAAATGAAAAATGTTACCTTCAGTGTTAGTTCTAGATGAAATCTCTATACTAGAGGCATTTAGGATCTTGCATTTTCCATTCTTGAATTGTAGATCATAACCTTTATCAACTATTTGTCCAACACTCAAAAGATTATGCTTCAAACCTTCAACATACAAGACACCATCAGTGTTATGCTTACCATTAAAAGAGATAGAACCTCTCCCATGGATCACACAGGCTTTGTAATCTCCAAATTGTAACTATTCCACCAGACCAATATAATTATTTTCATGATACAACATGGACCTAAATCAAATTCCCAAATTCTCAACTGCAACATGCTACACCACCAGAGATATCGTAAAACACGAAAAATCATCACCAATTCATAGAAACCATAAAAAAATCACACAATGATCAATGTGGATCATCAAAACAAATAGGACATGACTAGGAAACACCAACAAGCACGTTAAAATCATCAAAAATATTTGCACCAACACCAATTATCAAATATTCATCTGCCAACGTCTAAAAACTCAAGAACGCAACCAATCAGCAACTGTCACGAAGAAAGATAACTTGTGGAGCACCAAATAATGATCCATCTAAAGTGAAGATACACAATACCATCCCAAACAATATCCCAAAATCTTAGCACAAGATCTAATCACACCGGAATATACTGGAGGAAATACCGAACTCTACAAAATAATGATCAACAAAACACAATTGCAAAACCAAATCATAAGATCTTCCCAAACATATCGGAGAAAGTCACAAGAATATTTTAACATGAATGACAACAACATATTCTAGCAGCAACAATGACCAACAATCTCCCCATTTGGCATTAATGGCAACATATGAATGTGAAAAATAGTCAATGCAAAGAAAGAAGATATCTCCAACAAACTCCCCCTAAGATCAAGACATATAAAGTAGTTTTTCGCATGATCTCTCTCCCCCTTTGACAACAATGTCAAAGATCTCAAAACAAATAACCAAATCATGATGCTCTCCCCCCTGAGACACACAACCAAGTCAATAAACTACTCTACCAGAGAAGCAACACCAAATCATCAATCTAGATAAAGAGACAAGGCTCTGAAGTCCATCGGATTTATGCAACTTAATGCATCTAGTTCTCAACAGGAGGGGTAGATACCCCCAATTTGTCTCTTAGATATCTTTTGTCAAACAATGATTGATTGGATGAGGATTGATGGTGTCTGAATTGAGGAAGGATACATCATGCGTAGACTGACGATGGGTGTTGTTGATGTGAGAATGATATATCTCAAAAAAACACCAAGATAAAAGATTGATGAGAGATGGACCAACAAAAGGGACCTAATATGATCATGATGATAAAGATGCCCAAAGATGATTGTTGAAGAACTAGCTGATAGGATATGATATTGAAGGACAATATTGATGCATACAATATGTACAGTGACACCTATATACATGATGTACAAGAGCTATGGATGATGGAGGAAGATCCAGGAACATACATGATGTTTCCCTAGTCAAGATGAAAAGCCATAAGCGATTGATGATTGACTGGGTGTTGCTGATTTGAGAATGATACATCCACAAAACAACACCAAGATTGGATTGATTGTGGATGGAGTGTTGTTGATGTGGGAATGATATATCCCAAAACAACACAAGGATTGGGAAGGATGCATCTCGATGATGATGATTTGATTGTGAACAAGGCTTGTAGCAAGGTTGGAACGAGATGATGGATGTGATTGGATGATTGGATTGGTGCTTGACTTTGGATAGCTAAAGGAGATGGATATGATTTGAATGTGATGGTGGATTGCGAGGAGTGGATGGATTGATTGGATGGATGGCATTGGATTGCATGGGGGTAGCCTAGAGCTAGATACAAATGACCAGGGAAGTAAGAGGTTATGAAATGATATGATAAGAGGGATGAAATGATAGAGGATAGGATGAAAAACATTTGAAGACAAAAACATTATGGATGGGGTTGGGAGATGAAAATATGAGAAACAAATGGATGGAGGTAGATGAGGATTAGAAGAGGATCGAGTTATAAATGAAGGGATGGAAGATCTGGGAGATAAGGACTAGTGGATGAGAGAATAGACGATGGGTGTGAAGAAATGGAGGAATTGGGAGATAAAGGTTTTGTGGACGGATGGATATGATAAGATGACTGACAAGATGATAGGAAGTTGAGGGAAGTGGATAGAAGATAGGGTGATGGGTGGATAAGGACTATGAAGGTAAGTGAAAGAATGTCATGGAAGGGAGGAGGGATGGGTGGATAGGAAGGTGAATAGAGGAACAAAGTGATGGGGGAATGAAGGCCAAGAGGTGTACAAAGCATGTATACATGGTGGCCTTTTCTTTTTATCAAGACCGGGAGAGGATGTAGGAAGTAAATTGGATAGGATACAATGGATATGGTAGGCAGATGAGATGGAGGAGGTGATGGATGGATGGCTAGAAGAACTTTCCCCCAACCATGGAGAGAAAAAGGATGAGGGGAACTGTACATGATGCTAGTTTTCCAATTTTTCATCAAGGTACTTGTCCAAGGCACCTGTTTTCCGAGTTTTCACCATTGGACGAATTTTTCTATTTACTTTTTTTTTCACTTTTTTTTTTAATCTTTCAATTTTGGGGGGCAAATTTTTTGGAAGAAATTTATGGATGAAGATGAATGAGGATAAATGGATTTGGAATAGAGGGATTAAGGACTCAAGCATAAACTTCCATGTCAAGGTATTAGGATCCCATTTGAAATGATCACTGGATGTTGGTACAACATAATTAGGAAAGAGTGAATTATGCAAAGGATTGGATTAGATGGTTTTGATGGGGAATGTATGTGGTGTAAGGGATATGGTAATGGAAAGTATTTGAAAAGAATGAGGGATAGTGAGTGTGATGGGGGAATATTTCCTGGACCAACATTGGCACATTTTGTGGGCGATGTGGGGTGAGTGGAGGGGAGATGGATGTAGCACGTGGATATGATGGAGGAATTATGATAGGTAGCTTTGGGACATAGGAACCCAAAATAGAATTAGGAGATGGAGGAGAGGGATGGTTATCTTGTGGACTAGTGACTTTGAATGCCATTGGAGAGTTTTCTTTTGGATGCATTACTTCTTTTTGCTTTGGGATCCACATTTTTCTTGTTTTTGCTTTAGTAGGCCTTTGTGGCCTTTGGGATTCATTGCATTTTTATATCAGATTTTTCTTTGTTGGAGCATGTCTTTTGAAGTGGACATGGTCATCTTTGTATTGTTGTGGGTCACATGGTAATCTTTGTATTGTTGTGGATGTTTAGATTATGCATTTAAGATTTGGCATCCAAATTGATGCTAGTAGCATTGGAAGGAGTGTGCAAAGGTGTAGGAGATGGAGGAAATATGGATGAAGTGATGGTTGTAGGATGTTGGATGGAATGTGGGGATATGTACCTTTGTTGATCCTAATCAGGATTGAAAGGAGAAGAAGGTTTATGATGGGTGATGGGGATATGGGATTTGTGTATGGAGGAGCGAGTAGGAAAAGATGGAGGATGGGATTTT
Source organism: Cryptomeria japonica (assembly GCF_030272615.1). Lineage (NCBI taxonomy): Eukaryota > Viridiplantae > Streptophyta > Pinopsida > Cupressales > Cupressaceae > Cryptomeria > Cryptomeria japonica. Next base: position 318,750,378 of record NC_081411.1, read on the forward strand.
GGGATATAAGGGCCCAAAATGAATTTAGCATGTGGGGGATATATGAAGGTGGATTTTGGGATGTAGGGACCCAAAATGGATTTAAAGGATGAAGAGGGATATGGATGGTTATTTTATCTTTATATGATGGAGGAGAGGGGATGGCAAAAAATGATTTGGAGGAACGATGAGAAGATGCGATGGTGTGTTTGGAAGCATACTTGGATTTTGCATTAGTTGTACCAACATTTTTGGATGCAATGCCATGGGATATGTAACTAAGACCATGAGATCCTAGATGTTCTTTGACATGGATGGGCTCCAAAGAACCTTGCTCATGTAGTCCTAAGCCTTTACCTTGATAGTTCATTTTATTGAGCATTTTATCCACAATGGGATACTTGTTCTCTAGGTAACAATATAAGAGTCCTTTAATTAGATGGAGGAGAATGGGTGGTGTATATGAGATGTTCTTTTGCTGTGAGTGAACTACCATGGATGTATGTAAGTGAACCAAGGGGATAGAGTGATGGTGGTGGGATGGTTTGGATAGGAGGAAATGGAGGATCACGAGGTGGAGTATATAGGACAGGAGGATCTTCATTTGGATGAAGGGATAATAAGGGCTCTTCAAATGGAGTCGATGGACTAGTAGGATTTTGATTTGGATGAAGGAATGATAAGGGATCTTGAGATGGAGTAGATGGACTGGTAGGATCTTCATTTGGATCAATAATTCTTTCAATATGCTCTGGAAAAGGATCTTGGTATGAGGGGATTGATGTGGATGGTGTGACGAGGGGTGAGTGGGTAGACTCTTCAGATGGAATGGATGGAATGATGGAAGGTTCAATGACTTGGATGGATGGGCTAAATGGAAGGATGAGAGGTTCTTCAATTGGGATAGATGGGGTAGATAGAAGGACAAGAGGTTCTTCAACTAGGATAGATGGAGTAGATGGAACAATGAGAGGTTCATCAACTGCAGTAGATGAGGTGGATGGAAGGATTGGAGGCTCATTGGATTGAGTTGGGATGATGGTAAGAGTAGGTGATGGGGATTGTGGTTGGATAGTCTCAATGGATGGGAGGTTTTTGATGTTGGTAAGAGGTGGGATAGGAATGATAGGTGTGGGATTTGGAAGTGAAGTTGATGGATTGAGATAAGATGGTGCAGACGAAGGTGGACTAAGGAATGATGAAGTGGATGGTGGAGGATTGTAGTAGGATGAAGTGGATCGAGGTAGGATGAGGTGGATAAAGGTGTAATAAGGCATGATGAAGTGGATGAAGGTGGAATAAGGTAGGATGAAGTGGATGGTGGAGGGTTGCGGTAGGATGAAGTGGATGGTGGTGGATTTAGATAAGATAAGGTGGATGAAGGTATTTTAGTGTATGATGGGATGGAAGATGGTAGATTGAGATTGGATGAAGGATTAGTATTAGATGGAGGAGTGAGATAGGGTGGATGATTAGGATTGGATGGAGGAGTGAGGTAAGATGGACAATTGGGATTGATTGGAGGAGAGAGGTAAGATGGAGAATTAGGATTGGATGGAGGTTTGAGGTAGGATGGTAGATTAGGATTAGATAGAAGATTGAGGTAAGATGGAAGATTAGGATTGAATGGAGAGAGATAAGATAGAGGATTAGGATTGGATGAAGGAGAGAGGAAAGATGGAGGATTAGGATTAGATGGAGGAGTGAGATAAGATGAGGGATTAGGATTAGATGGAGAAGTGAGATAAGATGGGGGATTAGGATTGAATGGAGGTTTGAGATAGGATGATAGATTAGTATTAGATGGAGGATCGAGGTAAGATGGCGGATTAGGATTGGATGAAGGAGAGAGGTAAGATGGAGGATTAGGATTGGATGAAGGAGTGAGATAGGATGGGGGATTGGGATTATCAATTGTGTAATGGATTTGGGGATAATGAGATGGTGGATTTGGATTATGGATGTAAGTGGTAGTTTAGGAAGGAAAAGATGGGGGTTGAGATAGGACCATGCATGGGAGAAGATGGAGGTATGTATGTTTCATACGAGGGATATGTAGAGGTGATATATGAGGGAGTTGTGGGTAAAAAGACATGATGGATTTCCCTTGTCAAAGGTGTGATAAAGATTATGAGTGGATGCACATGGAGGAATGGTCACAAGAATGGTAGAGTATCTAGGATGAACAATTAGATTTTAGTATCTGACACTCGGTGCAAGCTTTCTAAGGATGAGGGCATCAAGATTTTCAATTTCATATTCGTCTTGATCAACCATACCCTCATCATCATCAGAATGGGATACAGTGGAAGAAAATGAAGGATGACCAAAATCATCATAATAAAATTGTGACATGACGATTAGTTGATGAGTTGGAGAGATGAAAGATGAAAAAGGATGATAGACTAAAGCTCAAAATAGGATGGGAACTAACTTTGAGGAGTTTGGAAGGAGGATGAATTTTGATGTTTGATTTTGGAGGTTTGATGTTCAATTGATGACCTAGGAAGAATGAAATGATGATACAAATTATGAGATGAGAGATGATGATGGACGATAGTGATGATGTAAGAATTGAGATGATGACAACCAAGGTGATGACTAGCTACTGAGATAATAAAAGTGACCATACAATTCAAAACCCTAGTAGATAATAATAATGATGTAAAGTTTGCAATGATAACCAAGATGAATTGATTTGACACCTAACTTAGGTAATTTCAACATCATAATGAAACAACTGACGTAAACCCACTAGAATGAGAGGACAATTATTTGAAGGAGAAGACCAAACTAGGACCTGGTGGCGTGAGATTTTCAATATTTTGAATTAATTTTTTAAAAAATATTCTTTTGACACTGAACACGACAAACACGCGAGTATGAAAAATGAAAAGAAATCATGCACTTCCTAGGTTGGTCAAGAGACAATACTTGTTGAATCCCCTAGCCCAGAATACCACATTCAACATGATAGATAGAAGCTTGGTAGCACTGGCTCCACTCCACGACACACACTTCTCGAGCATGCAAAGCTTCAAATTTCTAAAGATCCTAAGTTCTCAAGAAATTTTCTATCTCAAATTGAAGGGTACATGAGGGGTATCTTCGACATGCACGTATCACAACACCCGTGTCAACAAGTAGAAGGTTTTTGGCAACTAAAAACAATTTGATTCGTATTGGAGGTAGTTTCAAGGTAAATCTGGTGGTTATACATGTGGTGGCTAGCTCATTTAAGAGATATCCCAGTCTGTAGAACACATGTTTTTTACACATCTTCCATACAAGGGCCAAGGAATTTTGACTTTCATCAAGACCACGAAGGAATTTGCATGTAGATACTAAGGGAAACTATCAGTATAACATAGCGACACTAGTTGATTATGGCTTTCACCAAAATCACTAATATTTATACAACAGACTGAAAGAGTATCGCTTGGGTCGTTCCCTCTCACTCGACCTTATTAGCTACTCAAGAGGCAGGCCCTTCTACCTAAAAAATAAAAGTTGAGCATTGTTAACACTTTTCTCTTGCACCCAGGACCATGAGAGTCAGGGGAGAGGATAGTGTGTGTTAACGGTAGGACCACTCTACATGCACAAGCATGTCAGATATGAAAAACAAAGGTTCATTCCCTTATGAAATTGAAGTGTTTGCTAACTATAAGAAAACACATGATTCATTTTAACCCGATTTTTTTTTTTTGGCAACTGCACCCCTCTTTAGCAATTCTACAACAAACAAGTTAGAGTTTTGAGCTTTGGGGTCTTTGACAAGTGACGCAACTGCACAAACGTTAGCAAAGCCCAATAAAACAACAAAAATTAGCAAGTTAGCGACAAGCTAAGAAAATTTAAATTCGATAAAATGATAGAAAATAAAAATATAGAGTATTCTTGCCACTTCGCAAAGCAATCTCACTACTTTTAGAGATTGAAATTAAGATGAAAAAGATTCTCATCGAGGTGGAAATCCACTTGTATTCTCACGTTTTTTTCCTGCAAGTGTGAAAAATCTGCAATATAACACACTAAAACAACAAAAAACATGAGATGGACTCGTTAAGAGGGTCCCATCGGGTGTGCCAAAAATGTATTTAGAAAAATGTGAATGTAAACTACTAAAAAGATAAACTAAACAATTAACAAACACATATTTCAACCACACTCAAGAATGGGATGCTAAGAAGGAAGAAAAACTAAATAAACAAAAATTAAAGTGCAAACTACATATTCCTCCTTTGATTTGATTGTCCTTTAATTTGATGTGTGCTTACTATATGGTAGATACTCGATTGTGCTCCATGATAGTGAATACAAAGATGAAAACTAAGCAAGATGTGATACAAAATTCTATGCTAAATGGATGTGATTATGCAAAAATATGAGTGAGCATTTCTGCATTACGAGAGTATGAAAATGAAAGTGGATAGCTAAATAACATTATAACGGTATGAGAATGTGAAAGTGGATAGCTAAAATGGCATTATAACGATATGATAATGTGAAAGTAGATAGCTAAAATGGCATTATAACGGTATGAGAATGTGAAAATGGATGGATTGAGGTAGGAAAATGAGGGGATTAAATAGGTCAAGTTGGGAGAAGAAGAGTCATGAATATGAGACATGTGTCCCTGAAAAAGGCAAGTGTCATGAATGAGAATGACACGAGTGATGGGAAGGAATGACATGTATCCTTGAGGACACATGTCCATTTGGGAATGAGACACACAAATTGGAAGGTTCTATTCCAAAAGAGATTACAAAACCATGATATTCTCATGTTTGAGAAAAATTGGGATATTTTCCCAAATTTTATGAAGCTTCTTCAAATTCAACAATATTTTGCCCAGATTTTAGGAAATTTGAGATATTTTGGGACTGTGAATACATATGGGGTGGGAAAGAAGTTGGAAGAAAAAATAAAAGAATGACTAAAACCCAAGGTTAATTAATGAGTTAAGTTAGAGTTAGAATTAGATGAGGGTTAAAGTTAGGAGACATGTGAGGAAATAAAATTAATTTAATTAATTAATTCTATGATATTTCCATGACTTAAGATATTTAGGAATACACACATATGGAGTGGAAAGGAGGTTGGAAAGAATAAAAGGATTCATCTCCAAATATTAGGATATTTAGGAATACACACATATGGGGTGGGAAAGTAGTGGGGTGAAATAAAAGAATGACTAAAACCCAAGGTTAGTTAATGGGTTAAGTTAGAGGAAGAGTTATAGGAGGATTAAAGTTAGGAGGCATGTGGGAAAATATAATTAATTAATTCTATGAGAGAATTTAAGAGGAAAAAAGTCAACATGGATTAAATAATCAAACTATGCATTTGATTTATTTAATAGAAGAAGGGATCAAAGTTAATTGATTTATGATTGTCAATGAATTAATTAAAAGAGGACTATAGCATAATTAACAAAATTAATAAGCTAGAAGGAGGGAACACCAATTAATTAAATAATACATAATTATTTAATTTAAGAGCATTTAGGATATCTAAAAACAATTAGTTAAATTAATCACATTTAGGTGTCTACACATTTATAATTCCTATGTTTGTTTTTCCTCCACATCTTTGCCTCATCTTCCAAAATATGCTTAACTAGTTTCCTCTGTAATTTGATGTCTCTCCCATTATTCATTTTTTCTCTTTTTCTTCTTCTTGTTACATTATTTTTTTTCCACCAATATGCACCAGGGAACTCTGGAATATCAAAATTTTTAATGTCATTCCACTTAATTAAACAATCAAATTCTTGTATTGCCTCATCCCCTGAAACTGTTGCAAAAGCTTATTCTTCCTTGCTCTCTATGGTAACATTGTGTTTCTTTTTGTTTAGACCTTCCAAAAGAAACTATTTTTCTGCAAACTTTTCATCCTCTACTTTCACATCATTATTAGAAAAACAACCAAGGAATTCTTCTTTCCCATCCCACAACAAACTATTAGTTACAAAATCTTCATCTTCAACAATCTCTTTATCAAGCACGAGATCATCCACCAGCCCACCCTTCATCTATTCATATTCTTTCTCATTTATAACTTCATTTTCCAGTGCATTATTCTCTACAACACCCTCTCATATACCAATATCATCATCCTTAAACATTTCAGATTCAACAATCCTCTCATAAAAATTAAATTTTACCTCTTTTTTTTTTCTTCTTGAGTGAAATTGTCATTCCACCCTTTTGAAATAAAATCAAACATTTAACTAATTCTTTAAATCCATTTATCAAACATTTATTGGGGTTCTTACCTAACTTTTCATAATTCTTACTCACTTGCATTTCAATTTAAATGTCAAACTCCATCTGTTGTCACAGTGTATGTGTTTGCATAACCATTGTGCATTACCTTCCTATCAAACTGCCACAGTCTTCCCAATAACATATGACAAACATTCATTAACATAATAACGCATAATATCTCATCATGGTATTCTCCTATCTTAAATTTAACTAAACATTGTTCACTCACGAGAACTTTTTGATAATCTTGCAACCAAACAATCCGATATGGATGTGGGTTCCTTCTTTTTTCTCACTACAACTTCCTTACCATTTCATCTGAAAGAAGATTATCTAAACTTCCACCATCAATAATGGCATTGCACACCTTATCCTTGCACTGACATCTTATTTGAAATAAACTCTTCCTTTGAATTGATTCTTGTCCTGCATTCATTAAGACTCTTCTTGTAACAAGTATTTCTCCATTTTTCGCATCTTTTGATTTTGATGACTTATCATCATCCACATTCACATTTGCTACTCTTGGATGATTTTTAGATCTTCTTAGTGTTCCTTCTTCCTCATGAGGGTAGCCATAAGCTATGTGACCCTCTTATCTACACTTAAAACAGGTTACACAGAAGCCTCCTCTTCTGAATCCTTGACTTGATCTTCCTCTTCCTTTGAAATTTTGTTCTTTGGAATTGTAAAAATCATCAAACTTCCGATTTTTGTTGCTACTATGGTCTTCTCCATTTTGATTTTTCCGATTATTACCTTCATTCTTCTCTTCATACGATCTACCCTTTCCTGTTTGCTTGTTTTTAAATCTTGTGTTTAATCTTTCTTCAATTTTTAGAGCAAATTGGAATGCATCATCCATGGCATAAATTCTTATTAAATTCTTCCTGGATGCTTGGTCTTAACCCATTGATGTAACAGGCTATCTTATCCTTATCAACTTCATAATGGCCCATTCTAATCATGATCTTGTAGAATTCTTCTGCTTATTCTCTCATTGTTTTATTTCCTTGTTTCAATCTCAACATTCTTTTTAATAAGTCCAACTCGTAATCAATGTGAATAAACTCTCTTCATCTTTTCAACCATCTTATCCCATTTACAAATTTTACTTTTTCCTCTTTTCCGTCTTCCAATTCAGACTTCTTTCCACTAGATTTTAGCATGTCCTTTTAGTTTGGTTTTAGAAAACCTCACTTTGTATGGATCTTTTATTTCTTCAAATTCAAAGTACTCTTCCATATCATATATCCAATCTATTAATTCTTCTGGATCCAATTTCCCATTGAAGAAAGGAACTTCAACCTTTGGTCTTTTCCAGACCTTTGTCAATTCTTTAACAAGAGGATCATTTAGAGCTGCTCTTTCTACTTCATCTTTAGTATTTTCTTCTTCTTTTGAAGATTATTTAGTCTCATCATCTTCACTTCTAGGTTTTCTCCTACGAGCAAACCCTCTTATGACGTCTTCTTCCAGGGCTTCAACCTACCTACTAAGGGCTCTAAAACCATTAATATGGGTAACATCTAGATGATTCTTTCCTCCATTTCTAGCTTCAACTCTACCTTAGACACATGGGGATCTTCTTGCATATATTTCACAACACCCACAATCTTAATCCTCGTGCAAACTGCTTCCCTTTGATGATTTTGTCTGCCCACTGAAAATCTTCTAGCTTTGATACCACTGATGTAATAAAATTAAGCATAGAGTCTCTCATAGAAACAAAAAATTGAATTCAAATGAAATGCTTAGAAATGGAGATGAAAGTATACAAAATAAAACTCTATATATTTTCATTTAGCTCCCTTCAAAATGAGACAATGTCTCTACAAATCTACAAATCTACAAATACATATGATTATAGCTTATGGACTGATGAACACATTCCCAAATCTAATGTGATATGCTCATAGACCTACAACAAACAAAATATTCAACTATCCACACCCAAAATTACACCCAACTTTCCTTCCTCTCCAAAATCTCTTCCTTTTCTTATTCTTCTGAAAACCCTCCCCTAAAAATAGAAAATAAACTCCACATATTGTTGTCCTCCATAAATGCTACCACAACCCCTACCAAAACCCACTCAAAAAATCCCTAAAAAGAAAAACTAACCCCCGCACTCCTCCCCAAGAATCATATTTTCTAATTTAGAGTCTTACGGGAGATTCCACTACTCCGAGGTTGTCAAGCTTATTCTAGAAATACTCACCATTACTAAAAAATTAAATAAAAATCCTTAAAGAGATGGCAACAATTCTGATACATTCTAAAGGACAATTTGAAATTTGAAATTTGAAATTTGGTTCTTCTTCAACATGGATGCCCTGCATCAATACTAGATAATGTCTTTTCTAACTTCTCTATTTTTGGAGAAGGGGCATCCTTATATAATTCTAGAGACACCTCCAAGGATTCAAGTTGACAAATAGCATTCACTAGATTGTTAAAATCAAGCGGTTGATAATCAACATCAACTAGAGGAGAAACTCTCTTCTTCTTTCCCTTTCCCTTCTCTCGTTCTTTCTTCTTCACTTCCTTTTCTTTGTAGTGGTCTCTATCAAAGAGCGAAAACTTCTCTTCTTTGACTGAGAGGTACATTTTCCTCTTCTTCTTCTTCAACATCCTCTTTCTTAACTATTGACCTTGCGAACCTCTTTCTAACCATAAATTTTTCTTGTTTAACTTTCTCATTTGTGTTTTGGTTGTTTACTTTTTCAATGCTAGGCTCTGGAATAACTTTCTCTCTTGTTGTCTTTGCTTAGATCTTTATCCTTTCTTCTCACTTGATGTTTCCTTCACTGGGGTTTCAAAGGAACCAATCTTTACTTGAGGAGAAACAAACAGTAAACTAGTTCTCCTTTGTGCTTTCTTTCTAAAGGATTCTTCTATTGGTGGTAGATTTATCTTTTTGTAGAAGTTCTCCATCCACTTTGCATGTCAAGTCTTAGCCTTCTTCTAGATCATCTTATTCAAAATTTCTACAAATGTCCCAAATCATTATGCACTTTGATCTACTACTAACTGCAATAGGGTCTCTATATTTTTCTCCACATACTCCTCTGATATCTCATAGGGCAACTCAAGCAATCAAGCAATCCTTAGCTTTAGCACCTTAATGTAGCAATGGTCTTTACTGACCAAAAAGGTGATCACATTTCTATACTTCATGACAAAACTAGTAGGAACCCTCTCTCTTTCCTACATCTTATCTTAAAAATTCTTAAACCACCTAGAATATGTAGTATTGTATGCTTTTGTATCATTATTAAACTTCTTATATGATTTTTATTTGTACCACTACTAGAGTGAACTTATTCCATGCTTTACTCTTAATACCCGAGAGCTCATTCATGAACATAAATGTCAGACATATGAGCAAGAACCCATACATGAATGAATACTTTCTTTTCTTTGTCCTATTTACATTATCCAGAAACTATTGTCTTAGAAGCTCACATAGATCAAAATTACCTCCTTCAACCACCATCTGATAAGTAGAGTGTATAACAGTAGTAGTGGCAAAACCATCACAGTTCTAATAGTAGATTTTGTAATCCAAACCCTTGGTAACATAGTCGACACCCGAATCAATGGTATCCTCAATTGTCATAGCCCTTCCATTACAATTTTCTCCAATAAGCCTGGACATAGTATCATTCTTCACCAATTTCTAAACATGAAGTGTGGTAGAGATGCAAATTGTGTCAAATCCTTAATGACATCCTTTATAATCTTGTGTGAGAGTTCTAGAAACATAACATCTCCATAAATTCAACTCAAGTTGATCTGAATCCATGAATGCTCATAGTTGAAATTAGGGAACTCCTTCCATATATTCAACCCTAACTTTAAAATATGCTTGTATTGTTGTTTGAATGTGTTTAGGTCATCTTCCACCAATTGCTTCCACAAATCATTAAATGTTACGCAACTAAACTCTATTAGGGGCGCATGGATATAAGCCCTAACGTCCTCTATGTATACAACGTCCAATGACACTTTTGACAAATCTCCTTCCTTCTCTCTCTCTCCATCACCATAAAAGGATAGGTTTTGAATTGTGGTTGTGGCTTCAAAGACATGTCAGTAAAAATTGGTGTAGCCATCTTGATCAAACAAACTAAATTGAAAACACAAACTTCACATAATACCTCGAAACCCCTTTGTCACTAGGGTTTGTACTAAAAAATCTCTTTAACACACAATAGCACTTATTTGCAAGATCACAAGTGATCAAAATGAATTTAAAATCATAATTAATCTATTAACTCCACCAACTTAGAGTTTTTGCCTTAAATGCATTTGATAGTTATATACAAAAAGATGATACTTTGTTACACTAGTGATCATAAATACCTCTGTAGATCACTGCAAACATCTAGAATGTTCCAGAAATACCTTCCTAATATTTGCTATGTTGAAATAAATCCAACATCCACATAATAAGGGGGTCCTTAAGGTCCTCAATGAGGTCTTTCTTTAAGATAATGCATTTTATCTAGTTTCCAGAGGAAGAATTTGCACCACCAGTAGGTATAGATCGATCCACTATCTTGCCATCTACATTCTCGTCATATTTCTTCACCCATGTATTCTACATCTTCTCATTTATATCATTAATGTCAATCTTCTTTTTTGGATCAAAGGTTTTCTCATTCTTTCTTTTGCAAAACTTAGCAATATGTCCTAATTTTTTGTAATTGTAATAACTAGGACCTTGTTGCAGACCACTTCCATTCCTTCTAAAATTAGATCTGCACTCCATAGCCTTGTGCTCATATTTTTCGCATACATAAAAATACTCATTGAATGATTGTACATTCTACCATAGTTTGTATTCACATATACATACATCATTCCACTTTTGCATTCATTTTCCTTATGTACAAACTTATTTCAAGCATAGAATTGACCATTAAATGGTTGAGATCTAATTTGACTTCTATATTCACTAGCTCTATGTCCAAATTTATTGCATGTAAAACGTTTAGCATTGAAGGATGGAGAGTACCTGGTTTGAGTAGGAGGAGGCTTCCTAAAGTTTTTCTTGTTTTGGACTTGAGTGAAACCCTTTTGATCTTCATTTGTCTTCTCAGATTCACCCTTTACCTTTTCCTTTCTTTTGTCATCTTTTTTGGGTGTGTTAGAGTATTCTCCTTTGTCAAATCCTAGTCTGCCTTTGTCTTTAGATGGTTTCTAAGCACTTAACATATCATTAAGCATATCATTGTCACCTTTGACTTTTAGGTTCTTATCTATGTGCTCCTTTTCCTTTTTCAATTCTTTCCTCAACATAACCACTTCTTCTTCAAGCTTGGTGCATTCTTCAAATTTGTTATTTATATTTGTTCCAAGATCATCAATGGACTTTTTCCCTTCATCAATTTGTCATTCTAGATAGACAACATGTTCTTATGATTTCTTGGACCTTTTCTAATAAGCCTCTAGATCAGATACAAACTCTTAATTCTCCTTCAATATCTATAACTGCATCAATATCCCATTCATGTTGTTACATATCATTCATATCTTCAAATTCAAATATTGTGTTCAAATATTGAATCCAGCTTAATTGTTAGACTGTTTCCTCAAGAACCTCACTCTGATACTAGTTGTTGAACACTTTCAAATGCTGAGAGTGGGGAATGAATCAACATATATGAATACTTAACCAATTTAACCTTTACTTACCATTCTTTCCAATTACCATATGTGTAGAATAAAAGAATTAAAAAAAAAGAGCAATCACACATGAACACCAAGATTTAACATGGATAACAAAATGAGGGAAAAACCATGGTGAGAACTTGTAAGGAAGTTAAGTAGCAGAACAACTTCCTACACTAACCTTGAGAGGAGGGTAATGCAAAAATTTTTACAGACCATTACAATAGTTATAGAAAACAAAAATAGACATAATAACATTCAAACCATAACACAATGATTTACGTGGGGAAAACCCTTTCAGGAAAAAAACCCCACTCTAAAATCCACCCAATATATTATTAATCAATCAAAATAGATTACAATATGCTTGCAGAGAAATCTCTTCGCAAGAGTACCACTAATCAAAGATTCAGAGGTAACTCAATAGCCATAAGACTCTTACACACAACCTCTATCTCACACACCTCATATATAGGAGATACAATACAAGAAACCGTCAAACCATATTACAAAACCATGGGCTAAAACCACCCAATAAGGTATAGCCGATCTTATCTCCCTCCTAGATTCCCCATGACTTGTGTCCCCCCCTTTTACAACTCATTTATGTGTCTGATGTATATTATATTTCCTATTTCAGTAGTACAAACTTTCGAAGGCCATAACTTGAGAACCGTGTGTCCTATTGATGAACCGTTTGAAATATTAGAAAGCTTGCAAAGTTCTCTATTGCCTCGTAAATGCTATGCCTCTTATGGCCACTTTTCAATGCATTTTGGGGGCTCTAAAGTCCTCAAAATCAAATTTAAACCTTTCATTAGACCCCTCCAAAACAAAAAAAAATTAATATCTTCAAAACTATATGTGATCTTGCGACGTAACTTTACCAGAATGCTTATCTAGCCAACCAGAAGCTTCAGGGAGAATTTCACACCATTTCGTGCCCAAATTAAAACTTACTATAAATATTAACCTCATGTAAATGTAAGGTTGAGACACCATTTTCCTAAGAAATCTCCCACTTGTTGAACACCTTGCAAGAGCAAAGGGAGTATCAACACAATGAATCAATTGCTAGGGGCCATGAGGCCCATAGACTCCGAACACCATATGAACTTATCTGTGCTCACAACCTTAGTTAAAGAATATGCAACAATCATCAAATTTTCTACCTTAACTAGCTTCACCCTACCATCTTTGACCATATCTATGATAGAATGATACTGAACATCAATGTGCTTTGTTTGGGCATGAAATGTCAGGTTCTTAGCTAGGCAGATCACACTCTGACTGTCACAATATACTATCACTGCTCCTTGTTTTATTCCAATATCTGAACATAGTCTCTTAAGCCAAATGACTTCTTTACAAGCATGAGTAGCTTCTATATACTCTACTTCAATAGTGGACAAAGCAACCATAGCTTGTCGCTTACTCATCCAACTAATTGCACCACCAAATAAAGTAAACACATAAGCACTAGCGGATCTTCTGCTATCAATATCACCTGCCCAGTCTAAATCCACATAACCATGAATATAAAGGGAAATCACGTCTCCAACTAAATTACCATTATAACACAAAGAATACTCTGAGGTACCCTTCAAATATCTAAAGTCTCTTTTGACTACATCCCCATGAACTCTTCTAGGATTAGACATATATCTAGATAGAACTCCCACTACTTGGGCAATGTCTGGTCTAGTATAGACCATAGCATACATCAAACTTCCAACTACACTTTGGTAAGGAACTCTACTCATGTTTTCCATCTTTGATGGGGATGTAGGACAATCTACAACATATAATTTTGTTCCAACTGTAAAAGGAACACACAATGGTCTACAATCCTGCATATTAAACCTTAGTAACACTGAATTCACATACTTACTGTTCGTATTATATTGTCATTGATGTCAATCAGTAAGTATGCCAACTGGTATGCAATATGTTGTTACAGACACTAGAGATTGTTGGCATGTTGATGTCAATCGGTAAGCAAGCAAACCTGGTAAGTGCGGTCCGAGATAGCATGTTCTAACCGACAGAACAGAGAAGTGCATGATATACAGGTTAACCGGTTAGTGTATAACAGTAGCATGATTCAGTTGGTGACTGAGTTTGAACTGAAATAATAAAGTGATATGGATACTAACAGAGATGTCACGTGGACTCCAGGTGGAGAACATGAAGTGGTAGGTGAATGGTGCGTCGACGAGGTAGTTGCCAACTAGGCTGGTATTAAATGTCGACTGTGAAAAACATAGATCGATTGCAGAGGATTGCGGATCAAAGAAGATCGAAGGGCAGAGATTTTATCCTTTGACATTATGATCAAAGCAGGACATGTGATCGTCTTGCTGATTTGGAAAAGGAAACTGCTAGATCATTTATTGTGATCAACAAAATCAAGATCGATGAACTGAGTCCAATTTGTTAAATATAGCAAACATTTATAGGAAGAATAAAAGAGGACATATCTTTTTGCTAAACTATTGCAGGTTGTTGATTCAAGAAGATGAGATTCGATTTGATACGGATCGAGGTCGGTGAAGAATACCCTAAGCACGTGAAGTTTGATTTTTTTGTTTTGGTGGGAAAGCATATATATAAATATGCAGATCAAAGACTTAAGCTTTGTGTAGAAGAGAGATAGTATGTTGGATGACTGATGAGAAAGTGTGTTTCTTCCAAGTGAGAGTTGATTAGTCTGAGTATTGATAACAAAATCTTGAAGTGATTGAGTGTTAGTTGAAGAACCGGTAAGGAAGGTTTAACCGACAAGGTTTTAGGTAATTGGTAGATAGTTACAGAGTGTAATAGTTCATCTAACCAATAGTGTCCAAACTGGTAAGATAGCAGTAGAGAGTGAGTTTTAGAGAAGATCTAACAAGGCAAAAACTTGGTTGTAAAGGATTCAAACAAAAAGAACATAGGACTAGTAGAGAAGAAGCAGTATGACAAAAAGGAGTTTAACTGAGAGAGAATTATTTTCAGGGGTTACAAAACTCATTTGTAATAGGTGTTTATCATTGTATTAATTTTATATCTCATTTTATTTCACTGAGTAGGTGCTCAGTGCAGGGATTGGTGATCCTTGAGTTGGTGCTTAGAATAGAATAGGGGTCGGTGCTCCTTTGGGTAGGTGCCGATAAATTGCTTTGGGTTGGTGCCCTAAACATTGTAAAATTGTTATTTCATTGTGAGGTTGGATTAGAGTAGTAGATCTCCAATATCATTTCTCACCAAGGTTTTTCCCACATTGGGTTTTCCTCGTATATATGTTGTTATGTGATGTGCTCTTGTGTGTGGTTGCTTGTTAGTGCTTTCATTATCCTACTGGTTGCACACATTATTTGAAATTGTTTATAATCACTTATTCACCCCCCCTCTCAATGATATCTTGTGTTCTACATTTACTCTAGTCTATCCATAGCTTTTTTTTCACTCTATCTCTTCTAATTTCCATTCCAAGAATATGTTTTGCTGCACCAAGATCTTTCATTTTAAATTTAGCAGTGAGCTGAGACTTTAGTTCTGAAAACACACCTTTCCCTTTATCAATGAATAACATATCATCAACATACAATGCAATATTCAGGAAATGATCACCATCAGATTTATAATAAACACAATGATTTGATTTAGAATGCTCAAATCCCAAAATCAACACGTGTATCAAATTTTTGGTACTACATCTTATGACATTGTTTGAGGCCATACAAAGATATATTTAATTTACATACCAAATTACTTTTACCTTTTACCACGTAGTGCTCTGGTTGTGTCATATAAATATCCTCCTCCAAATCACTATGAAGAAAAGCAGTTTTCACATCCATTTGCTCAACCTCTAAATCAGAAGTAGCAGCAATAGAAAGCAAAAATCTAATGGATGTCATTTTTTCAACAAGAGACAATATCTCACCATAATCAACACCCTCAACCTGAGAGTATCCTTTTGCAACCAATCTCACTTTATACTTCTCAATGCTTCCATCTGAACCAATATTTTTCTTGAACACCCATTTTCAACCAATAGGATTTCATCCTTTAAGCAATGGTACAAGATCCCATGTATCATTATTTTTCAAAGTTGTCATTTCTTATTCCATAGAAATCTTCCATGATTCTGCATCATTCATACCTAATGCCTCTTCTATAGATTTTGGTTCATCCACATTAGTATTCAAAGAAAAAATACATCTCCAATCATCAGGTGAATACCTTTCAGGTAGTTTTCTATGTCTTGTAGACCTTCAGACAAGCTGAGTTGGAAGTTCTTTCTCCTCTTCTGAAGATTTAGAGCTAGACAAGCTCTCCTCAACTTCTTGCCTATCTAGGGATCTTGATTCAACTCTTTTAGGTGTAGAAGGGAATTGAATCACATCTTCCTTTTTAGTCTATTATAGTTGCAATGTAACAAAATGAGACTTAATTTCTCTAAAAATAACACTTCTACTATGAATTACCTTTTATGCAACAGGGTCCCAAAGCTCGTATCCTTTCACACCATAATTGTACCCAATGAAGATACATTTCACAACCTTATTTTCTAACTTTGTCCACTTCTCCTTTGTCACATGTGCATATGCCTCGTAACCAAAAACTCTAAGATGTCTCAATGAAGGCTTGTGACTCGACCATGCTTCCATAAGCATTTTATCAACAAGAGTTGATGTAGGAGACCTATTAATTAGGTAGCAAGCAGTGCCAACAACTTCATCCCAAAGCATTTTTTCTAGACCAACACCACTCAACATACTCTTAGCCTTCTCCATCAGTGTCTTATTCATTCTTTCCACTTCTACTATGGAGAATACAAAGTTGTCTTCTATCTTTTGATGCCACAATCTTTACATAATCTATCAAAATCATTAGAGAAAATTCACCACCATTATCAGTCAAACATTTTATTTTCTTTCCAGTCTACAACTCAACCATTGCCTTAAATTCTTTAAATCGACTATTAGATTTACACTTTAGAAAATATACCCATGTCCTTCTAAAATCATCAATAAATGAAATATAATATGTAGATTTTCCAATTGAAGGAATATCTACATGACCAAACACATCAAAATGAATAAGATGCAAAACACCACAAGTTTTATGAGAACTCAAGTAAAACTGAACACGGTTTTCTTTTCCATAAATTAAATGCTCACAAAAATCATAGTGAAGATTATAATCATTCAAACCTTCAACAAGGTTTTTATTTTTCAAGGTTCTTAGACCCTTTTCTCCAATATGGCCAAGCCTCTTGTGCCAATATAGTCTTCTCTGTAGGTAACTTTGCTTTAGAAGAAAGAGCAACCTTAGGTACCCAAAAAACATTTCCATCTACTGAAGGTGAAACCCTCAAATCTTCCATAGCTTTACTTTTTACAGAAGTGCTATTACACTCAATAGTGTATGCGTTTAGCTTATATAAAGTGTCGAACCTGACACCTCTAGCAATTACCATAGCATCCTTAATCATCTTACATCTTGCTTCAGAAAAGACTACCTACACACCCGCATCTATCAATTTGCACACAAATAACAGATTTTGTTTTAAACTAGGGATATGCAACACACCATTAATCCTTTTTATTCTACCATCAAAAAACTTGATTCTAACTTTACCTCAACCAACAATGTCTAAATGCGAATCATCACCCAAGTACACCTTATCTCCATTAAATTCTTCATATTCAAAAAACCAATCTCTATTGGCAGTCATATGAAAAGATGCACCTAATTCATTTAACCAGGCATCATTACCTGCATGAGTCGCCAAAGCTGCAATAAGTGCATCACCATCTTCCTTCTCAGACTTCGAATCAGAATCAATCTTCTTCTTTTCTTCTTTGTAATCCTTATGGATGTGACCTGGTTTACCACAATTCCAACAAATGACTTTGGACTTTCCAGGAGATTTCGATCTTCCTCTTGATTTGGACTTATCGCGCTTCTCATTCTTCTTGTCTTTCTCCTTAGGTCTTCCATGAATAGTTAGGGATTCCTTTGAACTGAGGGATACCTTCCTTCGCATCTCTTCACTAAGTAGGGCACCCAACACATCTTCAAACTTCAAAACAACAGCAATACTACCAATAGCCATAACAAGAGAATCCCATGAATCAGGAAAAGAACAAAGTAAGATCTAGCATTTCTCCTCTTTGTTCATCTTAACACCAACAGATACTAATTGAGCCACCAACGTATTAAATGCTTCCAGGTGGTTTGCAATTCGTCCACCCTCTTCCATCTTCAAGGAATATAATTTCTTCCTCAAGAAAATCTGATTTAATAAAGATTTCGCTTGATACATTTCACCAAGCTTAGTCCATAGTTTCTTTGTAGTGTTTTCTTTGTGGATATTGATCAGATTTGAGTCTACTAGGCATAGTTTGATTAGAGTCTACTAGGCACAATCTGATTAGACCCTTGGCCTTTGTATATTTGCATCAACAACATCCCATAGATCTTGATCTATGAGAAGATCTTCCATCTTCAGCTTCCACGTCTCAAAATTTGTTACATTAAATTTATCCACCTCTATTTTCCTCGATGAACTTGCCAACTGAAAATTCCTGCAACAAGATCAAAAAGTGTCTTCTGCACAAGCTCCCACTCAAAACTTGATTAGTTCAAAAAACCAAACAACCCACAACTAAAACCAAAGGTGATAAAGCTCTGATACCACTTGTAAGGAAGTTAAGTAGTAGAATGACTTCCTACACTAACCTTGAGAGGAGGGTAATGCAAAAACTTTACGGATCATTACAATAGTTACAAAAAATAGAAATAGACATAATAACATTCAAACCATAACACAGTGATTTACATGGGGAAAACCCTTTCGGGAGAAAACCCACATTCCAAAAGCTGTCCAATATTATTCAACAATCAAAACATATTATAATATACTTGCAGAGAAAGCTCTTCGCAAGAGTACCACTAATCAAAGATTCAAAGGTAACTCAATAGCCATAAGACTCTTACACACAACCTCTATCTCATGTACCTCATATATGGGAGATACAATACAAGAAACCATCAAATGATATTACAAAACCATGGGATAAAACCTCCTAATAAAGTATAGCCGACCTTATCTCCCTTCTAGATGCACCATGACGTGTTTCCCTCCCTTTTACAACTCATTTATGTGTTCGATGTATTTTATATTTCCTATTTCAAGAGTACAAACTTCTGGAGGCCATACCTTGAGAACCGTGTGTCCTATTGACGAACCATTTGAAGTGCTTGAAAGCTCGCGAGGTGCTCTATTGCCTTGTAAGCCGCTACACCGCTTAAGCCCGATTTTCCAAGAATTTTGGGGCCTCTAAATTCCTGAAAATTAAATTTAAACCTTTCATTGGACCCCTCCAAAACAAAAAAAAAATTAATATCTTCAAAACTATATGTGATCTTGCGGCGTAACTTTACCGAAATGCTTATCTAGCCAACTAGAAGCTTCAGGGAGAATTTCACACCATTTCATGCCCAAATGAAAACTTACTATAAATAGTAACCTCATGTAAATGCAAGGTTGACACACTATTTTCCCAACAGAACTATCCCACTATATGAAAACAAGTTACAAAGTTCTAGGCTCAAGGCCAAGGAAGCTCACTACTCCTGATTTGGACTTACAAAACTAAGGCACACAACCCTAAGTTATGATACACTGTACTTGCAAACACTGAAAATCACTTCTTTTAAGAAAGATACAATAGATCTAAATATAATGAATATATATTATTGAATTGCAAATAATTGCATCCTCTGAAATGCTAATTATAGTTCATTGTTATTACTCATCTAAAACTAACTTCATTATTGCTCAATCGCACTTTTGATCTTTGTACTCACAAGATACACCATACACAACTTCACATTTGAATTATCCAACATCTCACTTCCTCCAAATGAATTTAATCTTTATATATCATTCGTAACCAAAGAACTAACCTAATTTATGTAACATGTAGGATATAAATAGTTAGCCCAAATACAATCTCCAACGCAATGCAAAAGGAAGAATAAAATGTGCGAAGGATCACATTATATTGTCACACCTTCCTATACATCTTAGATTAACTCCTACAACTCCGCACACTATTGCACAGACCAAAATTGCATAGGTCAGCTCCAAAAGATAGAATTAATAAAGCACACCAACCAAACTTACCTAAAAAACATGTTGGAGACCACCAAGACTGTTACAGATGCACAACATAGCATCATGTGACACTAACATAGCTAAATCATTAAGCTACACAACCAAAACTACTTAAGCGAAGGAATGTGTTGCATTCCTACAAATTGTAACACTATCACTGAACAAGTCAATACTCAAACCATCACAACTTCAATTGTAGATCAAATGAGAACATACAAATTGGGATCAATCAAGAATTTTCATCCACCAAAGTCATATTATAACCATAAGAAATGATAAAGCAATGTGCCACAATGCGGACCACAAACTATACCCAGTTTGATAGACTGTTCATTGGGGTAGACACCTTTAACTAACTTCAACTACAGACCGCAAAAAACACCTCCAAAGTTTCATAAAAGTCATAAGACAAATAGATTTACTATCTAAATCAACTACAATCAATCTCCACACATCCACATAAAGTCATAATCAATCCTCTCATACTTTTTTACTTCGAAACACAATTGCTCAATCTTTTAGACTAAAGTTATCATCAATGACAACAAGTTTGACATCAACGACAACACAAACTCATATTTGCAACATATAGTCTCTTTATGCCTCTTCATAATGGCTTTCCACCACATCTTTTAATAATAACTCTTAATTAACTTATTTCCATAAATTTGCTTGTATTTCTATAATTATTTACTCTTTTATAACTTAATTAGGCATATTAGAGGTGCTTTGAGGCTATTTAAGGGGTAAATAATGCATATATGATTATTGAAATCACCCAAAGGATATCTATGATGCCTAAAAACCCTATTTCATGCAAACATTCTCTCCAAGACTAAAATATTGCCTTGTCCTGAAGACAACTTAGTGAAACTGCTTGAATCCTTCATGATTACCTTTGTTTTCATGATTCTTCCTTAGTAGAAATCCTGACATCTTTCCATTGTAGTATTTGAAATTATTCTTTACTTTATTTCAATATCATCCCCCTGACGCGCTTATCAACACCCACCTTGGCACGCTCTCTCTATTCAAGCACTTAACCTTTTCTTGATTGTTATCATTTTTTATTTGTGAATATTTATGCTTGTAAAACCTCTTAATCATATATGTTATCTTTTTCTAATAAGATCTATAAATCCTTCCACAATTCATTTCTATACAACCTTCTATAGATATTATCTTCAACTATTTATTCCAATAGATATTTTAAGAATGATTCTTTAATCTGCAAAGGCTACATGATCCCAACACATTTCTTTACCACGTCCTTTTCTGTGACAATGAGAATATTTCATTTCTTGAATAGATTTAGTATTACTTTCTTGAATTGTAACATCATCTTCTTTTTCATTTCTTGGTACTTTATTATTTGCCCTTATAATAGGTATATTGTGATTAGAAGCTTTTCTCATAAATCTTATTCTTTCAATTGCCTTAAGTCCAATTTTTTTTGGACAATATCATTTGTCATTTTCATCCCAACTATCACAACTTGTATGTTCAAAATCACCATTATCTTCAACCCTACACTTTGTTGGTATAATTTATGTCTCATGTAATTACACTTTACCTAAGTTAACTTAGGATAATGCATTTCATAGTAATTTGCATAGGAGACACTTAGGGTATTGCATATCTAGGGAATACGGTTGTAGCAGAAATTCCACCTTTGGTGGGTGATCCACCTTTAGTGGAATTATCTATTATTTTCTCCTACCTACTCCTACCTACCCTTTCATCTCATTAAACCACATGCCATCCTTGTGTGCTCTCTTCTCCTTTTTCCTTTCCTATATATGCAGACACATGTACATTGTACTTAGTTGGGCATTTTGCATCTTGATGAGAATATAATTTATTCTTATCTATTTTGTTCTCTCTTTCTTTTGTGATATTCGTTGGCCTATAGATCTTGGGTTGTTATAAGCAAATTATTATATGGTATCAGAGCCATTAGAGTGTCATTGGTTTGCCATTTGAGAGAATTTTGATAGAATTTGGGGTTTTGCATATCAAAGCTTTCTATTGCAGGTCAATATTGGAGCTTTTTGGGTCAAATATGAGGTTACCATTGGATTGAGGAGATTCGAGAAAGTTAGAATCACCTTTTGTTTCATCCAAGTCCAACATCGGAGGCCAAATCTATATCCCTTTGAAGGTGGATGGTGGTTACCTGAGTTGGGAGCAATTTGCAATTTTGGAGCACTTTGAGAAAAATCCAACATCACCATCATGCTCAGAAGGCCCAAAAACCTTGAGATAGTCTATTCATTTGTCCAAATCCAAGCAGTTGGCCCACAACTGAGAAAATCTCCCCCCTCTCTACCACACAAAGGTCTTTGCAGCAGGTATGTTTTTTTTATAAAAAAAAATAAAATTATTTTCCGCGTATTTAATTTTTGGCAGTTTTATTTTTTTTATTAAATTCATTTTAATAAATAAATAAATTGTATTAATTTTTTGGGGGGTACGATTTTGTTTATAAATTTAAAATTTTTAAAACATTTTCATTTTGGGCTTTTTAAGGGGCTCACAAGCCTTGCAGCTCGCAAGTACACTGTGGTCTGCAGAGGTCTGCGATTTGTAGGCCTTGCGAGTACCATAGGGTACACTTGTGGCCTGCAGGTCCTTTCCACCATAGGGAAAAATGCGAGTGTTGCAAGTGGTCCATGAGACCCCCGTAGGGATCCTTGTTTTTAAAATAAAAAATAAAAAATAAAAAGCTTTTAATTATTTTTTTAACAATTTTTTTTTTTAAATTAAAAAAATCAAATAAATAAAATATTTTTAATAAAGATTTTTCTTCAACAAATTTTTTATTAATTTTTTTTTTTAAATGAAATTTTATTAAAATAGTTTTTTAATAAGGTTATTTAAATATTAAAAAAAAAATCATTTTTTTCTTTATTAATTTTTAATAAAGTTTTTTTGGTTTTTAATAAATGTTTTATCAAACTTTTAATTAAGTTTTTTTAAAGGAATTTTTTCATGAAATAAGCAAATCGGAAACACAATTTTTCTGTCCACCAATCATACCTACATTGCAGTGTTCTCTAACCTACAACTAGGGGGGTTAGTTTGCTCCTACATTTTTCTTGGTGACATACCAATCAGAGGCATCTTCATCTACACTCTTCTACAAGGCATTTTTTTGGTGACACCATCTTCATGTTTACATATTTGTACTTTGTCATTGTGTATTCTCTTGCATGAGCTATGTTGTAACACACTAAAATAAAGTGCCACACCTCTTTGTACTTTGTCATTAATGAGATATTTGATGTAATCCTCTCGTATTCAATAGATCGGGAACTATCTTGTGAGATTGGGTACATATCTCATATGAGAATGTATGTAGTTTGAGTATCTAGTTGATTCTCATATAGGTTGTCTCCATGCCTGATCTTCATCATGTTGCAGTGAGTGATTCATCAGTCATTTTTCATCGACATTGGTACCTAGTTTTGTCACACTTTGACAATTCTTGGTGCAACATTGGCTCTATTTATTCCTAATGGGGGGAAATTTTGTTCAACATCATCAGACCATCTTTGTAGGAGATTCTACATTGAGGGGGTGCTTCATGGTTTGTCTTCTTCTCTCTTATGGGAGGAATTTTTCCACACACAAGGTTTTGTTCTTCTATTGAGAGCATTGTGTGTTTTCATCTCTCTTTTGGGGGGGAGTTTTTTCCCATTGTGTTTTTCTCTCTTTCTCTATTTATGCGAGATTTCATTGCATTTGTACATGGGTATCTAACATGGCCTAGTAGCCGGGACCCATCTTGCATTGTTAGCTCGAGTCTACATTCCCCTAAGTTGCACTTAAGGGGGGGGGGGGGGGGGCTTTGCTATAATTTATGTCTCATATAATTACACTTTACTTAAGTTGACATGATAATGTATACCATAGTAATTTTCATAGGAGACACTTAGGGAATTGCATATCTAGGGAATATGGTTGTAGGAAACATTTCACCTTTGGTGGTATTATCTTGTTATCACATTTTCATATCCACTTATAGTGGAATGATAACTCCACCTTCAATGGGTGGTCCACCTTATTGGAATTATCTATTGTTTCTCCTACCTACCCCTACCTACCCTTTCATCTCATTGGGCCACATGCCATGACTGTGTGCTATCTTTGATTGATTTTGTAGCCTCATAGATTGTACACCCTTAACTAGGGTTGTATAATTCCACACTTAGGTTAGCACTTGCCTTAATGTGTTTTATTTGCATTTTGCATTTTCAAGGTTCCTTTAAGCATTTAATTATTAATTGAATTAAATCTAAGGTCCTCTCTCATCACTTCACTTATTATAAAATTGGGCCCCTAACCCTAAGTGTGCCCCCTTTTTTATTTTATTTTAATTAATCTCAATAAAATCCTAATTTTGAGCTTCAAAGTGCATTTTAGTACATCTAAACACCTTGGATTGATGCACTGAGTTGGATTTAACTTTGTAATCACAATATTTTGCTTCCCTAGAAATTTGTAAAAAAGTCGCCAGATCGTAGCGACCGTCGCTATAGTCCCATTTTTTTCTCACTAAATTTTACAAGCTTGATTTGGTGGTATTATGTTCAAATCTTGCTTTGTGTGAAATTTCATCAATTCTAGGCTAGCCTATGATCAAAATTAGATTAGGGTTTCAGATATATAACCTTTTCTTTCCTCATTTGAAGGATCCAACAATCAAGCAATTGAAGGAGACTCTTATGAAGTGAAAGTGCAAGTTTATGTGAAGTCTACAACCAAAACATTCATCATCAATCAAGTATTCATCAACCTTTTTCATCATCCATGGAAGCTTTAGAGATATTAAAGAATAATAAGGATATCATAGACTGTTGATTGGCTTGTATCTCTCCCTTAGGGTTTGGTATAGTTTCATGTTATTTTCATATCTCTATGTGAGTTTTCAAATCTACACATCATTTATTTTCAGATTTACATTAGTGTTTTAGATCTACATTGCATTTGTGATTTGAAGCATCACATTTCATTTATTTAGAAAGTACTCCAAACATAGGCTAGAACTTTAGTTTGTATTTTAGCTCATAGGAATCTTAAAAACACATGATATTCTAGGGCACACACAAATTTCAATATATTATTGGCTATTTGTGGAGGTGGAAATAACCAAAACAAGGGTTTTGACTAAGGCAAAACCCTATATAGCCACAAACACATCATTTTCCAGCTTGCAGGCACAAGTACGGGTTTTCATCGAAGAGGGCAATTTTTTAGAGATCTCAGCAATCTGTCACAGTCCCATTTCCAAAATTTGGTCCCAGATCTTAGGGAATAGAGCATCTAGTGCACTAGTCCTCCCTAATCAAGTGAAAAATTTGACAATTTTGATATGAAGCACTTCAATCTGCATATTTCTAATTTTTGACTTAGTACAATCAATAGGACCAGAGCACCTAACACCTTGGTCCTGCCAATTCAAGCTCAGATTTCAATATCAAGTGCACATAAAAATTCCCTTTCTAGATTTGTACTTGGTATTTCAATTTCATCTCTCTATCAAGCTATTAGTTTTTCTCTTCTAGTTGATTTTGTTCATCGTATTAGAATATCTTTGCATTCTCCTACATTTAGCTCATTCCCTTTCATATCAGCAAAGGAATAGAAACCCTAAAAGTATTCCTTGACTTTCTTTTACAAGAGTTAGTCAAAGTGAATCACTTCCTTAGGCTCTTTTGTATTCCAATGTGTGGATGAAAGTGGGATTAGGTCCTAGTTTACTCGATCCCATCTTTCACCATAACAGATCCATCTATTTGCATCTTGATGAGAATACAGTTTATTCTCGTCACATATTATTTCTCTCTTGTTCTTGTGCTTTCCATTTCCTCTAGATCTTGCGTGTCTACCTTCATAGCCAATTCTCACATGATATTTTCCTCACATGCTATTTTCTCCTTCTCATTCTTCTTTGAGAGTTCTTTT
The DNA here is from genome assembly GCF_030272615.1 of Cryptomeria japonica. Classification (NCBI taxonomy): domain Eukaryota; kingdom Viridiplantae; phylum Streptophyta; class Pinopsida; order Cupressales; family Cupressaceae; genus Cryptomeria; species Cryptomeria japonica. Next base: position 318,776,448 of record NC_081411.1, read on the forward strand.
TGTATTGTCATCTCTCTTTTGGGGGGGAGTTTTTTCCATTTGTGAGAGATTGCATTTCATATGTACATTGGTACCTATCATAGCCTATTTGTCGGGACCCATCTTGCATTGTTAGCTTGAGTCTACATTCCCCTAAGTTGCACTTAAGGGAGGGTGTTGGTGTAATTTATGTCTCATGTAATTACACTTTACTTAAGTTAACTTAGGATAATGCATTTCATAGTAATTTGCATAGGAGACACTTAGGTTATTGCATATCTAGGGAATATGGTTGTAGGAGAAATTACACCTTTGGTGGTGCTATCTTGTTATCACATTTTCATATCCACTCATAGTGGAATGATAATTCCACCTTTAGTGAAATTATCTATTATTTCCTCTTACCTACTTCTACCTACCCTTGCATCTCATTGAGCCACATGTCATCATTGTGTGCACTATTCTCTTTTGCCCCTGCCTATATATGCAGGCACATGTACATTATACTTAGTTGGGCATTTTGCATCTTGATGAGAATATAATTTATTCCTGTCTATTTTGTTCTCTCTTGCTTTTGTGTTATTCATTGGCCTCTAGATCTTGGGTTGCTATAGGAGAATTCTTACACTTTTTATCAAAAGAAGACTAAGCTATATCGCATTTGTTAGATGATTCATTAAATGAATAACACAAATCATTTGTATCACGTGATGTATTACATACTTTAGGCTTAGACCTTAGCTGTTCATTTCCTTTGACATGCTACAATAAATTGATCCAATCGATTATTTTCTTCTTGCAATTTTAATTCAACATCCTTCTCTAAACTTCTTTCCTTTTTCACATGTTCTATTATCTTTTTATGATCCTCATTAAAAAAACAACTTTTCTTGTAGTTCTCTATGTTTTATTTTAACATTGTGCAATTCTTGTTTAAGATTATTGTTTTCACATAATAGTTCATGTTTCTAATTTTCTAACTTCTCTGTACTTGCTATAAAATTTTTATTTTTATTTGAAAAAATCTATTGCACACCTTAAACACTCCTCACTCTTGAATGGTGCCCGTTGATATCCAAAATTTTCACTTCTCAAAATTTTAAGAATTTAATTTCTTCTTTGATATAATCTCTCTCCTTATGCAAACCATGACCCCACACCAAAACCAATGTTGATAGAAAAACCTTCACCCAAATGAAAGGTTATTCTATCATATGTAGTCAACCTTGGTGTGATGCAATAAAAAGGGAGAACTTATATTTTCAATAAGTATATACAAATTTATCATAAATTACACACATTCATATTTACACTAATAACATAAAAATCAATATAGTTTAATGTCTTACACATATATTATAATATATTCATCATCCTTCATCCATACATATTGCATATATATTACACTTCCTTAATCCCACATATATTTACTCCATATTATTCCATATATGTTTCCACACTCTTCCACATTATTCCACAATCTTATCTCCCACTTTTCCCTCTTTATATAACCTTTTCATGCCTCTTCATAGTGCCTTTCCACCACATCCTTTCATAATAACTATTATTTAACTTATTTCCATGAATTTGTCTTTATTTCTATTATTATTTACTCTTTTATAAATTAATTATCCATATTAGAGGTGTTTCAAGGCTATTTAAGGGGAATATAATGGATATATGAGTGATATATGGGTCTATAAATGACCCAAATGACATTTGTGATGCCTCAAACCCCTACTTCATGCCAACAATTACAAGGGAGAGAGAGAAAAAAAAAATTTCAACAAGAGTTGATAGTACATACAATTATATTGAAGGCCTCATCTGGAAGGCTAGTGTTGAAGATAGATAGTCAAATATTGGGGGTGTTGGCCCTCTTGCAGACTTGTGACTTGTGAAAGATACATTGGAGATAATGGTAAAAAAAATACCTTCAATTGATCATAGATAGAGACCTTTCCATAAAATTCATAGAAGAGATCTTTAGTGCATTCATATAAAAGGAGAAAGAAATTGACAAGTTGAACCTATAGCTAAGTGTATTGCAATTTTTTCTCTACAAAGAAAAAATCAATCATTTATTACCAACATGTCCAAGGACAAGAATTTGACACAAGAACTATGGAGGTAAAATAGATTATTGAAGGACTTGATAGAGATTTAAAAAATTATAATTTGGAGCCAAGATAGTATTAGAGACATGAATAAAAAATCAAGGAGAATAAAATATTGCATAATTATTTTAACATTCCTTCCACAAAGGAGAATTAACAGTTTGATAACATTTGGAAAGAACATCAAGAGTACAATATCATGGGGTTAGAGGAATTTTTTTTATCATAATGCCTTTGACAATCACATAATATGGTATCCAAGTGAAATTTCTAAACATGAGGAAGTGCAAAGCCTTGTGGTCATGCATGACAAGCTTCTTTTTGGTAAACCTCTAGGTAGACCAATTGATAGAGAATACATAAGGAGGTTGAAAATAAAGCTTCCACATGGAGTGTGATGATATGTGGAGGATTCATCATTCCTAACTTTGTGAAGAAACAACCATTGGATGACTCATGGAATGAGATCAAGGTATGTAATATATATTTTTATCTAATTAAAGTATATTTTTATGATGGAGTTTGATCTATGTTACATTAACCTTGTATTATGTTTAAAATCACATGTTTGAATCTACAAAGAATTCAAGAAAATCATTCATAATGTGAGTTAAGGAGTTGTGTTGTGTATCCTCCTATTGAAGCAGTCACTGGCGAGGAGGGACCTCAAAGAGATCGGTCCAAACTGGTCAGCAAGAGTTAACAAAATGGAAACACATAGATATGATGGAGGCAAATGCAGAACAGATTGTTTTATTGCATGAAAAGCCAATTACATCCAACTAAGAACAATCAAGTTACAACATACCGACACACAGGCCTGGTAGAATGGGTCTCACAGGGACCTTGAATCGAAAGATCTATCTTCTAAGCACTATCTAACTGATACTCCTTATCTCCAAATTGATTGACCCTAATGCAAAGCATGATTCCAAATATATATATATATAGTGATCCAAAGCATCAGGTCAGCCCAAAAGGATCAAAACCCTAACGTGCAAAAATGAATGAGGTCGGCTTCTGAAAAATCCCAAGGATGAAACACATAAGGTTGGCCACACATCAAGAAACATCAAGATCAACATCCAAGGCTCTGCAAGCATCGGAATGGGTTCTGGCAGATCACCAAAATAGGTCTCAGGCAACCGGTAACAATGGAACAATCCAGTAACAAGAAACTGTCAAGGAAAACCGGTAGCTATATTATTGAAAAGTGATCCAAATGAGATGCAGTTAGAGAGAAAATAGGGTGATCAAGTCTTCAAGAAGAATCCAACTCCATAGGAAGCTGGTGTGCCAAAACTGGGACACGCAGAAAAGAAATCTGAAACTGTAACTAGGAAAGAAAATGTTTTTGGTTGATGCAAGATTGCTATGAACCAAGGATGCTCCTGCATTAGACATCCGGGGTTAACAGAAAGTGAGCTTCTCACTTTGTCAGGGTCAGAGGAAAACCAAGGTGGTCCACCTCTACTTGAGAAATCCAAGATGAGTCTTCCACTGGTCTATTCTTCCACTTCACAAGGTATTATTTGTACTGACTGCTTCAGGTACTATGCCCGATCTTACTATCCAAAATCTATTCAATCTAATCTAGTTCCTTCTGGGGAAATTATTTCTCCAAGTCTGCAATATTGTCCTCACTAAATTCTTGTTCATGGTACTCATGAAGATCTGCAATGTTGAATATAGGTGAAATACTTAGACTACTCGGTAGCTCCACTTCATATGCATTTCCAGAACTAAACTTTCTCAAGATCTTACAGGGTCCAAAATTCTTCATCTGCAACTTATTATAAGTTCCAACCGGGAATCTCTCTTTTCTCAAATAGACCATCACTTCATCACCAACCTTAAATTCTTTATGTCTCCTCTTCTCATCCACCTTCTTCTTGTATTTTCTATTCATGTCTTCCAAATGTTGTTTAACCTGAATATGCAATGTTGCCATGTGGTCTGCAAATTCTTCTACTTCCTAACTCTTTTGATCTTCATTGCTAATGTCTCTCAATTCTGCTATTCCTTTAGGATGCACTTCGGTAACAATCTCAAAAGGTGTTTTTTCGGTACTTCTATTTACTAAATTGTTATTAGAAAACTCTGCTTGTGCAAGGATCAAAACCCAACTTCTGGTTTTATCTCCTACTAAACATCTCAACAAGTTTCCCAAACTCTGGTTAACCACTTCTGTCTATCCATCAGTCTATGGGTGAAAAGTAGAACTGAACTTCAAATCCGTCTTCATCTTCTTCCAAAGTGTTCTCCAAAAATAGCCAACAAATTTAGTGTCTCTGTTTGAAACTATGCTCTTAGGTAATCCATGCAATCTTACCACTTCCTTGAAAAATAGGTCTTCTATATGCAATGCATCTGATGTCTTCTTACAAGGTATGAAATGAGCCATCTTTAAAAATCCATCCACTACCACAAATATTGAATCATTCCTCCTCGGTGTCTTTGGTAAGCCAAGTAAAAAATCCATACTTATATCCTCCCAAGGTCTTACTGGTACTGTCAAAGGTTTATATAATCCCACATTCTGACTACTACCTTTTGCAACTTGACAAACTCTACAACTTTGTACATATCTCTTAACATCTCTATGAATCTGGGGCCAAAAGTACTACTCACTTACAAATGCAACTATTTTATCAATGCTAAAGTGTCCATCTAAACCTCCACTATGCTTCTCTCTTATCAGGTTCTCTCTCATGGAACTTTTAGGTATGCACTGTAAAGCGGAAAATCAAACCCTAGGTGTTCTCCCCCACTCCAAGGAGAAAGGGGGTCACTAGGATTGATGGTTTTCACTTAGGAGGGACTTTACATTCAAAAGAGGGGTTGAAACCCACAAGACCCAATCCCACACAATGCAAGACTGGATTCTAAATGAGTTTCAAGGGTTGAGACATCAAGGATACCCTCTTTTGTAAAGAATGTAGATAGAAAGATTGAACTAGGAATGCATATAAAGTAAGAAAGATTCGCTTATAAACAGAGATAGGGATACGGGATGAAGCTGTGGACCTGGAATTAGCAGTAAAATGTCGAGATGATGTTGTTCTGCAAATTCAGGTGAAAGTTGACGGGACAATGGTACCCGGCATGCACACGGTCCTCCGAAAAATCCGCGAAACGAAGGGGGATCTGTTCGTCTCTGCACAAGGATTCCAGATCTTCAATTACAGCCGCGTACCTGCAACCTACACACAGAAAACAGAGGACGATTGGGGGGTCAGGGATTAGGGGTTTGCCTTTAGGTCAAACCCCGGTTTTGGAATTAACCAAGAAATGAGAATGCTGTAAATGTAAATGTTTGTAATGTAAACAAGTACCGATACCTTGTTGTAAGAATGTTTGTATTCTTACATGCGAAGGTGTAATGAATGTTGTATTTTGTATGTTGTAAGTGATCTCCTCTTCAATGGTTGAATCCTTGTCTTGAATGCAACACTTAGCCTTGAATGGAGACTTAGAATGCACAATTGCTTGAAGGAATGCTTGAATGCTTGAATGCTTGAATGTTTGAATATCGCTTCCGCCTCTTGCTTGCATATGTCTTTTTTTCTTACCCCCTCAAATGGGAGGGGAAATGTAGTATATATACTTGTCAATTAGGGCTGATAGACTGATTTTTCCGACCTTAGGCCGACCTAGAAACAATATTTTCCAATTTGCAAACTTAAAGGTCCGATGCCCAAAAGAGACCGGGCCCAAAATAGGGCCAGGGACCAGGGCGTTGGGCGCCATGGTCCCACCTCCCGAGACAGCATGGTGCAAGGAGGATTAGGCCAGGGTGCAGAAAATGCAGTTTTTGGTGTCGTAAACAGGTTTCGGGGTCTCCATTCAGGTTCAACGTTGCACCGCCATCGTGAAGACCCAAATGCAGTCGAAATTGCAAGTGTCACAATTTTAGGACGCTACATTTAGCCCCCACTTTAGCGGGAGTATAAGCGTACGCCCATACTTCCGGTAAAGTACAAGGAAACAACATTGAAAGACTTTCACCACATCAAGGAGGCAAGATACACCAAGCCCACAGTGGACTAAGGATCTTATGAATTCAATTGACAAAGTAAAAGGGAAGACCACAAGGGAGAACCATGACTGTCAGTAGTAAGGTTCCCTCACTATGCAAGAAAGATATCAAAAATTTTCAAGGCAAAGCTATATTTGTCAATAAATTTTCAAGTATCTTGAAGAGATATGAATGGGTGTATGCCCCCCTACGTTAAAGCGATCGCACACACCTTATCGGGGGTGATTGCTTTAAGGTAGTGATACATATAGGAAATGAGAAGGAAAGGAGCATGTTATCACAAGGATTTAGCCCCAAAGTGTGAGATAAGCCCAAGGATAATAGACATAAAACAAAAAGCACAAGGTGACTTCGCTTTCCTTGGGGTCAGTATGTTGTATGATAATTCATGTATATCATATGTATGTATGCATAATTGTTCTTCATTCCCCAATCAAGGAAGGTCGCCTAGAAGAAGGGAACACATGTGTCTTTTGAGTCAACATGAGAGAGACCAAAAGAGGTTGCAATGCTTTGCATCGTCCTCAAGTAGACAACACTAAGGACAACAAATAGAAGAATGAGAATAACACATAGAAGAAGTAACAAAAGAGATCAAGAGAGGAGGAGAGAATCTGCTATGCTAATGAACTAGTCTAGCACGTCATCTACCCCCCGATCTTGCTGATCAATATTTCGGGAAGGCAGGAAACACGCTAGAGGAGGAACATCCAACACAGCAGATGGAGCTATCACAAGATCCAAACAAGGGCTATTTTCATGTTCCAAGCCACGTTGTTCTTGTCTAGGAGCTCGGATAAGTGCTTTAGAAAATTCGTTAGATAAATGGTTATCATCATCAACATATTCATATTCACTATCAGAATGAAGAGAAGTAACATTTTCATCATGAATAACATTTTCATCTATATCATCATCAAGTTTTATAAAAATAGGATCTTTAACTCGAACAGGATCAAGACCATCATGCATCTTATGTTTAGGAGATTTTGGCTCAATTTCCAGCTGAGGAGAAAATGGAATAATACTAGCTGAAGGTGGTTTTGGGGATTGCAAAGTTTGAGAAGCAGTTGCCTGAGCTCTAAGACGACTCTTTCGTCGGCGTTCACGTGCAGAACGATTTTGTCTAGTCTTTGTAGGAAGTTGAGAAGATTGAGGAGGAGGAATGTTCTCATCCTTATCACTTGGGTGTTTGGGTTGTGGTCTCTTAGGTTGGACAATAGGAGAAGAAGAGGGTCTCTTCTCTCTATAAGAGGAAGGAGGAGGAACTACTCCATATAAAGGAAGAACATTTGATTTAGGAAGGAGACCAAGTCCATCATGACAAGGAGGTATAGGTCTACTTTTAGAAGGTTTATTAGGCATAGACATAGTCACATCCATAGGGATGGGTTGGGAATCTCCTTGAGGAAAGACATTAGTTTTATCTTTCAAAGGAAGAACTTCCTTCTCAAGAACGATAGGAATATCGAGTTTGGGTGTTCTAGGTTCACTTAGAGATAGGATCATATCTTTTTTCCACTTTTGATAAGATTTGAAAAGATGATCACTTCGCGGTGGAAGAGATTGGAATTGCTTAGGCCAAAAGTAATCAATAGGAACGCTAGAAGTTCTTTCAGCTGGTTTAAAGAGACTATGATTGACAGTAACAACTTCACCATTATGGGGAAATTTCAAACACTTGTGACTAGGAGAAGCAATAGCTTTCATGGAAGATAGCCAAGGATAGCCTAGCTTCACACAAAATTGTTCAGACGATGGAATAATAGCAAAGTTCACATCAAGGGATTTATTATGGACCTCAATAGGTAATGTAATAGAACCAATTGCAGGAGAAGAAAATGCATCAAATAATTTCACAACCACATTTGTTTCGTCATAGATCACTTGATTCAATTGCAAAGTAAAAATAAATTCTTCAGTAATGACATTAACCATGCAAGAAGGATCAATAAGCACTCCACGGCAAGGTGTATTCTTGACTTTTGCAACTATATATAAAGGACCATCAAGTGCCCTGATAGTTTCACTAGAATCAAAGGTGATGGAAGGTTCTTTAGGGATTTTCTGCTGCTCTACAAAGTTAATCACATTTGGAGTCATGGACACAAGATCATCAGGTGAGACAGAGGAATCATTAGTATCAATCGCATTAGAGGTATGAGAAGGTAATGGATCAGTAAAAATCTTAAGATTTTGATTAGGAGGAGCTACAGATGTGTTGCCTTTATCATTCACACCAGAAACAGAGATAGTATTATTATCAATCAAATCTTGAATTTTACCCTTTAAAGCAATACACTTTTCAGTATCATGCCCAGGTTGACGATGAAATTGACAAAAAGATTTGTTATCAAAATAGGGTGAATTAATCTTTGCAGGATCTATTTGCCTTATAGGAGGAAGAGTAAGCACATTTTGTTCCAATAACTTATTCATAATACTATGCAATGATTCATTCAAAGGAGTAAACTTTCTTTCTTTCTTGAAAAACTTAGAAATAGGAGGCACACCTGATGCTGCATTCACATTGTTGTTGATGATGTTTTCATTGAATTTAATGGACTCTCTGTTCGGTTTAAACTTCCCAAATGGTTGTTGACTACTATCACCCTTATCACTCGGAGCCATAGGATTTGCTTGTTCCATTTGACTCACAGTCAGTTGATAATTGTGAAGAGTTGCACACAACTGTTGGAAAGAAGTAAACTTAGAAAACGTAAGTTTTTCTCTAATATCTTTTTGTAAATTAGAAATAAAGATTCTTTGAATATCATTGTCAGGCACTGGAAAAGAAATTTGAGCATACAAATGCTTATATCTACCAATGAAATCAGTCACTTTTTCTTTAACACCTTGTTTACAATGCATTAAATCAATCAAAGTAACTTTACGACTTATATTGTTTTGAAATTGTTGAATAAAAGCATTTGCAAGTTGTTGGAAAGAAGTAATAGAATAGGAAGGCAACGAGCAATACCATTGTAGAGCCTTGTCTCTTAATGTTCTAGTAAACAATTTTGCAAGCAATCTTTGGTCATGAGCAAAATCAGTACATATTGTTTGAAAAGTCTTAACATGCGTTAGAGGATCACCTTTACCATTATAAAGCTCCAACTGTGGGAGTTCAACATGCTTAGGGGGAATAGCTCAAACAATGTCAAGAGAAAGTGGGCTCGCAACATCAAATGTGGGCACACTAAACTTAGATTGATTCATAGAGGCAATTTGTTGCTATAAAGAAGAGACAGTTTGTGCAAGATTGTTAATGGTTGCTTCAGTCGAAGAGTTCATATTAGACATGTTATACTGTGATGGAGGTATTATGTTATTGAAAGAAGGTATTGATTGAGAGTAAGGTGGCGGGACACTATGATAGTTAGTCATAGGAGATGACTGGAAAGGAGGAACACTACAAGGAGGAATGGAATGATTAAATGAATTGCCCCCTTGTGCCAGGTTCATTTGTGGAGATATAATAGGAACACTCATTGAAGGAACGAATGAAGAAGTCGGATTAAATGAAGGAAGAGGGTTAATTGAAGAAGAAGGATTGCCCCCATGACTGGTGATCATAGGTGGAATGTCTTGTATTGAAGTAGTCATTATGTTTGATGTAAAAGTAGGCATACTAGCAATAGAAGTTGTCAAAGGGATAGAGTGATTGACTTGAGTAGGAGGTTGTGTATAACCCAAAGTTTCAGCACAACTCTTCATAGGAATCACATTTGAATCCACAATGTGTGCAATACTACGCAAAATATCAATTCCATTCTTATCATTTTGAACCATACGTTTTAGACCCTCAATTAAAGGAAGAGCTTGACTATCGGGGTATTCTTGAGACATCCATTGTCGAAAACCATCAAATTGGTTATCCAATTTTGAAAGTTGTTCTATAGAAACCTCATGGAGAGCTTCTTCATCATTAGGAGGATTAGAGGAATTACCCGTGTCCTCGTTAAATAGGCCATTCAAATTAGGTTCCATCTCCTCAGTAATTAAACCTTGGAAAGACTTAATTCTAAGGCTTCGTCTAACGGGAATAGTGTAAGTAGGGCTTATTGTTGTAAAACTCATGCACTAAAAAGAGAGAGAAGATTTTGAATTTTAGAGGTAGCAAATTTCAATAAAATCAGCCAATCTCCTAGATTTAAGTTGTTAAGTGCAATCAGGACAATCTCCCGAAATTTTAGAAAAAATGTCTAGGACCGTGGCGAACGGAGTGCACACGGTCGTCGCAACTTTTTTCGAAATTTTCAGGGATGAAAGTTATGATGATTTTAAAGCCAATCTGAAAAAAATTGAGTGATTTTACGATCTGTAGATAGGCCAAATTAAAGTTGCAATCTCAAAATTGAACCCTACCAAGATTGTCGAAAAAATGCAAAATTTGAATTTTGAAAAAGAGAGGGAAACTGAAATTTTGAATTTTATGATTTTATAGGGAATACTGAAAGCAATGCAGGTTTTGAAATTTAAAAACTGACTCAATTTCATGCAACATTCAATTTTGAAAGTGGCAATCAAGGTTGTTGCAATTAAACATTTAATTTCAAAAGTCACATACTGCAAAAATTTGAATGAAGCACTGAAATTTCAAATGAATGCCAACACACTTTTCAAATTTAGGATAGTAAGAAGCACAATTTTGACATGAATTTTAATTTCAACAATTTTTGAATGATTAGAAGCCTTAATCCAAGCAATCGCTAGACCAACCATGACAAAATTTTGAAAGTGTTAGAATTGATGAAACCAGCCAAAATTCTGGATTTTAGTAGAAAAATACAGTAAGATCTAACTCCCGAAATTTCGGAAAAAACGTCGGGGACGATGGCGCTCAGGGTGCACACGGTCCTCGCAACTTTTTTTTGAATTTTCAGGGATGAGAGATATTATGATTTTGTTGCGGAATCCAAAGTTACAGCCGAGTTGGAGGTGTTTTGATCAGTGAAATCATCAATCAAAGGCTGGATCAAGAGGGTTTTAAAAATTAGGGTTTAAACACTTAACCACTTAATTTTCAAAATTAAAGCACAGATATGATTTGATAATTTGCAGTAGAAGGGTATATCTGAAACAAGCATTAACAATTAAACATTTCACAAGCTCAATTACTAAACAGAAAATTTTAGGGTTTTTATGCAATTAACCTCTAAAATTTGCAAAAGATCAAACATGAAAATGTAATTAAGGAAGCAAATTTTTCAGATCTAACCATGAATAATCAGAATTAGGATGTTCACATCAGGTTCACCAAAATGTAAAGCGGAAAATCAAACCCTAGGTGTTCTCCCCCACTCCAAGGAGAAAGGGGGTCACTAGGATTGACGGTTTTCACTTAGGAGGGACTTTACATTCAAAAGAGGGGTTGAAACCCACAAGATCCAATCCCACACAATGCAAAACTAGATTCTAAATGAGTTTCAAGGGTTGAGACATCAAGGATACCCTCTTTTGTAAAGAATGTAGATAGAAAGATTGAACTAGGAATGCATATAAAGTAAGAAAGATTCGCTTATAAACAAAGATAGGGATACGGGATGAAGCTGCGGACCTGGAATTAGTAGTAAAATGTCGAGATGATGCTGTTCTGCAAATTCGAGCGAAAGTTGACGGGACGATGGCGCCCGACATGCACACGGTCCTCCGAAAAATTCGTGAAACGAAGGGGGATCTGTTCGTCTCTGCACAAGGATTCCAGATCTTCAATTACAGCCGCGTACCTGCAACCTACACACAGAAAAGAGAGGACGATTGGGGGGTTAGGGATTAGGGGTTTGCCTTTAGGTCAAACCCCAGTTTTGGAATTAACCAAGAAATGAGAATGCTGTAAATGTAAATGTTTGTAATGTAAACAAGTACTGATACCTTGTTGTAAGAATGTTTTTATTCTTACATGCGAAGGTGTAATGAATGTTGTATTTTTTATGTTGTAAGTGATCTCCTCTTCAATGGTTGAATCCTTGTCTTGAATGCAACACTTAGCCTTGAATGGAGACTTAGAATGCACAATTGCTTGAAGGAATGCTTGAATGCTTGAATGTTTGAATGTTTGAATATCGCTTCCGCCTCTTGCTTGCATGTCTTTTTTTCTTACCCCCTCAAATGGGAGGGGAAATGTAATTTATATACTTGTCAATTAGGGCTGATAGACTGATTTTTCCGACCTTAGGCCGACCTAGAAACAATATTTTCCAATTTGCAAACTTAAAGACCCGATGCCCAAAAGAGACCGGGCCCAAAATAGGGCCAGGGACCAGGGCACTGGGCACCATGGTCCTGGGGGACTAGGGCGCTGGTGCCCTAGTCCTAAAGGACCATGACACTGGGCGCCATGGTCCCACCTCTCGGGACAACAGGGTGCAAGGAGGATCAGGCCAGGGTGCAGAAAATGCAGTTTTTGGTGTCGTAAACAGGTTTCGGGGTCTCCATTCAGGTTCAACATTGCGCCGCCATCGTGAAGACCCAAATGCAGTCGAAATTGCAAGTATCGCAATTTTAGGATGCTACATGAACAACTAAACTCCCTTAAATAACATCCCATCCTGAATGAAGTAATCCAACCATTTGCTCCAATCAACCATAACCGATTCTCTACAGACTTTCCAAGGTTCTTTAAAATCTGGGTCTTCATCATACAAGGTCTTCAAATCCTCAAAACCTAATATTGTCACTCTCATCTCTCTCAGCAAATTCCTTCTCCTACTCAACGCATCAACAACTTTGTTAGATTTTCCACTTCTATGTTTCAACACAAAGGTGTAACTCTGCATGAACTCTACCCATCTCATATGTCTCTAATTCAACTTACTCTGACTGCTCAAATATTGCAAAGCTTGATGATCTGTATACAACACAAACTCCTCGGGCAGCAAGTAATGTCTCCATTTCTTCAAGGCTTGAATTATGACATAAAATTCCTGCTCATATACTGAATATCTCTTTCGGACATCATTCAATTTATCACTGAAATATGTTATTGCTCTCCCTTCTTGACTCAAAACTGCTCCTATTGTTGTTCCACTTGCATCACAATCTACTTGAAATATCTTATTGAAATTCAATAAAGCCAACATGGGCTGCTCAGTCACTTTCTGCTTCAACAATTTGAAACTTTTGTTTGCTCTGGTGGTCCACTTGAATTCCTTCCTATCTCCCCTCATGGTCTCAATCATATGATTACAAACTGAACTGAAATTTTTGATAAACTTTCGGTAAAAACTAGCCAATCTATGAAATGATCTTATTTCTCCAATACTTTCTAGTGTAGGCCACTCAACAATGGCTTTCACTTTCTCTGGGTCCATCTTCAAACCATCCTCAGATATCAGAAAGCCCAAATAGACTAACTCATCCTTCATGAAAGTGCACTTCTTGATATTGATTAGTAACTTTTCTTCTTTGAACCTCTGCAAAACTTGTCTTAACTGCCACAAATATTCCTCTTTTGTTTTACTAAAAATCAAAATGTCATCCAAGTATACAATAACAAACTTACCCAAGAATTTCTTCAAAACCTCATTCATCAACCTCATGAAAGTACTCGGTGCATTAGTCAGTCCAAAAGGCATCACCAACCATTCATATAATCCTTCATTGGTCTTAAATGTAGCCTTCCATTCATCACCTTCTCTAATCCTGATCTGATGATATCCGCTCTTCAAATCTATCTTTATAAAGTACTTTGCTCCACTCAAACAGTCCATTATGTCATCCATCCTAGGCAAGGGAAACTGATATTTCATTGTGATCTTGTTTATTGCTCTGGAATCAGTACACATTCTCCATTCTCCATTCTTCTTAGGTGCCAATACTACTGGTATTGCACAGGGACTCAAACTTTCTCTGATCAAACCTTTCTTCAACAGTTCCTACACTTGTCTATTCAGTTCTTCATTCTCTACCAATGTTAACCGGTGTGCAACTTTGTTAAGCAAACTAGCTCCAGGAACTAAGTCCATGCAATGACTAATGCTTCTAACAGGTGGCAATCTATTATGTACATTATCTGAAATGATGTCCTCATATTCTGACAGCAAATCTCTTATCTCTACTGGATGTTCTCCTTTCGGTTCCAGACTCTTAGTCCTCTTAGGAATTAAGGCAAAACATACATTCTCATGTCTTATTCCATCTATGAACTTCCTTCCATCTACAAGATAGATTCTGGTATTTGTACAAACTTCATTCTTCAAAGGTTCCTCTAGAGGCAACAAGGTTTGCTTCATCCCATTGGCCACAACAGTGTATGTATTCTTCCTTCCATCATGTACTGCTTGTCTATCAAACTACCAAGGTCTTCCCAACAAAAGATGACAAATGTCCATAAGCATAATATCACACAAAACTTCATCATGGTAATTCCCAATTTTGAATTTTACTAAGCACTGTTCACTTACTAACAACTTATGTTCATCCTGAATCCATGCTATCTGGTAAGGCTTAGGGTGTTTCAATCTCTTCAATTTTAACTTATTCACCATCTCTTCTGAAACAAGACTATCCAAACTACCACTATCAATAACAACTTTACAACACTTACTGGACACCTTACATCTGGTCTTGAACAGGTTCTTCCTCTGTAAGGGTTATTTATCTTCTCTGATTTAACACAAAGCTCTCCTCATCATCAATAGTTCTCCATCTTCCGGTTTATTGTTCGATCCGGTGGGGTTCTCTTCCACCACTATTTCTCTTCCTGTAGTCTCTGACTTCTTAAATTCAAATGTACGGTGTCATTCTCCTCCACATTTAAAATAGGTTCCTCTGAATATCCTTTTGTCTTGTCTTCCAAAGTTCTCATTTTGATAACCATCTGGTTCTCTCCTCTGGTAGAAACTTCTATCATCCTTCTGATATGAACTACCTTCTTTGCTTACTTCCTTGTCCTTGTTTTGATCCATACGGGTTCCTCTTCCTCCTTGAAATCTTCCTCCGGTAAACCTTCCACCTCTACCTCTCTGTCTTTGCTCATGCCTTTTATTCAATTTATCTTCAGCCTTTATTGCATACTGATAAGCCTCTTCAACACTCTCTAATTTGATCATACTGAGTTCATCTTGTATAGACATCTACAATCTGTTAAGATATCTTGCAATTTGTTCAATTTCATCATCAACATGTCTGGATCTAATGTTCAACTTGTAAAATGTTTCGGTGTACTCCTTCACACTAGATTCCTTCTATCTCAGATTCTGCAACTTTTGAAATAGGTCTACTTGATAATTTGCCAGGACAAACTTTGATTTTAACTTAGAAATCATCCTTTCCCATGTCTTAATCTTTTCTTTACATCTTCTTTGCCTATCAACTTGCAAGTGCTCCCACCAAAGAGATGCATGACCCTTCAACCGGGTACAGGTATACTTCACCTTCCTCTCTTCTGCAGTGTTTTCAAAGTTAAAATATTTCTCCATCTCTGAGATCCAATCCAACAATTTGTCTAAATCTAACTTCCCATCATATTTCAGTGGGGTAAAGTGAGGTTTAGTGTTCTCCCTGCTCAAAACACTTAAAAACCTTTCCTCCTCCAGATCAACTGCCGGTAGGTTTACTTGTTCTGTCGGGGCTTCTTCTCCTTCATCTTCGCTCACATCCTCAACATGTCTCCCTCTTCTCTAGGCTGTCTCCATAGCTTCTATTCAAGCTACTATTCCTCGCAACATCTCCATTACAGTAGGGTCTGCATTCCCACGCGCTCCACCATTCCTAGTTCCTCTTCGCACCATCGATTCACGCTAGTCCTCTGCAGTTGCAAGTCGAATCCGCAATCTGCCACCCCACAACAAAATTCAGGACACGCAATCCTCTAGAACAAAACTTCTCTCTAATACCACTTGAAGCAGTCACCGACGAGGAGGGACCTCAAAGAGATTGGTCCAAACCGGTAAGCAAGAGTTAACACAATGAAAACACATAGATATGATGTAGGCAAATGTAGAACAGATTGTTTAATTGCATGAAAGCCAATTACATCCAACTGGCAACAATTGAGTTACAACATACCGACACACAAGCCTGGTAGAATAGGTCTCACAGGGATCTTGAATTGAAAGATCTATTTTTTAAGCACTATCTAACTGATACTCCTTATCTCCGAATTGATTGACCCTAATGCAAAGTATGATTATATATATATATATATATATATATATATATATATATATATATATATATATATATATATATATATATATATATATATATATATATATATATATATATATATATATATATATATATATATATATATATATATATATATATATATATATATATATATATATATATATTGATCCAAAGGATTAGGTCAACCTAAAAGGATCAAAACCCTAACATGCAAAAATGAATGAGGTCGGCCTCCGAAAAATCCAAAGGATAAAACATAGAAGGTTGGCCACATGTCAAGAAACATCAAGATCAACGTCCAAGGCTCTGCAAGCATCAGAATGGGTTCCGATAGATCACCAGAATAGGTCTCAGGCAACCGGTAACGATGGAACAATCTAGTAACAAGAAATTGTCAAGGAAAACAGGTAGCGATATCTTGTCGAAAAGTGATCCAAATGAGATGCAGTTAGAGATCAAGCAGGGTGATCAAGTCTTCAAGAAGATTCCAACTCCACAGGAAGCCGATGTGCCAAAACTAGGGCACACAAAAAGGAAATCTGAAACTATAAATAGGAAAGAAAATGTTTTTGGTTGATGCAATATTACTATGAACCGAGGATGCTCCTGCATCACCTATTTACAGAGTCATCATAAATATAAGGATGAAAAAGCATAAGCATGGTTATGATACATAAAATAATAAGTTTTCATGCAAGATGATATCAATTGATAAGGATAGAAGTTGGTAGTGATAGGAAAAAGATAACATGGAAATTTATAAAACAAAAATTAAAATCATCAATATGATTATTTTATATATATATATATATATATGCCTTGAAATGCATGAATGTAAGAGAAGGCTAGGGTTTCATCACTACAAGTTTGGATGAACAATGCAAAACTAGGGCAGATGTAACTTTTTTAGATTCCAAAACCCAGCATGGCATCCACCAGGGCAGGCTTGGGAGGGCTAGAAGAATGAGTGGATTATGCCTCTTGTGAGGCATTGCAACAATCTAGAGATAGACCAAAAACCTCAAAATCATTAGGGCTACACTAAAGTATCATCAAGAGTGGGTGTATGTTTAACCTAGAAAATAAAGTGTGGAAGCCAAAGGACCAAATAGTTCAAAGATGGAGAACAAGAGACTCATAGAGAGAACTCATAATCAGGTAGTTTCTCTCGAGATTGATAACTTAGAATGGCAAGACATAGTTAAAACCTATAGGGAGAAGGCTTTCTTTCTCTGGGGTTCATAAATGATGTGACAAACAATGGGGTAAATTTTTTGTTCTTAAGACCCTCCCTAATGGCTATTACATGGTAATCTGTTAAACTATAAGGGAAAATTGTGGGATTTTAAATAATGGACCTTTCTTTATGGGGGGTATGGGTTTCTAAATCTAAAATTGTTCTCCATATAATAGTCCTAGAAAGGCATTAATGGAAAAAAATTTAGTTTGGATTTTTCTTTATAATCTTCCACAAGGATGTTGGGATTTAGAAACCCTACAAATAATTGGCAATAAGATTGGAAAATTCATAAAGGTGAACGAGGTTTTAGAAAAGAATGACTTTAGTATGCATGCAAGAATTTGCATATACTAGAAGCTCTTTTGCCCTTCACCTAAAGCGATTGAGATTAGAACTATATAGTGTCTATGGTGACAATGGATCAAGGTAGAAGACATTGTAGAGAATTGTAGATTGTGCAAAGAGGTCGGACATGCGGTTGAGAATTGTATAATCAATAACAAAAGGCAAAACTCAAGAGAACAAAATCTTTACTAATAAATTGGTTGTTGGGTAAGGATGGAGGCGAGACTTCTATGGAAAATGTACATTCAAACATAGTAACAAGTGAGATATCTACTTTAGACAAGAATATGTGACCTTTGGATGAAGCTAAAGAAGCAGATGACCCACTTCTTCCCTATTTTCTTAATCAGTGGTTGGAGGACATTTTGATGGAAAACCTTTCAGCCGTGGAAACTCTTGGATGTGTTAAGGAGGTTTTAAAGGATGAATAGACTCAAAAGAGGGGTGCAAACCACACGAATTTGAAGAAAAACCTCAGGTGTGATGAATATCACGATGGACCTATTCCCATGGAGGATCAAGTAGCAAAACAACCAATATATACTCCCTTTTTAGGGGATGAGGTTTCTATGCCTAGAGCAGTAGAGAACCAGGTCACTCCGATCTCAAAGGAGGTGACATGGGATTTTTTTAGGGAGGAAGAGAGAAACTCAACGAAGATGGCCCCCTATGTTTAGACACTAGGTTTGTTTAAAAATTCAACAAAGGATCTTGGTCTTTAGGAATTGAACCAAGAATACCTACAACCTATCAAGGAATTCATATGCCACTTGTTAAGGATAAAAATCCCTATAATAAGGATGAGAGACCAATCCCAAACGAGGCCTTGAAAGGTGACTAGGATAAAATTTTCCCAAAAGAAGAGGATATTATAAAATTGGGTGTTATGAAAGGAATTTTGGATAAGAGAAATATTCTTCAATCCAAATCAAAGTCAAAAAAAGTAAATAATGGAGAGAAGAAATTAAGAGGACCAAAGACCAATAAGAAGAGGTTGGAGATAGTTGGTAGTGTGAAATGTCAAAAGAAGTTGAGATAAAGGAAGGGTATAAACCTTTCCCAAATGCCATGAAAATCTTATCATGGAATGTACAAGAGGCGTTTGATCAAGCATTGTTTTGAACAAACACAACCTAAAATTGTTCTAATCCAAGTTACCAAGCTTAGTAGGGAGGAAGAGGTAATATTTGCAAGAAGATTGAAAATTTGGAATGGTTTTTTCTTAATTTGATGGTGCTTTTGGTGGCTTGGGCTTCTTATGGAACCCTGTTGAACACACCACAAGACTGAGAATTAGTCTAGACCTCAAAACACTTTACTTTTGATCTATTAAACTTCAAACCACACTTATTACTATAATTATGAATCATGAAAGCACAAAGCAGGACATACACATGGACACTAGATTTACGTGGATAACCCTAAATGGGGAAAAACCATGGTGAGAATTACACTCACAATATGAACAATTGATTACAATGTTTAGACCAAAGGTTAAGGAGCTCACTACCCCTGAGAGGACTTGTAGACTAAGTTGTGCTACCTTAGGACAAGATATAAAGGAATTTTAGTACCGAGACTTACTGGCTCAAGGCAAGACACAAATGAAGGCATTGAATACCAAGAGGAACACACCTTATTCCAATAGGTGCAGAGGATAAATGCACTAAAATGAACAAGATCTACTGATCATGAAATTATCCTTAAATCACTATGTCAAGTGACCAATATCATGGCAAACACATCCGATATCAAACATTGTCTCAAAGCTCCCCACAATTGTCTTTCACATGTGTGTTATACTAGATTTGATTGCACATCATTTAAATCCACTTCACATCAATTCACCTTCATCCCATGCTCAAATCATACATCTGCACTCCTATATATACAAGATAATTCATTGAAACCCCAAACTAGGTCAGTCATAGACAAAATATATAAAATTACATAAATTCAGCCACCTAAACCTAAAATATCCATTCCAAATCACCCCAAGAGAGAGGAGACCCAAGAACATTGTAACACAAACTTTTATATGATTCCAACAAACCACACACGCTAACACATCCTCCAAGGTTGATACCAAATAAAATGTGTAGATGAACAATGTTGCAAGCCAACCAGTCAACCCAAAAATATTCTCCAATGTGCAAAACTTAATGAAAATCTACACATGCCATGGTGAGACTTATATCAACATCTGCACACAACTGCCGAAGTGTATCCAAACCAAAAATTCATGATCCAAATAGGATGCATCATTGCAATCAACTAGAAATCAACCTATTGATATCATTGAACTCAGAACACCATAACTTCATTTCTAGACCAAACTATCACTATAAAATTTTGAACTAGAACATCACACAACCCAAAAAAACATTTAATCAAAGATACAACACTTGAATCCATACATTAGATAACCAACAAGCATTCTCTGGACTAGTTTTGACAGATTGCCATTGCCAAAAACAACAACAACTAACTCCACCATCTAAGCAACAATTGACCTATAAACTTGATAGTACAACATACACAAATCATGATCATTATATATAGAACCATACTCCATAATATTCATATATGGGAGGAATGCAAATCATTCTTTCACTAAGATATTAAAAAACTCTTTCCTACATATATATCGTTTCCTACATATTGAGACTTCCACTGTACCACCCTTCTAGAAATACCTCAATATCTTCACCAGACCATACAACAACACCATAAGATACATTTTCAGACCATCTGCAACACATGGTGACACTAATCACAACAAAAGACAACAACTCAAATTTCCAACAAACCCATCAATTGCGAGAGCTGATCTAATTCTACAAGATAGATCATATCAAGTGAGCCTTTTTTCCAATATTGTCAAAGGTGAATTCCTAGTCCTCAATATATATGGAACCACAAGTACCAACCAAAACTGAGAGGTTTGGCATTATCTTTCCAAGATTATTTAGCATCATGATGATAAGGTTTTGATTATTTGTAGAGACTTTAATGCAACTTTGGAGGAAGTGGATAAAAAAGGGAGTAGAAGTTCCTTTGGGGTGGTGCCAGCTGATTATCAAAAATTTTCTATGAGTAATGGTTTCTTGGAGGTTAAATGCAACAATGGTGTGTTCAACTAGACCAATCAAAGAGAGGGATTTTTATATATTGTTGAGAAAATTTATTATTTTTTCCTTGCTAGGAATTAGGTTGATTAGAATTTTGTCTTTGAAGGAAGTAATCATGCCTTGCTCTAGATCAAATCATTACCAAATCTCTCTTATATTATATAATGATCCCAATCCAATCAAGTGTTTATTCAAATTTGAAAATATGTGGTTTCAAGAAGAGGGTCTAAGAGATCTTATTATTGATTTGTGGTTGAATGCTCCAGTTAGAGAAGGTAACAAAGCCTTTGTATTCTTCAAGAAATTAAAATTTGTTAAATCTAGTCTGAAATTATGGAATGGGATGCATTTCAAGGACATTTTTGTTGAGAATTTTATGAAAGAAAAGAGATTGGAAGTGCTTCACAACAAATTTATCAAGGAAGGTATGGTTGAAGCTGATTTTATTGAGGAGAAATAATTAAATTCTCAGTACTCTAAAGTTTTGGTGGGAGAGGTGTGATCTATTGGCATCAAAAGTCAAGGAAATGCTAGTAAAAGGAGGGGGATCATAATACAAAGTTTTTTCACAGCTTAGTTAAATCAAGGAGATCCTGTAATCAAATTTAGGCCATTAGAAGCATAGATGGCCAGTGGTTGGAGGATGGTGAAGATATCAACAAAGAGGTAGTTAACTATATTCAAAAATTATTGATGATGGGAGATGGAGATGATGATGTGGATATTAATGATGTATTGAGCATTATTCCAAAGCTAAAATCTAAGGATCAAAATTACATGCTTTAAGAACCTGTCAAGCTTGAGGAGATCAAGTCTACTCTTTTTCCTATGGAAGGCAATTAAGCTCTAGTTTTGAATGGCTACCCAATAATATTTTCTCCAAAGTTTTGGTATATTTTTAAAGATGATCTTTGGGGTGTCATTGAAGAATCTAGAGCTAAATGCTTTGTCTTGAAAAACATGAATAACTCTCTTATTTCCCTTATCCCTAAAAAGGAAAATGTGGATTCATTTGATGACTTTAGATATATTCCTTTATGTAATACTGTGTACAAAATAATTTCTAAGATTATCATCAATAGGTTGAAAAAGGTATTAGCTTTCATCATCTCAGATAAACTAAGTAGGTTTGTCCCTAATAGATCAATAGTGGAAGGCATTGTCATCGCTCATGAGGTCATTCATTTTATTAGGTTAGTTGGAATAGAGAGAATGTTTGTAAACTTGGACATTAAAAAATCTTATGATCAGGTGGGCAAAAGCTTTCTATTATAAGTATTGGAATGATTTGGTTTTTGCCAACATTGGGTGGACTATGTTCGTAGTTGTATTTGTTGCCCTCATTTTTATATCTTGGTTAATGACAACCCTTAAGGATTTTTTGAATCTTTGATGGGGATCAAACAGGGGGAGCTCATTTCCCTCTTTCCCTCCATTATTATGGACGAGGTTCTCAAAAGGCTCATTTCTAAGAAAAGGCTTATTGGTTAGTGGGAAGGAGTGCAAATTGTCGAGGGGATGGACTCTAATTCTCATCTTCAGTTTGTTGATGACAATCTCTTAATGGGTGAATCCTCCCTCTCAGAAGACCAATGTATGAAAGCTACTTTATATTCCTACTATGAAGATTCCAATCAAATAATCAATTGGAAGAAATGTGAGGTCTTCTTTTTCAATATAAGCATTGAGATGCAACAAGATATTCCCAGATTACTAGGGATCAAATTGGGTGCTCTACCGGGAAACTTCCTTGGTATCCCACTCTTAGGTGGAGCTTCCAAATCAAATTTTTGGACTAGCTTAGTGGTCAATTACTTGAGCAAAATGGATGGTTGGAAGAGTAAAAGGTTGACTTTGGTTGGGTGCATCCTGATGCTAAAATCGGTGATCTTTGTCGTTCCTATTTTTCTATGATATGTCTTAGGATCCTATAAAAAATCATTAAGATGATTTAGCTGGAAAATGTTGAAATTTTTCTAGAACAGTAATCGTGATTAGGACAAAATTTTGTTGTTAGCTTTGGAAAGCATTTGCAAGCCAAAAAAAGGTTTGTGGGCTGGGTTGAGAGGCTAAAAAATTATGAATGAATCCATGGGTGCAAATATTATTTGGAGCATGTATAATAACACAGATCAGATGTGCATAAAAATTCTTAAGGTCAAATATCTTGACAACCAATCTAGTGAAATAATTTTCACTATCACAGATCCTCCTTGGGGGTTTGTGATTTGAAACTTTATGATTTCTTGTCATTCGGGATTATCATAGATCATATTACTTAGTCATTGGGGGATGAAAATTTTGTAAAATTATAAGAGGAATCATGGGAGGGGTTTAAGGGGTTGGGAGTGGAGGCTAGATATGATGCTCTTAAACAAATCACAAAAGACCTTTGGGGCTTTAAGGTGTTAGACTTCTTTGAAAGTACTTGGGTGGATGGCAAGAAAGAGTGGAGATGTAGAGAAGTGGAGGAGTTAAACCTAGATAGAGAGAATTCATTATTACTTCAAGATATCTTATGAAAAAGAATTTTTTTACTGTTGTGTGGTAAAGATGAGATTATTTGATGTGGATCTCAACAAGGAACCTATTGATTAAAGGTTGGGTATCAAATTTTAGAATATGTAATGGGTAAGGAAGATTGATTGTTTAATTTATGTTGGAACAAATAATTCTTGCCAAAAGCAGACTCCTTTCATGGTTGGCTTTGAAAGGTAGAATTCTTATTGGGGAGAAACTCCAAAAGATAGGCTTCTTGGGTCCTTTTAAATGTGTGATATGCAATAGGCATGAGGAAACCCTTGATCACTTATTTTTACATTGTGAGGTGGCAAATGAATGTTAGCATTTTGTAACAATTTGTTTGGGTGGAAGCTTCCCTTTCCATCACCCTTGAAGGAATTGTTTCAGAATTGGTTTAAGGAACATAGGAAATCAACCTTCTCCAGCATTTGGCAAATTGTACCCTCTACTATGATATGAGAACTTTGGAAGGAACAAAACAAGAGAATATTCTAGGAGAAGGTTGAATCAGTCTCTAGGGTGTGCAATAGAATTGAGCCAACAATTTCAGAGTTAGTGAGTGCAACAAAATCCAAGATTAATCCTTACAACACTCCTTTTAGTAAGGAGGATAGTTTTATTCAATCCAAAAGGCTCTAAATTAGGTTTCATCTTGTTAATGGGCCTATATGGGTTAATCTAGTTGTGAAGAGGGCAAGGGAGGTTGAATGGAAAAGGCCTGATGAAGGGTGGATTGTGTCCTAAAGGAAAATTAAAATCGACATCCAATTCTACTATTCCAAAGGCCTCATTCACTTCTCCATCTAAACATCTCCCACCTTTCAGATCTATTTTGGGTTTTTATGTCCCAAAATCCCCATCCACTTCTCTTTAAAAATATCAAACTCCAAAACACATTTTTCCTCCATCACTCCACCACCCCTCAAGGTGTGTGCCAATGTAGATCATTCCAAAAAAACTATGCACTCCTACACAAATCTTCAAACACCCCATCCATTATTCAACACTTATTTTCTATCCTTCCATCCCTCCCATCCAATCCTTTGCATAAATCCTTATCCCACTACATCTTATCATCCATTTCATCTCCCTTTACCATCACCCTATCAACATCTTTGAGAATGTTCCTTTAATAACCATGGTCCATTGCAACACATCTTTTCAATGGTACTATCCAAAGAAATAGGTGCTTGAGTCCTTCCTCCATCTTCTATTATGCATCCATTATCTTCTAAAAATGTCAAAAACATAAGAATTTAAAAAGAGAAAAAGAAAAAAAAGTAAAGAGAGATAATCTTTCTAATGGTTAAAATTACCTCTTGTGGCACCTTGGGCAAATACCATGATGAAAACCTAGAAAACAAGTGTCGTGTGTGATTTATTACCATCTTGCATTAGACACTTGGGGGCTATTTTCATCCATGTTATCCTATCCATTACATCCTCCATTATCCCTCATCCTCGATTATCCCTCATCCACCTAATCTACATCCATATTCCCTTTTCCACCTTTGATATTGAAAAGGTTAGGGATCTCCATAGGCATCATGTATCCTATCTACTTCACCTTATCCATGTCCTTTAGTCTATGTCCATTATCTTATCCATTTGTTACTTCTATAATCCATTATCACCTTTAATCTTGCTTATCCTATTTGTATCCTATCTTCATCCTATCCATTCCTTTAATATTGATCAAAAGTAAAGACAAAAAATTCAAAACATGTTTTTATAAGCCTCTTGACATGACCATTCCTACATACCACAGGCCATTCAATGCACCATGCCATCACCTTATTTTTTCATATCTAATCCCTTAGCTTGGATAAACATATCATCCCATCACGAGATAGTCCTTGAAATCAAATAAATTGTTTCCATCCTTCACTTATACATTTTCATCCCATTAGTTCATTCATTTGCTTATAATGCTTTGTGCCTTGTGAAATACTGAGGGAAAATAAATGCATTCTACTTGAGAATAAACCCCGATATATGTCTTATACCACAATCAATGATTTGGAAAACTTTCATGAAAACAAAAATCCAAAAACGTCAAAAAAATTAAAATCCAAAAAATAAATTCAAAGAAAAAAACAAACTTTCAAAATCCAAAAAAAGTAAAAAAAAACTTTCAAAATCCAAAAAAATAAAAAAATTGTAAAATCCAAAAAAAAAACTTTTAAAATCCAAGAAAAAAAACAAAAAAAAACTTTTAAAATAAAATAAAATAAAACTTTAAAAATAAAATCAAAACATTTCAAAATCCAAAATACATAAGAAACTATCACTTTTTAAGACACCAACACATTGGATAGACACAATAAAAAGATTACACAAAACACTAAGCTTAACAAATCATGAATTAACAGAAAAACTACCAAGCTAGCCTACAACCTAACTGATCAATTCTCTAATCAACATTAGCTTGATCTTTATCAACTATCACTTGCCTTATAAGACTTGTTACATCCTTGAAACCAAACTTGTTGTCTTATACGAGACAGTTCATTCCCAAAGCTAGACATTATCCTTTTGATCTATCATTTGTCTTATTTAAATTGTTTCATTCTCGAAACAAGACAATTGTCTTATACCAAATGCTTCATTCCTGAAATTAGACACCTTCATTATCATACTAGAAAAAACACTTAACTTTGGCAAAAATATCTAAATTGTTGTTTACTCATTTGGTGCAATGAGTCTTATTTTTTACTTGATTTGATCTTAAAGACATGTTTCCTATGCTACTCAAGGATGTCCTAGACTAAAGGAGCTATGGTGGGGTATGATCATTTGTTTACTATGTTTGTGGATCGTTCCTTTAGTAATGCGATGACTTGTCAAAATATGTGATTGTCTATGACCATGGATGACCTATGAGTCTAGCATGAATGAGAGCAATCCTTCTTGTTTTAAAGTGTCTTATATCCTTGCAAATGGTATGTGATTCATCTAGGTTTTGTAATATCTAGATGCTTCCACCCACTTGTCATAAATAAGATCCATGATGATATAACAATATGTTAAGCACGAGATTCTATCACCACCATCTTATCTATCTACCCATATCCATGCTCATTCATAACTACTTCTATGACCATCGATTTACTGTCTCCTTAGCCATACCCCTCTTTAATTCATCATCATCTATTTCATCTTCTTCTAGCCTTATCCCCTATATATCTTTTCAAGAGAACATGTGTGTTCTCCTAACCCACATGTCCTCTTAAGGGGGCATCATCCTAATAACTCATCATCCTTCCTCATCTTTCCCATGACTGGGGCATCATGCTTATAGTCCTTATCCCATTCCTACCCACTATGTTTTAATCTTCTTTAAAACAATGTGAAAAATTGCATTGTCTCAAAGAGGGGCAAAATATAGACACCTAAATTGTCCTTACCTAATTAAATAAAAAATATTATTATTTAATTATTTTATCTTTATTTCTTCTATTAATTAAATAAATATTTTATTTATTTAATTAATTCGTAGCCTTTTTCTTTCTTATAAAATTAAATAAATATTTATTATTTATTTAATTATTTTAACGTCACCTTTTTCCTCTAATTTTTTTCACCAGTAAATAGCTGGAAAGGCCAACACCTATATATTATGTATAAAAAGATTACAAATCAAGGAGGTGTCTAGACATTGGTTGTCCTCCACAACAGTTGAGAAAAAAATGGTAACTTCAAAAAATCAAAATACTTCCAATCCAAAAAGGTGCACAAACTACATTTAGTCCTCAAACCCATGAACTTCCAAAATTGGATTAGAGGCACCCTATCCATCTATACATAAAGACTGACTATCTATACCACTAGACCGAAAGCAAACAACTAAAAGAAATATTCTAGCATGACCCTACTATATACCTCATAAAATAGTAAACCAGAAAACTATCCACAAAGGTGAAGAAACTAGGAAACCTCTATCAAGCCTCCTCTGATGAGCTTCCATCATTTGCATGCATTTTCTATGTTGCAATGGCCTTCACAATCACTGAGCAGTCTGGTCCACACCTCACATGAGCCTCCCCTGTAGCAACCTCCTCTATGTGTCACCCATCGTCCGGAATCCACAATTCCCCAAATCCAATCCCCTAATCATTCCCCTCTACCTCCATCCCATTTTCATCCATATTGATATCCATTTGACCATATAGCCCCTCATCCCTCACATAATTAAGTAGCTCAAAATTTTCAAGTCTCGCTAAGCTACCATTCACATAAAGAATAAAAATCAAATTGCAATTTTTCTCAGGGCGACAATGACTGAAATTCTCCAAATCCAAAGTCAGCACCACGAGAAGTTTTCTAACTTCGCTGCCTCCTCTCAGTGTCAAGTAATAATTGTGCACCATGGGAAAACGTTTTTGTCCATCAATATTATCTAAGACTGCATCAATCTCTCCCAAGAATGAATGGCAGAAGATATTTTGGAAAACTTTCTTCGCCCTCAACTTGCACACTCCCAATTGAATTTAGAGAGCCAAGAACATAGTTGAAATGTCCACATTCACTCTGTATTTATTCCTTCCCCAAAATCTTATTCACTGCATGGAAGACTAAAGGGTGCCCAGATTCCAACACCATGAGCATTCTTCTATCCAAAATTTCACCCAAGAAGGCCATTTGTTGCTTGGTGGCTTCCAGGAGAATTGGGGTATCCATCTTAGACCAACACCTACTCAGAAAAAAATGACCTTGAGACAATGATATCCCACTACCAATCTGTCCGCAAATAAATAGCCACAAAGTAAAAAAGGTTGTGGGTTGTCATGAATACATGGCATTATGACAAAAAACCCCAAATCGTACTCAAAATATGCCTTGGAGTTACCATATAATATCAAAATCACTAACTCGTGACTTGGGAGCCTATGACAATGCCACCTTGTATCCATATCTACTCATGTCATAAGTCTCCCCTTATCATGATTATAGGCTCATACCCCTTGCCATTCTACCCAATGTGAGTCTAGTATTTTCTTACTATTCTTTCCCTCACATCACATCAAGATCAATCTAGTCGCTAAAGGGGCATGCATATGCCATCCAGTCTACCATCCTCATCAGCAAGCTCCCCAAAATCATCACTCTCAACCAACTAATTCATCATTTTGTTCTTGTTGAATTTGAATTCCAGAATTCTGGTTTATCTCAAAGCATTCAACCCTTTCTACTGCCATCTTTGCTAAATCATCTGCAACATTCTTTCCTTCACTATAAATATGATTTCTTTTAAATTCTGATAGTACATTTAGCATACTTGAAATAGGGTCAAGCCACCTCTAGAGCTGCCAACTTCGAGTCCAATTGTTCCCGATAACATTGATTACTAAGAGTGAATCTCTCTCCAGATGAATTCGATCAAAACTCAACTGCTTACCCAATTCAAGTCCTCTCAGGGCTGCCCTAATTTCCTACACATTGTTTGTTGTTTCCCCAATATACTCTATTGCTTTACCTATAATGACTCCAAACTCATCTCGGGCCACACAGGCTATCCCCGCAGGCCCCAGATTCCCCATTGACACTCCATCAAAATTGATCATGATCCAACCACATTCAAGAGATTGCCAAATAATATTGTTTTGTAAATCCATTGTATAATCCTTAGATGACTGGTCATAACCTTTAGGAACAACTAGACCACGCATTGTTTTCATCAACTCATTATCCCTACTTGTGAAAATGTTGTTATTTTTAGATTTCCTTTTGGTTGCCTCATTTACAAGTTATACAATTGAAGCCTCCATTTTAGAAACTAATATTTCCCTTGCCATTGATTGATCCTTAAATTCTTCTATTTCTCTCCTTCCAGAGCTCCTGAATGATGGTTGAGGGAAGCACCTGCCAAATGTTGTTAAACATTCCTTTGTACACATGACTTGGCCACGAGGTGAACCACTCTTGCAGCCTCAGAGGTTCGACAAAATGAAAGTCCAATTTTTTCATGAAGGCTTTCCAACAAAACTCAACATATGGGCATGACCATAGCAAATGATCAACAAGAATTGCTCTTGCAAAGGATGCATCTATTAGGCGCTTTAAAACCAACTTTAGCTAATCTGTCCTAAGTTAGGATTTTGTTTTGAATGGCTAACCAAGAAAAAACATGAGCTTTGGGTAGGACATCTTTCCTCTAGAGAAGCTCAGTGGGCCATTGATTATTTCTATCCACAACTTCCTTAATTTAATATCCAATCTTCACTTTATATTTCCCATCCGCTCAGGTACACCATCTAATTCTATCTCTCAAGTGTGATACTGGAATAATTTTTTCCCTTGGGATATTAGAGAGCATATCTATTTGCCCTTGTGGGGCATTAATCCCATCCAATGATTTCCAATGCTATCTATCAATACCATAAATCCTAACCACACCGCCATAATTGCGGACTTCTTTTCCCTAAACCCTAGTTGTTTCTCTCCTTATCTCCTGCAGATTAGGATTATTGCACAATTTTGGATGTCCATCCTAGGAGTCTTCCCAGAAGGATATGATATGGCATATGTGAACTTCCCAAGTTGCATGTTTTGTTGTGATCTCTTTGCTATCACATATTAAGTTCCAAATTGTTGATAATCTCTCAGGGTTGCTTATCTTGATTATGCTAATAGGGTCCTCTAAATCTAAGTATTTCTTTCTCAAAATCCTAACCCATTTTAATCTACTTGTGATCATCATCCAAGCGAGTTTTGCACCCATGGTAGAATTCATAATATTTACTTGCCTGATCCCAGCACCACCTGCATTTTGTGGTCTACACACCTTATCCCATGCAAGTAGAGACTTCTTCTGGGAATCATGTGGCTCGTTCCAAAAGAATTTACACATGATTTGAATTAGGCCATCTTCAACCGAAGCAGGAAATTTCAAGCAAGACATCGAGTAGATAGGGATCATAGAAAGGACAACTTTAACCATCGAAAGCCTTCTTACTGAGGTGAGCCATTTGCCTTTCTAGAGCTCCATTTTTTGCTTACAACTTTCTATTAGCTTGTCCCAATAACACCTTTTATTGATTCCCCCAAATAAAGGTATACCTAGGAATCTCCATGGGAAATTTACTACTCTTAGGCCTAATATCTGTGCTATGTCCCTCTGGAGTCCCAATTGCACATTGAGGAAGAAGAATCTTGATTTACTCTAATTTATAGATTGGCCCAAAGCCTTACTATAAGCATCCAACATAGATTTTATACCTCTAGCTTCTCTTTGCGTGGAAATTCCAAATGAAATTGTATCATCAACAAATTATTGTTGGGTGATTGATTCGACTCCCAGGGTCCATTTGCCATCCATCCTAGCTTGTGAAATGCTTCTACCTAGAGCCTCTGCCATGATGATGAACGAAATTGGAGATAGAGGATCCCCTTGCCTAATTCCTCTTATTGTACTGAAGAAGCTTTAAGCCACTCCATTGACTAGTATTGAGAATATTGGAGTCTCAATGAATCCTCCGATCCAATCCACCCATGAACTATAAAATCTAAACCTACTAAGAACACCCACCAAAAATCTCCTATCGACTAGATCATAGGCTTTTAGTATGTCTAACTTGATTATCATGTTGGATTTCCTTAGTTTAGTAGTAGTATGAACTGCTTCATGTACAATAATGCTTCCTTCTGCTATAGATCTCCCTGGAGCAAACCCACTCTATTCTTCTGATATGATCTTACCAATGATCTCCTTTAACCTGTTTACAATAATCTTAGTGATAATCTTGTAGAATGTGTTGGATAAAGCAATTGGTTGAAAGTCGCTCATACAAGTAGCATCTTTTTTCTTTGGAACGAGAGCAATGAAGGTATGATTGACCTCTCCTAAAATAATATATTTCCTCCTTGATTCCTCCACTGCTCTTAGTAAGTCATATTTAAGAATTTCCTAATATAGGTGGTAGAAACATGTAGGGAAACCATTTGACCCAGGCTCTTTGTCTAGTCCCAACTAAAAAGTGGCCTTTTTGAGTTCTTCCATATCAATTGGTTTATAAAGCTCCCTATTTTCCACATTTGAGATTAGGATAGGAATTTGATCTAGGAGAACATTCCTTTCTGCTACCTGAATTGGATTATCTTGGTTCAATAGTGTCAAGAAGTACCTAACAACTTCTTTATTGATCTCCTGTTTGGACTGTGCCATAGACCCATCTTCTCTAACTAGTTCAATGATAAATTGCTTTTGTTTCTGTTGACAATAGCTGAATTGTGAAAGAATTTGATATTTCTATCCCCTTCCTTGAGCCACACCTTCCTAGATTTCTGTCTCCAATAAAGCTCTTCCTTGGCAAGAAGTTATGCTTGTTCATCCTTAAGAGCTTCCTCTTTCATGAACTCCTTTTCTCTCATTCCTTTCTCCACTATAATTTCATTCGACTCCCTCAACTCACCCTCAATCCAAGCACTTTCAACAAATATGTTTTTGAAGTGAACTTTGTTCCATTCCTTCAATTTGGATTTGATGTGTGATAGTTTCTTATGGAAAGGAAACATTTTGGACTGATTTCCTACCCAAACTTCGTTCCACCATTGAGCCAACAAATCATACAACAATGGATCTCTAGTCCATATTTTCTCAAATCTGAAGGGGGATCCATCATTATAGTTATCCAAGACAAGTAATAATTATATTAGAAAATAATCCCACCCACTGTATGGAAAAATTGAGGCCTCTACCATTGCTAATTCCTCAACCGAATTTCCAAAAAGGAAAAATTTGTCCAATTTTTTTGCTATACATGTAAAACCTTGCCTTATATTAGTCCAAGTGAACTTCCCATTTTTTGAGATGACTTCTCTCAATTTATTGTCATCCACATAGTCCTGAAAATCTGACTGTATTCTTGTCAAGGTATTGGAGCCGCCCTGTTTCTCCGTGTTATTAAGTGTAGCATAAAAGTCTCCACCTATAATAATTTTCTTCCCTATTTAGATTGAGCTCCTATGCAATTTCTCTCCAAACCTCCCTATTGACAATTGTGGAAATGGGTTCGTAAACATTTATCACTTTCCAAGATTTATTACCCTAGTAATTTTTATAAGTTATCATCATCCAATTTGCGTCCACTGAGTTTAAAGATCATAACACCTTTGCTGGATTCCAAAGCACCCCAATACCTCCTGAAGCCCCATTTGATTCCACAAACAAACCTTCCCACTGTCTCCAATACCTCATCCTCTTTTCCTGCTCCTCCTCACTCCAATTAGTTTACTGAATTAAACCAAGATCAATGCTACAATTTGACACCCGAAGAGGTGTCATTTGCTAGGGGCATTTAAGCCCCTAACATTCCAGCTTATGATCCTCATGACTCCTCAGGAAGGGGTGGCTCCTTCCTGTTTCTAAGAATTATTTGAAATAACTTTATTTGACCTTTTGCACACCTAGCAATTGCCACTTTAGCATTGTTGGAATTGCAACCTTTTCATTTAGCTGAATTGATTTTGGGAGTCTCGAGAACTGTTTGAATTTGCTCGAGTCCTCTTTCCTCCATTATTCCATCTTGGTACTCCTCAAAGCTATCATCTAGATCAAAATCCGAGTTGACACTCTCCTCTTCATCAACCTTCTCACTACACTCTACATTGTCCAATATATCCTTCTCACTCCCTTCAATACTATTGGTGGCTTTTCTTTCTCCATTGAAATTAATGGCCAACTCCTCCACTTGATTTCTTTGAACTAGTTTACATACATCCAATAAACATAGAAACCCATCAATTTCTAATTCCTGGTTGATTATGTCTTTTGTGCTAGTGCTCGAGGGGATGATAAGATCCTTTTTGCTTGCAATATCCTCTCCTAGAGGATCTGCCCCTTCCTCATTGCCTATCTGCATATTCCCTCCTGCCCCA
The DNA here is from genome assembly GCF_030272615.1 of Cryptomeria japonica. Lineage (NCBI taxonomy): Eukaryota > Viridiplantae > Streptophyta > Pinopsida > Cupressales > Cupressaceae > Cryptomeria > Cryptomeria japonica. Next base: position 318,809,832 of record NC_081411.1, read on the forward strand.
AAATCCTAATCTCTGCTTGATGAGTTCCCTTCTAAATCAATCCCCTTTCCTATCAGCCATATTGAGTCTATTAGTTCTTTTTCCATGTTTGTTAATGGACCTCCCAAAGGAGTGCTCATCTCCATCTTTCCTAACATAGTCTGATGAAACTTGTTGAGAGTGATTACTGAGACTGGAGTGAAACACTTATCCAAGCCATGGGACATTGACTTACATCTAGGGCATAGATCCAACATATCTTCCCTAACAATTTCTTGTTTCTAGCTGTCTGAGTTAGATACCAATTCAATTTCAGTTGGGATCACTACTTTACTTAGTACATTTACGCATATTCAAAAATATGTGCCCAATTTGTGATCTTCCAATGGCCTATCCATAATTGGTACTTACCCAGTTTCCTCCCAATATCTCTTAGGTAAATTGTAAAGACAAAACTAGAAGGAGGTTTCTACTATTGAATAAGCCCATGGATTAAAATTTGGTATCCAATCTTATGCATTTATGCTCCATCCAGGAACAAAGACGTTGACTCTTGAGCCTTTATTTTTTCTTCATGGGATGCAAAGGACACCAAATAAAAATTGTTCACCATTGGCTTAGTCACCATGTTCTTTCCCCTAATGCCTATAACACCAAGACCTAATTTCTTCCCAGCTTTTGCAACTATCCTCCCCCATTTAATGAAAAGCCCTACTTTCTCCAAAATTCCTTGTTCTACCTAGCTAAATCCTCTTCAATATGAACTGTAAACAAGGGGTCTTGTGGAAACTTACCAGAAATTTGTTCAAATCCTTGTGAGGGACCCTCACCATTATCTAAAATTCCTTTGCCTATATTATCCATTCTTCCCTCTTTGGAAGCCCTTCTCCCTCCATTCTTGCAAATAAGTTGGCCAATCATTATTGGAGAATTACAGATCTTGGTTTAGTCTATTATCTCTTGGCTTAATCCAAGGCGATTTTCTACTCCAACTACTTCTGATAAACCTCATGCCCTTATTCCATCGAGGGGCCTGACCTTGTCTGCAGTAGGGCTGATTAGGATTTCTCTTCACCAATTGAGGATTATAAAGTTTATCAACCCATTGACCATTCTTAAACACCCATTGTGGTATATTTGGATCATATTGTAGTGAGGGAGGAATGCGAAGATCCCTCTGGCCTTGCTCAACTCTTGCCCTAGGTTTTCCATACACCCACCGACCATTATTGATGTTCTCTCTGAAGGTCTCCATCAGGATTTCCTAATCTATTACTTCAAACCACCTCGATGCTTGCTACCTTCCTCCTCACCCACTTGGTCCAGATTGGTGATCACCATACTAATTGCACGCCTACTACTGATCGCTCCCTCCATCCTGCACCTTGTTCCTACCCTCAACCCCTGCGAGCGCTATTTTTTTCTTGAAAATTTGTTCACCCTTTAGGCAAGGGTTGAGAGTGCACCTTTTTCCTCTATTAATTTAATTAATACTTTTTATTTAATTAATTCATTCATTAATCCTCTTCTCTTTAATCCTATCCCTCCAACTTGTTTACATGGATCATAATCTAAAATCGTAGTCATGTGACAAGTGTAATTTTCATCTTCATTCACTTCGTCCTTTCTCAAAATGTCCAAATTCATTGAACCCAAAAAGTCAAACCGCTTCTTAATCTTAGCCCTTCATTCAAATTAACCTCTTTATCACATTCACTCTTTTCCACCTAATAATCTTATCCCTCCATATCATTTACACCTTTTAATCCTATTGATTCTCTCTAAACCTCTTAATCATGATCATTCATCTTGTAGTTCCTCTTAATTTAAGCCCTTGATTCTCTGGGATATTTTTATAAAAGAAGCCTATTCTTCTCATTTTTGCATGGATCCACAACTAGATTCTACATCTATTATGCCAAAATCTCTCCAAAGCTTTCATCATTATATCATCATCTTTCTTGCGTCATCAATCAACTGGTCTTCATTTCTTTACGTCATCTTGTGCTAGTGCTTAATGCTGAGAGCAACACATTATTTTCACAAGATAACAAAGGATAGGATGATAATGGAGTGAAGCTTGTCATCTATGTGAAGGTATATTTGGTTATATTTCATTTCATTTGCATACTTGATTTAGAGCTCCATTGGTGTTGTTGAATGGTTATGCATATTCTAGGTTTGTGGTTGGGTTGATTAAGGTTTACAAATAAATTCAAAATTCAACATATACATTTACATCATAAAATATGATCTGTGCAAACCCTATTTCTCCTAATATCCTTAAAACCATAAAATTAGAAAACTAATCAATAGATGTTAATTTCATGTCCTAGAAATTAATCTCAAATCCTAGATCTATGCATTAGATATAAACCCATACTTCCTAAAAATGCACAACATAGCAATAAGTAATGTTAATAATTTATGTCAATTTAAGCTTGGAGTTTGATGTCTCTCGTGCCCTTATAGTTGTAAAGCTGATGAGCAATTGATTGTAACTACAATCTCATTTCACCCACAAGTTTAAAATTGCATTTTTTGGTTTGAATAACATATATTATTATATAGCTAAGATTGTTATCATGTCTAGGTGCACAAGAGTAGGCGATTTTAAGTTAGCTACATATTTTAGATAGTAAACTTACATATGTCCATGTCGATTAGAATCAAACCTAACATCTAGAGGTTAAATGTATGAAATCTGAAATGTTAAAATCCCAAGCTTAAATTGACATAATTTCTAAACCCCGAATGGTAAAACTATAAACATTAAGGTAAAATCAAGGGTAGATGACCATGAGAGATACCAATTCCAAAGTTTACAATGGTATGGTCATGAGGGATATGAAATTTTATATCGATCTTAGATATAAGATTGAAATGGTAAAATTATACACCTTGGGTCAAATGAAAACAATATAAAATAAAAAAACAAATATATTTGTAAGAAAACCTAATTAGAATTTTATTAATAGATATAAAAAATTAATAAATGTGTTGTAAAACACAAAAGATAATAATTTCCACAAAATATGTAAATGTAAATTATCAATTAAAATAATTGAAACCTATTTTACAATTTTTTTTACAATCAATAAAACATTTGATCACCCATTTCCACGAAATATGTTAATATAAATAACCACATTAAACAATTTAAAGTTTAAATTTATAACATAAATTGGAGAGGTCTCTAAAATAATAAATATGTTCATAAACACAAGAAAATTGAAGCAACCAAACTTGAAGCTATAAGCACAAATTGTTTAAACAAACACCCTTCAACATCAATTTTGAAAATTTTAAACTTTTGAATCTTTTTAGACTTTAAAGTATGAGGAAAAAAGAATCTTAAACATTGAACTCGACATTCTACCAACCATCATTGTGTCTTTGGAGATTCTAAATGTTTCTCCCAAGAAGCAAAATTTGATTTTCATATAATAATAAATATTTCTCAAACCTTTCATTAAAGCAAAAGAATGATTGTGATGTGTAGTACAAAAGCCCATTTGTGTTTATAGATGCACCCAACTAAATTTTAAAGCAATAAAATAGCATGCAGTAAATATAATAGATGTAATTTGAGATTTGTGAGTTCATACTTTAAGAGAGACTTCTTAGACACTTCAACACAATAGAATGTAGTAAAAATAATAGACCTAAACCAATACCATTGCTATTCACATATTCTTAAAATATCTCATTAAGACTTCACATTACAAGCCCAAAAAAGATGAAGTAATTTATATTAACCTTACCTTGCATTTACAAGCATACATATGAGTGAAGTGAAGAAATGCCTTTTCAAAAAATAATAAAAAAAAATATAGAACTAAAACAACATGTTGGTTCATTGCCTTAGTGAGGTTTAATAACCTCACACCAAAGTAACTAAAATGTAGACACTAACCTCAGACACGAGCGATGCATGGAACATCACTTGTAGGATCCATTCCCTTCACATTAGTGTTGAGAAATCCTGTGGAAGCCATGGCCAAAGGAGAGTAGAAGTGACCAACTTTTGAAGAAAAGGGTTGGTAGTGAAGTGGTGGCAGAAGATTATTGCAATAGTACACAATATTGAAGATCCCATTGCTTCAATAACTTATGCCATCCCAAAGACTAAAATGTGGAAGGGTGCAAAGTTAATATGATGATTTGGCAGTAGAGTGTGAGGTGATGCAAGATAAATGTTACCATGTTTGAATGAAATGTGTCCATCTATTTTATTGATCCCATGACATGGTGTACATGTACTAAGGTGATTGAAAATTGCCAGCAAGGATTCTCGTGATCCACCTTTGATCAAATTTAAAAATGGTAAGAAAATATGGAGTCTCCTTTTTCATTGTCCTCCATGTGGCAGTTGGTTCATACACCCTTGAAAATAATATTTTTAGTTTTGCCATCTTTGGTGCAAAAAAGAAGATCGTTATCTCACATGATGCTCCACGTGAACCTTGCAAGATAGGTTGCCTCACTATAAGGTCCATTCCCCTATCTACTTTCTCCCATATTGTTAGATGGGTATGCTAAAATTGTGCAAGGAACTAAATGAAAACAAATTTGATGAGGATAAAATGGAGATTGCATTAGGAAACATGAAATGCCAACTTGAGATAGTTTGAAATAGATTAGAGGGTTTGATCACAAATATCTGATTTGCATGACTGAAATTTTCAATTATTTACGAGGTTTGATGAGTGGTGCAAATTGAGTGCTTAACACAGTATTATTATGAATGTACTGTTTTCCCACATTTGCACCCAACACAATATTATTAGTGAATATTGTCTTCCCTATTTACAAATGTTTGACAACAAACTCCTTAACTCTCATTCTATTTATATACGTAGCTTTATTTTATGTTGGCAAAAATAGTTTTTATATTGGTAAAAAGTCACCATCATAACCCGGAGAACTGTTTTCGTGATAGGGACGTGCATTATATCACACCAAACAAATCTGATTTTTTTTTTAAATAAACTTTTTTTTATAAAATTAAATATTTATAACTTAATAATTTGGAAAAATTATTTATCTACAATGATAAATTTTGTGTTATATGAGCGATTTTCAGTTTTGCTATTTAGAGGGGTTTTTTTCACGAATGCAATAATTATTATTGTATTTTAAAGTTTATTTGTTCTGTTTTTTTACCTGTTTTTTCGCTGTTTTGCGAGTTTTCATGATGAAAATGACAATTTCTCGTTGATGCCAGGTTTTTTTTTTCCCTAGAAAATTTCTTTGTTCATTTTATTTTCAGTTTTTTTTTCTAATCCACTACACACTATTTTTTTTTAAGTATCATCCAGTCCACGCAATGTTTTATCTGCTCTGTTAAAATTCCACTAGCATGGACAAAACACTTTCGGAGCTCTCCTCTGGTTTGACCCAGCGACACATTATTTGGTTAGGTTTTTTTGGTTTTTTAATCGTAAGGGGTTTTGTGTTTTCATATTTCTGTAATTTTTTTTTGTTTTGGTATAGTGATAGCGAAGACCTGTCTTACGGTTTACGCAATAACGGATTTTTGATGTTTCTGTGAACGGCGAAGGGTTTTTGCTGAGTATTTGTGAGTTTAAGGATTTAATTTTTTGTTTTGCAGATTTTCTTGTTTGATTGGCCTGTCGACCAAAAATCTGGTAAGTCTTTGGTGCAGGGTTATTTTATCATTTGCTTTTTTATGTTGTCTGTCTGATGTCTTCGTGTTTTTTGTTTTTCTATGGAATACCTTTTTCATTAGTTAATTATGTTCTTCTTTGCCTTGGCGAAATTTATTTTAACGTAACGAAGGAATGCTGTTACTGGCTTTGTAATTATTATGATTAAGAAAAGTAAATACGCTGGGATAATTTGACATTTAAGTATTAAGTAAAGAAATTTTAGTAATATCTGAAATTTCTGACAACTCTGCCCTGTTTAACACCTTACCATTGTGATGACTGTATCTTGCATGGTGAACTACCCTCTTATTCTGGGAATCATTACCTATAGTGACCTATTCTTTATTGCTCAATAATTGTTTCAAGTTCAACTTTCAACACGTCACACAAATTTTTACCTCTATCCTTTGTCACGTTGATGATCTTGACATCAACTTTTGGGAGACTTGTTGTAACTAACTTAAAGGTTCTTATTTAGACACAGTTTTTAGCACCTAAACTAGGGTTTAAACAGCTCAAATGCAAATCTTGTTGAGAATACATTAAGTATCTACTTTTGATTTCTCAATAGCCTCCTCATACTTGGTAAAACCATGCTTCTATTTTCTTTGCTTTGATAATATTAAAAACCTCATCCACTTCCTTTGTTCTTGTCATCCATATTCCATTATCTTGCAGTTTTCTTTAGCGTCGGTTTTTAGGGGTTTCATCATAGCTTTTTGTATGAATGTAATACCTCCAAAACTCTGCCATCATTTTTAGGAAACCTCATATACCCTGCTCTGTTATCACTTTTTGCTCATATTTATCAAACTTTGATGAAGCTCTTGTCTTTTATCATGTCTTTGCATAACTATCCTTTGTTTAACATGACTACCCTTGATGGTCTATGACCCTTCAGGGATTATCATGCAAACTTGTGGAATCTAGAAGGCATGAAAAAAATTCACGTATTCAAATTTAATCAGCTTGAATTTATGGTTTGCTTTGAGTGTTTTTCAATGATAAAAGTAGGGGTCTCTTTATTCTGAAATTATAACTTTGATTGCAGTCTTAGTGATTGTATTGGACACAATTTGTATGGTTTTCTTCGGCATCAAAAATGTGTATGCTTTCACCTCACATTCTTGTTGTTACTATTTAGTTATGTGACAAAGATGTTTCATGTTCGTCTGATAGTGACAAGGCTCTTTCTCGTGTTTGACCATTATTGCTGTGAGAATTGTTCATTTTGAAAAAGAAAATATGGAAAATGCTCTTATTAAACGTGAACTAATTCCTACAATCAGAACCTTTTGAATGACAGAGGAAACCCTTGTAATTATAATTTACTGCCTCTTACCGATTTTATAACTCCTATAATTTATGGATTCAACAACATCCATATCTTTTTATTTCTATTTAAAACTTACTTTACCAGAATTTTTTTGAGACATATGTTGGCATGATTGGCATAACTGATGCAGATGAAGAATGATGACTGAATCGGTAAATGACTGTTTGTGATGACATTGTGATGAAGAGATTGAGATTGCATGATTGGATGACTTTGATCAGTTATTTGTGTTGTCATTGATGGCAACTGATGTTTACTATGTTGTATTTTGTCATCTTAGTCTTTTTGGTCTACCGGAAAGAGCTTACTGGGAAAGCAACAGGAAACTGAGAATTAGGACCTTAACCGGTAAACGAGGAAATGTTTTGATTAGATCTGGCGATTGGTGATGATTGAAGTGTTGCGGTTTGGAATGTGAATTTGTATCATTGTAATATGTATCTGATCGAAACCGCATCATGTTTTGGTTATCAGAAGTCATGTTTATGATTTCTGTTGTATTTTTGCTAGGGTTCAATAAGGGTTTAAGGACCGGTAAAGAATTCTCTTAACCGGTAATGATTTTTGGTTTGGCGGTGATCTACATCAAGTTCAAATATTGGTGATGATGTGGCTGGAACCGCGTGAAGTGTTTGAATGATGTTTTGGTGCGATCAAGAGTGAATTTCTTGGGAATGTGCAAAGTGCTTAGCGGAATGCGCTAAGGGTTTGAAAGAGTATCAGATCGAGGTGTGGTGATCATTCAATGGTTGTAATTGATTTGTAATTGATTGTAATGATCCATATGACGATCTGTAATGAGCTGTAAAGATCTGTGATGATCTATGTTGTAAGTCTTAGGGTTTTGTAACCGACTAAGTTGTAAAGGTTATTTAGGTCGGTAGAGTTGATGTCTGTTGTGTCGGTGGTTTTGAGAAGAGTGTGAAGCCGAACCAGAGTGTGAGAGATTTGCCAGAGTGTAGCAGATTTGGAGCACCAATTGTTCCCTAACAGTTGCAACAGTCAAAATCCCTTAATCGGGTAGGTTTTAACAAGCCTTACATTGTAAATCTCTTAACCGGGTAGCTCTTGCAAGGTTGATCCTAATAGGGCTCATCATCTAAATCCCTTAACCGGGTGACTCCTAACAGGGTCTACTCCTAACAACGCATCTTTGTAAGGTCCTAACCGGGCTAGGCTCCTAATAGGGCACATTCCGAAAGAGTGCACAATTTTTGTGGGTACCAATTCCCACCGTGGTTTTTCCATATTTGGGTTTCCACATGAAAAACATTATGTTCATATGGTGAATGTTTTTATGTGCTGTTATGTTTTATTTTCAATTTATGCATGTTGATGAACACTTAATGAGCAGTTTTGTTGAATCAGTTTAATAGTTGGTTATCAGTGATTACCAGTAATGGTAAAGGGTTTATTACTGGTTTATGATTGATTTGGCGAAGTTTTATAAGTTTAGGTTTTAAGTTTGAATTTGTTGTTAATACTGATTCACCCCCCCTCTCAGATTAACAATTGTTATTAGAGCATTGGTCCTCTGTGTGTAGAAAGCTTAATAGCTTGAGGGAAAGATCTTGAAGAAAGATGATGAAGAAAGAGGCTCCCGAGCTTACCAAGGACAACTACCGGATATGGAAAGACCGGATGAAGATATACATTAAAGGATTGGGTGCTCGATATTGGAATCATGTGGTAAACAAGTATGTTGCTCCTACTACCAGCCCCCTGACACCAGATGAGCTTAAAGAACAACAAGAAACATTCAAGCCTTGGAAGCAATTGTAAGTACTTTATCTGATTCTGAGTATATAGATGTTCATGGATTAGAAACTGCATTTGAGGTATGGGAGAAATTAGACTTGATTTATGGAGGAGATGAACATGTATAGAGAGCAAAAGAAGAAAGTTTAAGAGGCAAATTTGATGACATGAAAATGGTTGATGGTGAGAACATTGCACAATATGGTCAAAGGATTAAAGAAGTTGTAGGTGGTATTAAGAGTGTTGGACGTAAGATTGATGATGATGTTGTTGTTAGTAAAATGCGTAGAGCTCTCCTACCACAATATGCTATTAGAGTTTCTGCAATTCAAGAACTGAGATCTATTTCTAAAGATAAAGTCACCGTTGATTTTCTTATTGGAAAGTTGACTGCATTTGAGTTAAACAACTTTGATAATAGTGTTTCAAAATCGTCTGAATCTGCTTTTAAAGCTTCTGTAACCGTTACATTTGTGAGGAAAGGAAAGGATATTTGTCATAATAATGACTGCTGGTCTAGTCATGGTGGTAGCAGAGCTGAGGATGATAATGAAGATCATCTAATGGAACTTGAGGCACTATTGGCTAAAAGATTTCCTAGAGGCATTAGTAAGTACAAAGGTGAATTACCCTTGAAGTGTTTCTCTTGCAATAAAACTGGACACATAGCTGCTAATTGTCCTAATGGTGATAAAAAGGAACAGTTCAGGAAATTTAAAAGAAAATGACAGAAACATTGCCATGTTGCAGTGGATGAAGGTGTGATTGATGAAGAATCAAAAGAAGATGACAATGAGATAGTGTTTGTTGCTGTGAAGGAAGATCTAACTGATGAAAAGGCTTTGGTGTCTCACATGGATAGCAGTGATGAATGTATATTAGATAATGGTTGCTCACACCACATGACTGGTGATAGAAACAAGTTCTTATCCCTTGAAGAATTTGATGGAGATGTAGTAAGGTTTGGTAACAACTCACCCTGCATGGTTAAAGGTAAAGGATCTATTTCACTAAATGGAAAAAGCAATGCAGGTGATGTCTTTTGGGTTGATGGATTAAAACATAACTTTTTGAGTGTTGGTCAATTAAATGATAAAGGATATCTTCTAGAATTTAAAAGTGGAGTGTGAAGGATTCTTGGAAGTAATGGAGGATTGATTGCTACTGGAAAGCAGACAAGAGGTAATCTTTTTCATCTGAATACTAATGTGAATAATTGTTTGGTGGCTAAGATTGAAGACAACTGGTTATGGCACAAGAGGTTTTGTCATGTGAACTTTGACAATTTGATAAAGGTTAGTAAATCAAGTATTGTGAGGTTTGCCCCAACTTGTTAAATCGGATAATGTGTTATGTAAGGACTGTCAGATGGGTAAGATGACTTCTGTATCTTTTAAGAGTAAGTCTCTCTTCAGTAAATATTCTAGATTTGGTTCATACTGATCTTTGTGGTCCTATGAGGACTAAGAGCTATTATGGTGATAGATATTTCATGATTTTCATTGATGATTTTTCCAAGATGATGTGGGTAACTTTTCTAAGAGAAAAGTTTGAGGCATTCAGTAAATTCAAAGCATTCAAAGCTTTAGTTGAGAAAGAAACTGGGAAGAATTTGAAATGTTTGAGATCTAACCGGGGAGGAGAATATACTTTTGATGAGTTTGTGAAGTTCTGTGATGAACAGTGAATCAAGAGGCAGATGTTAGCTCCTAGAACTCCACAACATAATGGGATAGCAGAGAGAATGAATATAACAATTGTTGAAACTGCTAGAACCATGTTGATTCAAGGTGAAGTATTGAAAATGTTTTGGAGAGAAGCAGTTAGCACTACTGTTTACACTTTGAATCGGGTACTTGTTAAGAGGTAACAACAAAACACCTTATGAATTATGGCATGGCAAGACTCCTAATGTAAGTTACTTTAAAATTTTTGGGAGTAAATGTTTCATTAAACGTGATGATTTCATTGGAAAGTTTGATGCAAAGTGTGATGAAGGTATTTTTCTTTGTTACTTTACAAAGAGTAAGGCTTTCAAATGTTATAACAAGAGAAGAAAAATGATCATTGAGAGTGCAAATGTGAAGGTAGATGAACTCACTGAGAAATCTGATGAGACCAGCAGATCAGAACCTGAGAGAGATGAAGAAAAACTTGTGTTTATTGAACCAGAAGTACAAGAGTGATGAGCAAGAAGATGCAGAAATAGGTGCTCAACGGGTAAATGAAGAAAGCAATGAAGAAGATGAAGAACATGAAGCAGAAGG